>NC_089492.1:238267360-238611527 GCF_036850765.1 Saccopteryx bilineata
TTGTGGTCCCTCGATCTGGGCAAGGCTTCTGGCCCTGGCCACCCTGCCCCCCTTCACATTCACCCAGCAGCCAGCTACCAAGACCCACCTCTGCTGCCCGGGACCAGGCTGGCTGAGTCAGAGATGTTGGCCCTGACCTCTGGGTCTCCCCATGTCTGAAGCAGCGGTTTGTTTTCTAACCGTCTGCCTCTGCTTCCTTCTTCCTTCTTGGGCTTGTTGGCACTCACTCTCATTTGCGGGCAACCTAGTTCATGAAATATCATCTGCAAATATGGGAATCTCTGCACCGGCCCCACATTGTTGATATCTCTGGCACTGTTTATAAAAATATGCCTGGCATTCCCTGCCCAATGCAGTCCTGCATCGTGCTCTGCCTGCAGGCGGGCTTTGCCAGCCTGATAAGGAGCCTTTATTTGCCCTTTAGGGAAGTGATGACTCATATCACCAGCTTTTTGTAAAAGGGCCGTTATAAAGGTTATGGAGAAGATTAACCTCAGTCTTGGGTTTTAATCATTCCCTATAGAACACAGATGAATTGGTGGTAACTTGTGGTCCATAGTTTGGTTTGGAACTACTTAGCTCCCTGGTTGGCAAACTGCAGCTCACAAGCCACAAGCAGCTCTTTGGCCCCTTGAGTGTGGCTCTTCCACAAAGGGTACTCCACCCTAATAAAGTTAATAATAATGTACCTACCTATACAGTTTTAAATTTAAAAATTTTGCCTCTCAAGAGAAATTTCAATCATTGCACTGTTGATATTTGGCTCTGTTGACTAATGAGTTTGCCGACCACTGATGTTAGCTTAACTGAGGGATGGTCAGCTCAGTGACTTGTTTATTTATTTTGGGACTGGCTCATTCAGCAAAACGCTAGATATAGTTCAGGTAGGATAGTTAGCAAAATTATAGGCTGGTTAGCTCATATTTAGATTGGAGATTATAGCTCAGGTATCAGTTAATATATCTTCCTGACCGATTAGTTCCACTTGTTACAGTACTGGGCTTTGGCAAAAAGACCCTGATCTTTATCTCCCTGCGAGCCGGGCCGCATCACTCTAGCAGCTTACTAGCACAGACTTCCGGCCGCCCCCAGGTGGCAAGCACACAGGTGCAGAGTATGAGCGGATCGCTGCAGCACATCAGCGTCACATGAAGAACAACAGCTCTAAGCACAAGCCCGACCTTTAGCTCATCCCCAGGACATCAGGTCTGTGTTATTTCTGAACCTCAAACAGAGCACAGGGAGAGAGAATAGTGAGGAGGAACAAACGAGATAATATGCGCCTATGCATTTACTCAGCGATGCTTACTGCGCATCCACGGTACTGCAGACACTGTGCGAGGCACTGAGGATGCCGATGAGACAACATTGTGCACACCGTTTGATATTTCCCCAGCCTCCCTTGCGGTTAAGTTTGGCCAGGTGACAGGGGTTTGGCCACTGGAACATGGGCAAGAGTGATATGCAGCACTTTCAAGAGGGGCCTACAAAAGCGCCTGCACAGTCCTGTTCAGTCTCTCTCTCTTCCTGTGTTTGCCAACAGATGCAGGAGGTCCAGAACAGAACCCCGAGGTCCCACAGCATAACTGTACAGAACACAGGCCTCACAGCCACGAGGGCAGACTTGATATGAGGAAAAACAAACTTCAATTGTTTGTTGCAGCCTTTTAACCTATTCTGACTGATGAGGATGCAGATAAGATAGTATTTTCATTCAAAGGCCCTTCATTGCATTCTCTGCAGAACTTGCATCTTTCTGTTCTAAGAAAGTGGGCCATCCAGACAATCCTTCAACTTCCTTCTGCTACATCCTTGACTTGTCTCTGTGTCTTCATTCTTGTTTTTTCCATGTCCTCCCTGCTGGGTCCATTCATCTGGATTCTTAATCCCATTCCCCTATCTATTTTTCTATTTTGACTTGCATTCTGTTGACTGTCCTCTGCCTAAAACACACACACACACACACACACACACACACACACTCACTCACTCAACTCTCCTCTCTCTTTAAATTAAAGAGAGTCCCATCTAGAAGGGCAACACATCCTTGTCATTCCAGGAGTCTGGAGAGATTGCCCGGTTCTCTAAACACATTTCGAGTTCAGGTGGGGCCGGGGATGTCCATGTTCCCTGATCTGGCCCTTTGAAAGGAATGCCTGTCTCTTAAATAAAGTACGTGGTAGTGGGCTGTTTATCCATCCTACATTCTTCTAAAGCAACAGACTTATTTGCCTCTGACCATTCACCACCTAACTGCTGAAGACTAGGCCAGAGTTGCTATTGCTGCCTTATCATTCATTGATTCCTTAACACTCAGCAATCTGGTTTCCTCTCCCACTGCTATCCTGACACTTTTCATTTAGACCACTAATGACCTCTAACTGTCAAGTCCAGGGGGGTTTTCTCAGCCTCTTCCAGCTTAATCTCCAGAAGTGCTGGACAGCTAACCAGCTTCTCCTCAAACACACTCTTGCTTAATGTTTTCAGCCCTTCTTTCTCCCGGTTCCTCCTGATGCCCTGGATGGAGGAATGTGCCATGTTCTGCTCTCTGCCAACTCTTTTCTCTTGAAATTCTCTTCTTTGGAAAATAGGGCAATTACTACTAATAACAACAATAACTAACATTTGTTAAATGCATATGTTAGAGGGCTTTGAGCATATCACTCAAGTTATCCCACCTCACCCTAACAAGAGCCCTCTGAGGATGGCAGTGCTATCGCTCCATTGTACAGATGAGGAAGTCAAGGCAAAAAGCGGAGTTAAGAAACTTGTACAAGACCACAGCAGGTAAGGGATGGGGCTAGATGAGGCCAGACCCCCTTTATAGGGTACTTTTTTTTTACATTTGGAAAAGGTGCCCCCTCTCTTACGCATCTGCCGCCTGTTGCTTTAGCAGCAGAGGGAGCATATAACTCCACTTGCCCTCCTGGTTATACCCTCTTGTGAGGGACCTAAAGAGCAGAAGTATACAACGTACTTATGGAGCTGAATTCGAACCCTGGTTCTCTGACTCCAAGACATCATACACTCCACCAGGCCTCTGTGCTAACACCTCACAGGGTGCCATTAGGTTGAAGATTAGACAAATCATGGATATAAAGCTCTTGGCTCAGAGGTCAGCATATAAGAAATATATGCTATAAACCAGTTACTATTGTCATCATTATCCATACAATCATTTTTATCCACTTCCAAAGTTTCAACAAGTGAATTTATCAAATGTTTAAATTATCTCTCATATGCCAATCAGGATGCTAGTTGTTGAAGTTACTAAGATGAAGAAAACACTGTTCTTGCTTCACCAAATTCAAAATGTAGCAGGAGCTAAAATAAAAGGTGACAGTGCAGGTCTGGGCCAGGCAGCTTAGTTGATTGGAGTGTCATCCCGATATGTCAAGGTTGTGGGTTCAATCCCCAGTCAAGGGATTAACTGATGAGTGGATAAATAAGTGTAACAACAAATCAATCTTTCTCTCTCTCTCTTTCTCTCTTCCTCCTCCTTCTCTCTCTCTAAAATCAATCAATAAAAATATTTTTAAAAAGTGACGAGTGGCCCTGGCCGGTTGGCTCAGTGGTAGAGCGTTGACCTGGCGTGCAGGAGTCCCGGGTTCAATTCCCGGCCAGGGCACACAGGAGAAGCACCCATCTGCTTCTCCACCCCTCCCCCTTTCCTTCCTCTCTGTCTCTCTCTTCCCCTCCTGCAGCCGAGGCTCCATTGGAGCAAAGTTGGCCCGGGTGCTGAGGATGGCTCCATGGCCTCTGCCTCAGGCACTAGAATGGCTCTGGTTGCAACAGAGTGATGCCCCAAATGGGCAGAGCATCGCCCTCTGGTGGGCATGCTGGGTGGATCCTGGTCGGGCACATGCGGGAGTCTGTCATACTGCCTCCCCGTTTCCAGCTTAAGAAAAATACACACACACACACACACACACACACACACACACACAAAAGTGACAAGTGCAGCTCTGGCCAGTAGTTCAGTGGGTTAGAGCATCATCCCAAAGCACAGAAGTTGCCAGTTGGATCCCTGGCCAGGGCACATGCAGGAAGAGATCAATGTTCCTGTCTCTCTCTATATCCCTTCTTCTATCTAAATTCAATCAATAATCTTTTTTAAAGTAAGTACCAAGTGCAGTAATAGAGGTAGTACAAAGGGCTGTCTAAGCACAGAGAAGGGACCATTATGCCAGTGTTGGGTAGGAATGAGAATGTAGGCAGGTTTGCTGACAACTTCAAAGAAGAAGGGACATTTCAAAAGCATCTGGATCACTAGGAGGGACAATCCAGAGAGGGAAACTGCATAAACAAAAGCATGCAGGGTGTGCAAGTAAATGGCGTGTGTGACCCGGAGTTTGCACTTGACAGTGGGAGTCATTGAAAGCATCTAAGCAGGTCTGTGACGTGGTCAGATCTTGGTTTTAGAAAGAAAGCCCTGGCATCCAGAGCAGTATTTTGCACATAGTAGGTGCTCAGTAAATGTTTGATGGAGGAATAGATGGCTGGAAGAATTAAAAAATGAATGAACTACTTCAAGGAATCTTTGCCTCCTTGTGTAAGCACATGAATTTCAAAGTCCTCTGGAGCTGTGTAAACATGTATACTCACATATTTATTTTAATCTACTGTGGAACAATCTTGGATTTAGGTAGAGAATATTTGCACTAAAAGTCCCTGATGAAGAGTCATTCCTGTCTAACCCTTCCAGCCCAGAAGCTGAGGCCCAAGAGAGGGTCGTGGTTTGTCGAAGTAATTTGTCTCATGACCTAGCAACAAGTTTAGCTGCTGCCAAAACTGAATCTAACCCTTGGATCTAATGGTCTTTGTAAGATTCTGATTTGACCAAGTACTCTATTCAGGGACCTTCCCCTCTGTCAAGCATGCGTTCCACCTTTCCACCTCTGTGTCTTGCCTGTATGTGTGCCCCTACCTGGAATGCGTTCTGTGTTCTTTCCAAAGACTACCTATCCTTCCAGACGCTTTTCCTCTAGAAGCCTCCCCTGACTCCCTTGGCATGAAGTGATCTTCGCATTCACTCATGGGAGTTCTTGAATATTCATTATGCACCAAGAACTGTGCTCAGTAATCTGCATCCCTCATTACATTTAGTCCTTGCAGCAGCCTTGTGAAATATGGTCCCCTGTTATCCCCCATTTACAGAAAGGGAAACTGAGATACCATCAATATCATAAAATCTAATAATGTACCAGATAGAAGACTAAATGCTTTCCAGGGGCTCCCTAGGTTAGCCACACAGCCACCGTGCTAAGCTGACACTCTTCCTATAATTTCCACATAACCGACAAGAAAACTGAGGCTCAGAGAGATGAACTTGCCCGGGTTCGCACAGAGATGAGGGTCTAGTTCCAGAATCAAACTCACTGTTCTGTCTGTAGATCCCCATCGACTTCCTGGTGAGGGTGAGGACTTGCCCAGCCCACCACCGCAGTGGAATCGGGATGCCAGCTGACCAGAAAGCCCACACTTCATCCCCGGTAACAATCTTCCATCACCCTGACTGCCCACCAACCCAGCCGGCTGCTCTTTCCCATGTTAGTAAATAGCATGTTTGTTCCTGTGTTTTACTTCTCTAGATGGATGGCAGGTGCCTTCTGGGCAAACAACATGCCTCTGAGATCACAGAATCGACTATTGACCAATTGATTGATTGATGAGACAACTCAACGATGGAAATAATCTTACATTTTCTTGAATACAGAGAGGTTTGTGGAAGCCAGAAACCCAAAGTTACACTGGAAACGCCATTTACTTTTCAGTACCATATAAAGTAAATCCCAGAACACAAATATTAATCTTACTTGTCATGTGCTCCATTAAAAATATTAAAATCATATTTCTCTTGAAGGAAAGTTGCCTTCTTTTTTTTTTTTTTATAAGTTTTTTTTTAATATTTTTTAATTTATTTTATTTTATTTATTCATTTATAGAAAGGAGAGAGAGGGAGAGGAGAGAGAAAGAGAGAGAGAGAGAAGGGGGGAGGAGCAGGAAGCATCAACTCCCATATGTGCCTTGACCAGGCAAGCCCAGGGTTTCGAATCGGCAACCTCAGCATTTCCAGGTCGACGCTTTATCCACTGCGCCACCACAGGTCAGGCGGAAAGTTGCCTTCTTTTAATGCCACATTGCTCCCTAAAACACCACCAAGCAGTTGCTCTATACATACTACTAATCAATTGGCCCATAAAGACATTATATTTTAACACGGAGGACTATTTTTGTTAAGTTTTTGGTCCCCTTGACTATTATTATTATAGCCTAAATCCCACTGATTTTATCCTGGACCTATTTCTTTATGGGATTTCCTCCCTCACTGACATCAAGGCCTGCGCCCTGAGAACAGACTGTAAAGTTTTGAAACAACTTTCTACAGGAAAAGATACAATTATTTTTTACTGCCAGCCTTTATTTTCCTAGCTCCTATACGAGGAGGATAAATGTTTTCTGTAGGTTTTCTTCTCCAAGGACCAGTTTTAATCTATTGTGCTGTCGTCCCCTACTGGTGACTAATGGCAGGTGACATGCTCTGTAAGGTTAAGGCTGGGGACTGTTTGCCTTGAAAACCTCCCGATGCCTTTGTAGCTAAGAACATTTTGTTTTCAGTAGTAAATCTGCCAACAGGAGGTAGACATGTTTTACTCACCTAAATAAAAAATATTACCCCTATTCCTGGAACCTTCCAGGACTAACTGTACAATAGTTTCGTTTTATCATAATCATATCTTACCATCTCATTCTCTCAGAACTCCTCCTAAGGAATGCTATTTTTTTCATCTTTGTTTCCTCTGCACCTAAAACAGGTCTTGAAGCATAGTAAGTCCTCAATAAAAGTTTGTTAAATACATATATGCAGCCTGACCTGTGCTGGAGCAGTGGTTAAAGAGACAGCCTGGAATGCTGAGGTCGCCAGTATGATATACCAGTCTTGCCTGGTCAAGGTGCACACGAGAAGCAACTACTACCAGTTGATGCTTTCTGCTCCTTCCTCTCAGCCCCTCCTTTTCTTTCTCTCTCCTCTCTCTCAAAATAAAAATACGTATAAATACGTATATGCATAAATTAATGAAAGCATGAAAAAAAAGTAGGGAAGGAAGGAGAGAGGGAGGGAGGGAGGGGAAAGAAAAGAAGGGCAGACATTTCTCTAAGCACCTCTGCTCATGGCGAACTACAGAGCACCACATTTGGTTTACAGAACCATTCAGTCATCAGCAAGTGCTTGGGGACTTTCATCAACAGATTCTAAAATCAGGATAAGAACTCTTTTTCCTCTCGCCCTTTCTCCTGTAGCTGAAAAGATTTTTTTAAAAAGTTGGTGTTGTTTAAACTGTGGTCATTAGACTCTCAGCTGCAGATGCTGTACTTTTTTTTCCCTCCTTGAGATTCTCAGTGATTCTAGGGCAGCAGAGATATTTTCTCTTTTCTAGAAAGCACAGTAAAGGAGACTAGCCCCGCATAGCTGTGGAGGACATCTGCAGGTCAGGTTGTCCAGCATAAGTCCCTCTTTCTACTAGGGCAATGCCCGCGGTAGGTAGCCTGGCAATGGCAGTGCCCTGCCTCCTGCTGGTCCGCTGGCAGCCATGATTCTGGCATAGAACCCAAGATCAGCCAATTGAACACTCTCGCCCTGGACTTGGACTCCTCATGGGATGGTGGGGAAGTGAGCAGTCATTAAGATGATTGTATACTAGCAGTTACTGTGGGGGAGAGAGGAGTCCCTTTGCAGGGAGCTGCCATGTCTGCATCAGGAGGCAGCGTCTTAGCCACGGCGCCCTCTACACAGAGAGGGTTGGGGCTCTGGCTTCTCAGCCTCCTGTAGCCTGTCTTAGTTCTAGTAGCTGTTCCAAGTGTGGCCCTCCAGACTTTCTGGAAATCCTGTGAGCCTGCCTAGTCAGTAAATTCCTCTTCTGACTCAACAAAACCAGAATCAGTTTCTGTTACTTGCATCTAAAAAAAAGTTAATATAATAGCAACCAATGAGAAAAGAGAAGTCAAGAGAGAGAGAGAGAAATGAAAGGAAGGAAGGAAGGAAGGAAGGAAGGAAGGAAGGAAGGAAGGAAGGAAGGAAGGAAGGAAGAGAGGACAGGAAGGAAGAGAGGACAGGAAGGAAGAGAGGACAGGAAGGAGGGAAGGAGAAAGAGAAAGAGGAGGGAAGAAAGGGAGGGAAGTCTTCTACTTGGCAAATGGGTGCCTAGCATATGCTCAATACATAGTTGGCATTCAATAAAGCTGAATGAAATAAAAGTCCCGTTCTAAAAAATTAATATAATACAAACTTGTTTGGTAGTCTTCCTACCTGATATCCATGTCAGTTCTAGAGCTCCTCTAGGTGTCAGGTAAGCTCAAATCAGCTATTAACTATTGCTCACTACTCAAGGTGTGTGGGCCACAGACCAGCAGGCACCACCTGAGAACTGTAGAAACGCAGAGTCTCAGCTCCTCCCCAGATGTACAGAATCAGAATCTGCACTTTAACAAGATCCCCCGTGACTCCTCTGCACAATACAGTATGAGAAGCACAGGTCTATGAGACCATGACTGAGTTACCTTCTCAAGTCTCAGATTTTTCATGTGTATAATGAGAATGACAATTATAAGAGCTAACCTAAGCATAGAGTAGAAGCATATGAAATTTTCACTATTTAACCATTTTGACCTATAGAAATAACAATCCCATATAGTTCAACCTAATACTTGTTCTTAGGATTAAATGAAATTATCCATGGAAAGTGCTTACCACAGTGCCTGGAACAAGGTAAGATCAATAAATCTGTCCGCAGCCTAAGTTCCAGCATAGTTTTTTCAGTTTTAGTTTCAGATGTCATGACATTGGAAATGAACTCTAATAATTCTTGGATAGTGGGCATAAGGTAACGAGTTAATTGACATAAGAAGAATGCAAATAATTATTTCAATTCAATATTATTTCTCATGCACCCAGGCCAGTCACTCTGCTAGATGCTAGGGATACTTAGACTGACTCCCCAATTCATTCCCACCCATCTCCTGCTCTATGCTAAATCCCGTGGTCATCCTTTGTCCAAATGATTCTGGCTGGGTTCAGACGAAAGGCACTAGTGGGCAATGGAAGGCATGGGGGGTGGGGAGAAGTCAGGGTGTTTCGTTCCCTTTCTCTGATCCGTGCTGCACCTCTGGCCCTGGCTGCATCTCCTCTCTGGTTCCACTCCCCATTAAGCACCCTTCTCTCAGTGGTCTTGACTCTTGTCAGGCAGCTCCTGCTGTAGGTTCTTACCTGGTGACCCAGGCCATGTGGACCCTCAGAGAGCCAGTCCTTTAAGGCTCCAGCTCCCACCAGGCAGCTCTGGTCCTAGATGCTGGTGATACCATCTCCTAAATTCACTCCTTTCTGGGCCACCTGACCTCCCTCTGGTTGTACTTTCTGCCTTTCAGACACCTCTGTAGCAAATTCCCTGAATTAAATCCTCTCTATCGAGTTCTATTTTCTGACTGGACTCTAACATAGGCTTAATCTGTTATCTTTCCCAGGGGTATGTTCATTTTAAAAGAAAAATATAGGCTGAGAGCAATGTGTATTATAGAGTAATGAAATACTGGAATTTTGCTTTAGAGCAGAGGTGAGGTTTAGGACAACTGGTCTCTAATAACACTTTGTGTAAGTTATCATAAGTCTTCGGGTCAGCTGGACTTTGGATTGCAAGGAAGAGAGACTTACTCCAAGTCTCCAGTCAGAACACAAAAAGCAAGTGAGAAGAGCTGAACCCAGATTCCGGCATGAACAGACACTGGAAAGCCTCTGGAGACCCCGGGCAAGGCTCTGGGCTTGAGAGGAACAGTGGGCTGGAAAAGGATCCCCGAAGATATCACATCTTAATGGTACCAGTAAGCACTGCTGTATTAGTCAGCTCAGGCCGCCATAACAAAATACCATACACTGGGGGGCTTAAACAATAGAAATTTATTTCTCATAGTT
Source organism: Saccopteryx bilineata (assembly GCF_036850765.1). Taxonomy (NCBI): domain Eukaryota; kingdom Metazoa; phylum Chordata; class Mammalia; order Chiroptera; family Emballonuridae; genus Saccopteryx; species Saccopteryx bilineata. The sequence continues at coordinate 238,277,325 of NC_089492.1, forward strand.
CTGGAATCTGGGGAGTTCAAGATCAAGCTTGAGTTCCTGGTGAGAGCTCTCTTCCTGCCTGCGGACAGATGCCTTCTTTCTGTGTCCCTTCATGTGCTTTTTTGAGTGTGTGCTTGTGGAGAGCAATCTTTCTCCTTTTTCTAAGGCCATCAATCCTATCTGATTAGAATGTCAACCACACGTCCTCATTTAACTGTAATTATCGCCTTAAAGCTCTATCTCCAAATATGGTTACATTGAGTGTTAGGGATTCAACATAAGAAGGGGGGGGGGGGATAGGCAGGGAGGGACACAAATCAGTTTATAGCTGTTCCCTTATTTGGACAAAGGGCTTTGCAGATATGACTAAATTAAGGAACTTCAGATGGGGAGGTCATTCTGAACCATCAAAGTGGGTGCAACACCTAAATGCAATTGCTAGTGTCTTTTAAGAAAGAGAAAAGGCTATTTGACACTTAAGATAAGGCAATGTGACCAAGAAGGCAGAAATGGGAGTGATGCCACCACAAGCTAAGGAAAACCGGAGGCTACCAGAAGATGGGAGAGGCAAGAAACGATTCTTTTCTAGAGCCTCTAAAAGGAGTGGCCCTAAAGACCACTCCTGGTTTCAGATTTCTGCCCTCCAGGACTTTGAGAGAGTAAATTTCCTTTGTTTTAAGCCACCAAGTGTATGATCATTTGTTACAGCAGCCACGGGAAATCAAGACAAGGTAGAACTCCTGGCCCAGCGCTCTCCCTCAGGCATGCCCCAGCAGCCGGCACACATCTGCTCTGCGTTTTCACCCTTCTCCTCCTCTGCTATAGCTTTTCTCCACCTCATCGCCCCTGCTTCTTCACAGTTCTATTCTGTCATAATGTTGGCTTACTTAGCCTGTCTGTGTCCTGTCCAACTTCTCTCTGTATGAGAACCTTTTAGTTTAGGCAGCCATTGCAGTTAACAGTTTGCATTTTGCCCCAGGGCACATCAGTTTGCCAGTCAGCATATACATTGGCCGCCTCAGTCAAGTGCCCATCTGTGGTCCGGTTGGCCCCGGCCCGACTAAGATCTGGGAGGAATGCCCAGGGGGTGGCAGGGGGCACCTAGAACTGTCTCTCCCTCAGGGGTTCTGAGCAGAGCCCTCTCCTTCGAGCAGGGCTGTGAGTGTGGCAGACGGTGGCGTTGCCAACTCTGCCTCAGCTCAAATGTCTGTACTTTTAACCAAAATGCTAGGAACTCAGTTCTGATGCAGCATGTATGAAATAAAGGAGAAAAAAATCCTTCATCGAGCCAACTCTTCTTACTGAGGAGTTACCAAAAACGGACTGGTGGGCCAGTACCCAAGTTCAATATGGCATTTTTTCTCCCCATCATGTGTATGTTTAGTCATGAGGCTGGGGCTGTTTAGACAAGATAGAAAGTACAGTGGTACCTTGAGATACGAATTTAATGCATTCTGTAACCAAGCTCGTAAGTCAGTCAACTCGTATATCAAACTGCAAACACTGGACCTGTGCGCCAACGCGCCAACTAGCGGCAGCTTCCCGAATCATGACATATCTCGCAATTTCACTTGGATCTCAAACAAAAATACGGACTAAGTTGCAGCTCGTATCTTAAAAAAAAAAGTATGTTGGTCTGTTTGTATCTCAAGGTACCACTGTAGTTCTTTCTAATCTAGTTTTATAAATGTACAACACTTGAAACAAACAAAGAAATAAAAACAAATGTACCACACTCATGTTGACATCATTCAAAAACTGATTTGCTGGATGACACCTATCTACCCAGTGAGCTATCAAGTTTACTGACCTTGGTTTGGTTATTGTGATCTTGAGCAGGGCTTCCAGATGTTAGGGCCTTCCCATCACTTGGGGAGTACGTGGTCTGGGGCGTGACCCGAGATTCTGTGCTTCTAGTGAACACACAGGTGAGGCTGCCGTGCTGGACTGAGCACAGTATTTTAAGCAGCAGGGCTCTCGGGCAGATTGGTTTCTGAGAACTCAGACCCATGGGTGTTTGTAGGTGTGCCTCAAAAAAACATAACTGGGGCCAAATTATTTGGGGAAACAGTGGGTAAAACCAACTCATCGGGGGGGTCTTGACTGTTCACATGCCTTGTGACTCTGGAGGAAGCCATTATATGTAGCACCTCCCAAATTTATTGAAGCATAGGATCCTTGTTCCTATGTATCCCAGAGATTACAATTTTATAAAGCATACCTTGGGAAATGTTTCTCTGGGAACCCAATCCTTCCCCCTTCCTTGCTTTCGACCCAGGGCTCCAGGGGGAGTTTTTAACAATGAGAAGGAGCAGGAAACTGAATTCTGGCTTCAGAGCTCGATTCTTCCTTCAGGGAAAGAGTTAAGTCAAAGACATCAACAGCTCTGAAAACTAAAGAATGTGTACAGTAGTAGTTGGAGTAACAAGAACCTAGGTTTGAACCCTTGCTCCACTGTCTACTAACTGTATGACCTTCAGTTAGTTGCCTCAGTTTCCTAATCTGTAGAATGGAGATACTAGTATATTCCTGTGGGTAGGGTTACGGTTAGAAATAGATGAGTTGAACGCATGTAGAGGACTCAGTATGCTGCCTAGTACATGGTAGATGCATGATGGAAGCTCTTATTATTACGATGATGCAAAAATGTCACAACATTTCCTAGGCACCCTATTTTTTACTCCTGTTTTTTATTTCAAGAGAGGCGGAGAAGGAGACGGGGAGAGAGAGAAAGAAAGCACAAACATGCTGACTTGGAAGGGAACTTGTGCTTTGAAGCTGACAAGTATAATTTGTCTTGAGACTGCCAAGCCCTTGGGTTGAGCCTTCATATTGGAAAAGAGAGACAAGTGAGATTAATCTAGGGCCTTCATTACTTACTCCATCTGGCCTGGCTTGGCACAGCCCCTTCCCTCCACAAACCGATTACTCCTTCAAAAGCCTCAGCAGAGTGGCCTCTAATGGGTTCTGACATGGCAGGAATGGGGCTCACACAGCCCGGAGATAAGGGCCCCCGCACCAGGGCCAAAACACTTCCAGCTCTACAGCCCAGATGCTCCACCACAAAAGAAAGAAATGAACTGAAAAGGAGCCAAGGCCTTTAGGCCAGGGTAGAGCTCCGGATTCCCAGGAGCACCTGGTTCCCCACAGTGGGGAGCAGATGAGCAAGGCTCGCATGGATGGGACCCGGGACACGGATTATCTGACTGGGGTGTGTTCCAATGACCAGGGGCACTACTTAATCTGGCTTTAGAGTCACAATGGGGATAGGAAGGAATTTGGGGGAAGTGAAGAAGCTTGTTGTTTTCAGGTATTTGCTAGTAAAAACCTTCTGAGCAGGCTCTCTCATGTTTCCTCCCTGTGCCTGTGGCCCCACAGAGCTGGGGATGGCAGGGGGAAGAGGGAGAAGGAAGGGAACTGATGTTTATTAAGCACCTACTATGCTCTAGGCAGGACACCATGTGGTTTCCACACTGTTGACTCTGTAACTCAGCGCAGGCCTGAAAATTCTGAATATTCTTTTACTGTGAGAAAGTTAGGTGGTTATCCTTAGTCACCCAATAAGGATTTGAACAGAGGACCATTTATCTATGGATCCGTGTCAGGAGTGGTGTAATTTAGCACCCTCAGTAGCAGCCTCTGGATTTGAGAGAAATTATGAGTAGGAAGGACCGACTCTGGCCTGTTTTTTCTCCTAGGAGACTGCAAAGCATGAAGGCTAATCGGCAGCCTTGGAGCCACCCCGCCCGAGAAAGATAGATTGCTTGAACAGAGGACCAAACCAGATCAATCAATCTATCAATCCGAGGTTTGTTTATCTTGAATTGAGGGACTGCCAGTCTCTGCAACAAAGGCTCTGCTTCTGGGTTGCTTTGAACACACAGCTCTTTCAAAGGGTCATGGGTTTTGGCTTCTGAGGCAGGAGGGGTCATGGTCCAGCCTGGTAGCTTCCAGGGCCTTGGAAAAGTGAGTCTGGGAGTCTTGGAGAGTCAGAGACTGTACAACACTGCCATCTCCTGGGAGCAAGGTTCACTCTGGCCTGGCCAGGCAGAAAGCCAGCTCCCAATTCCTGACTGACTGACATGTACTCATGTCAGGGAGCCTCTGTAGTCACATTATAAATCAGGATTGTGTTTATTAGTTAACAAAGCCCAGGGAGAACCAAAGCATGGGCTTCCAAGTCAAACACTGAACCTTTTATTATTATTTTTTTCATTTAACAATTGCTGAGCACCTATTTTGTGCCAAGCATTGGGCTAAGCACTGAATACACAATAATGATTCAGCCAAAGGGTTCCTAACTTCGTGAGGCTTATAGTCTAAACTCACTATGAACAAAGAATTGTCTCATTGTAAACTCCTTCCAGTTACCTAAAAAATATCTAGAAATGTTCAATATTCCATAGCAACATTTTTTTTAATTTTACAATTTATTTATTGGTTTTAGAGAGAGAAAAGAGAAAGAGAAACATCAATTTGTTGTTCCACTCATTTATGCTTTATTTGTTGTTGTTAATTCTTGTATGTGCCCTGACCGGGATTAAACCTGCAACCTTGGGATATGGAAACAACATTCTAACCAACTAAGCTATTCAGCCAGGGAGCAAAGATATTTCTAAGTGATTGGTAGAACTTGCAAGAAGGTATGAGAAATCCTCATGGGGCAAAGACAAGCAGGAAACTGAAAAACAGTGGGTCAAGTGAGTAGCCAAAACTGCAGGTCCCTTGGAAAATTCCTCCAGTCATAGGTAACCAGGTACTTTTATTTTAATAGATGCATGAAAATAAAGAGAGATGGTCTTAGGCCTAAATGAGATGAGTATTAGATCTGAGAACCTCTCTCACCTTGCCCACACCACACATAAACCTGGGTACTTCAGTGAATGGTGAAATCATGGACCCCAAAAAATTATGCACCCATCTCCATGAAGAATAAGAAAGCATTTGTCCCTAGATTGGGCTCTGGTGGAAAAAAATCCTCTCCGTTAAGACTTTATAATAATCATGAGTCTTCTCAAGGGTTTGGGGTTGAAATTCATTCCACTTGCATGGTCTTGAGATCTTAAACTTTAGAAAGGGTTTCAGCTCCTGGTCAACATGATGACGTAGGTCAATGAAGTACATGCCTCCTCCCACAACCACATCAAAATTACCACACAACTGCAGAACAACCATCATTCAGAACCACCTGAAATCTGGCTGAATGGAAGCCCTACAACTAGGGAATTAAAGAAGCCACGTTGAGACACGCGGGAGAAGTGGAGATGCTGAATGCACTGGTGCACATCCACGTGGGGCAGATAAAAATTGGGAGCGATATCTTGGGGGCAGTGGTTCCCCCTGAGGAGTGAGGGGTCCCAAGCCCATACCAGGCCCCCCAGCCCAGGGTTCCAGTGCCCAGAAGATAGGCCCCCATAGCTTCTGGCTATAAAGGCCAGCGGGGATTGAGGCTGAGGGAGCTGGAGGGCTGCTGGAGTCCCAGGCGGTTCCTACAAAGGGCCTGCACACGAACTCATCTGACTCACTCCTTCTGAGCACCAGGGACAGACAGAAGGAACTGAATTGCTGACATCAGGACAAGATGTGGGGGAGCAGCTTTCTCCCAGACAGAGATGCTGCCACAGGACATTGACCCTTTCCTGAGAATACCACCCCTCCCCACAGAGCCAGCAGGCGGTCACCCTATCTTAGTTTCCATCAGCCTGGCTAATACTGTTGTCCCTGCCTTAGTGATTCTTTCGGATCCACCACACCCAACTTTCTGACCCGCTAAAGCTGTTTCCGGGGACTTTACCATACAAATGACCTATCTTGGCTCTGGCTTCAGATTTTCATCAAATTTCTCAAATAAGCAGCATTAGGCCTCAGCGTGCCCTGCACCTCTTGCTAAGTGGCCCCAGGCCCAGGGGCACTAGCAGCAGCCAACTCTGGTTCATAGCTTGGCCTTGCCTTGGCACCTCCACGCCCAGCGCAAGGAGCCACCATCTGCAGTTTGCTTTCTAGCTCATACCGGGTGGCCCTGAGAGGAACACAGGTGGCAGCAAACCATGGCCTGAACCTTCCAGGAGGTCCCAGAGCCAGTGCACTCAGTGGACAGCTTTAGACCACAAGCAGCACACACAAGGGGCAGCCTCAGCAGGCACCAGAGATCTGCTGAAATAATTCCTGCTTTGCAGGGTGGGCCCCTGTACAGCTGATCCTCCGCAGTGGTTGGTGGTTACAGCCAGTCCTTGCAGCCAATTGGCCTGGGGGTAAATCCCTCCCATTGATGTGCCGAAAGCAATGAAGGCTCAACTACAATAGAAAGGTGTACACAGCCCACACAGGGGGCTGCACACTTTTAGTGCCCAGCTTAGGTGATCAGGAAGGCTGTGCCAGTAGACCCTACAGGACACTTACATTAGGCCACTCTATCAAGCCTGGGAGACACAGCAGCTCTACCCAGCACATAGAAACAAACAGAAGGAGGCTGACCAAATGAGAAGATAGAAACATGTCTCAAATGCAAGAACAGAACAGAACTCCAGGAAAAGAATTAAACAAAATAGAGAGAAGCAATCTGCTATACGCAGAGTTAAAAACACTGGTTATAAGGATGCTCAATGAATTTAGTGAGAACCTCAACAGTATAAAAAAGGGCCAATCAGAAATAAAGGACACACTAACTAAAATGAAGCATAATTTACAGGGAATCTACAGTATAGTAGATGAAGCCAAGAATCAAATCAGTGATTTGAAATATAAGGAAGCAAAAAACACCCAATGAAAATAGCAAAAAAAAAAAAAAAAAATGAGAATAGTGTAAGAAACCTCTGGGACAACTTCAGATATACCAACATTTGCATCTTGGGGTACAGGAAAGAGAAGAGAGCAAGAAATTGAAAACCTATTTGAAAAAATACTGACAAAAAGTTCCCCTAAAGTGGTGAAGGAAATAAACATACAAGTCCAGGAATTGAAGAGTCCCAAACAAGATGAACTAAAAAGACCCAAACCAAGACGTAGCATAATTAAAATGCAAAGGTTAAAGACAAAGAGAGAATCTTAAAAGCAGCAAGAGAAAGACAGTTAGTTACCTAGAAGAGAGCTCCTATAAGACTGTCAGCTGATTTCTCAACAGATACTTTGCAGGCCAGAAAGCATTGGCAGGAAATATTCAAAGTGATAAAAAGCAAGAACCTACAACCAAGATCACTCTAACCAGCAAAGCTATCATTTAGAACTGAAGGACAAAAAAAGAGTTTCTCAGACAAGAAAAAGCTAAAGGAGTTCATCACCACCAAATCAATATTAAAAGGTCTTCTTTAAGAAGAAAAAGGAGGAGGAGGAGGAGGAGGAGAAAAGATTAAAAATATGAACAATATAATAACAATAAATATATTTCTATCAACAACTGAAACTAAAAAATAAAATAAATGAACAGCCTGACCTGTGGTGGCACAGTGGACAGAGCCTCAACCTGGAATGCTGAGGTCGCTGGTTTGAAACCCCGGGCTTGCTTGGTCAAGTCACATATGAGAGGCAACTACTAAAGGTTGATGCTTCCCACTCCTTTTGCCTTTCTCTCTCTCTCTCTCTCCCTTCTATAAAATCAATAAATAAAATTTTAAAAATGAACAAACAGAACAGGAACAGACTCATAGATACAGAGAACATTGTGATGGTTGCTAGATGGGAGAGGGGTTGAGGGGAGGGGTGGAAAAGATGAGGGATTAAGAAGTATAAACTGGTTGTTACAGAACAGTCACGGGGATGTAAAGTACAGCATAGGGAATACAGTGAATAATATTCTAATAACTCTGTGTACTGTCAGGTTATATAACGTGTAATCACTGGGGTGTATGCTGAAACTAACACAATAAGTTGTCAACTGTAATTGAAAAATAAAAAATGACTTAAAAATAAAAAATAAAAAGCATTCCGGACTAGTCATATCTTGGGTGTATCTGGGAGAAACAAACAAAACTTTTTTGGAGACCTCCTTAATCTAGGATGCACCCAGAGAAAAACTCACCGAGCAGAGGTTCACACTCCCTTGCTGAGGTTTTCAGCCATCTCTTCTTTGTGATGACACACGGACCTCTAACTGGCCACTGGCCCCCAGGGCATCCCGGCCCCTTCTTGTTTCTGCCCACTCGCATCATTTTGCTAGCTTGGAACTTCTTCCTCCCTCTCAGCTTTGTTTGGGATTTCCTATAGTTGTGAGGCCCCTGGCTACCCCCAGTGACAATTTCTCTCCACCTCTTAGGCCCAGGCTGGCCTTGGGATTCTACATCCTGGCATGCCCCTGCACACACAGCGCCCTTTCAGTTTGCCTTGACCTTGAATGCAGGACCGAGACAGAGGGAACGGGAAAAGGAAGAAAGAAATCAGGGCTGAGCTCTGGATTGGTCTTCTTTTCGATCTGTGGCACCTCATGGTGGTGGCTTGGCCTAGTGGAGCCTGGCCCCTTCTGACAGCAGAGCCCCTTTGCCTTCTTGCTGACCAGGTTAGACAGTGGGTGTGCGAAGCCTCTCCCAACGCCAGCCACCTGGACGGAGAAGTGCAGTTTCCAACCGTGTTCCAGGAACCCCAATTCTGTCTCACACCGTTGCCAGTGTGGGGAGGCTGGCAACATGGAATGCTGGCTCTGAGTTCTGAGGTGAACATCAAATAACTATCTGACTTAGAAAAACAGATCCAACACAGCAGTCTTTGTGAGAAGAGAAAAGCCACCAGCAGGCCTGCAACACTAAGGGGGTTGGTTGGCAACTCCACCCTGCCCTGCAGCAGGCAAGAACGCCAGCCTGCCGCCTGCTTTCCTAGAGACAAAGGCAGGGCCTTGCTTGCTAGCCAATGCCAGGGCAGGCTTCTCTACCTGCACCCTGACAAGCCAGGAAATGACTGAGCTGAGGCACCTTTCCCAGGCAGCCCCCCTCAGGGCGTTGAGGAAGGTGACAGTGAGCCCCATGAGCTCATGCGCAGAGATGTGTTTTGCTAACCACAGAGGATAGAGAGGTTGGCTCAGGTCTTTGGCTGTGTGCCCTGGGCAAACGCCTTGGATCCACCATTCCCACAGCTCTTGATGCACATTTGCCTCCGCCCAGTGTCTTCCCAAGGAATTGCCGTTGGTGGTTTAATTACCCTTGTTCTTGGCTAGAGCGTGGCCTCCATCATAGTGCAGTGGCTGGCACATAATATGGGCTCAGTAAACAGCTGCGGATGCATTCTAGGTCTCCATTTTTCTGCTATAGCCAGGAGACTCTATTTCTAAAAGACTTTCCCGTGCATACAATTTAGAAGTGCAGACATGGAGACCAGGGACAGGAATTCCAAATCTGGCTCTGCCACCACTATCTAGGACTTGCTGCAAGTTATTTAACCTCACTGTGCTCCCCCTCTATAACACAGGCATATGACGTACTCATCTCCTGAAGGGTGTTATGAGGGTGAAGTGAGGTCACCTTTGCAAAGCACCATGCCAGGCCTAGACTGGATGCTCAGCAAACATCAGGCTCTGAGTTTGTTTAGTGTCTATCCATACATATTTGCTTTGTAATTCATTCATGCATCCAGTCTTTCATTTAATAAGCACAGTGGATTCCGAGCACTGTGAAAATGGAGATGAAGAGATATCCATCTCCATGCTGGAGGAGTTAGTTCATAGTCTAGGGTATTTGCTTTGTGTTAAAAAAAAAAAATAGGAGCTCCACAAACACAAATGGTCACACATCTTACAATTTCATTTCTATGAAGTGTCCAGATCAGGCAAATTTATAGAGAAAGAAAGTAGATCTATGCCAGGGCCCGGGGGTGTGGGTGGGGGGAATGGGGAGTGACTGCTAATGGGAACCAGGTTTTTAGGGTTTTATACACTTTAAAAGCGTAAATTTTTCAGTATGTGAGATATATCTAAATTTAAAAAAAAGACTCTAGCGTCTAACTGCCTGCCATTTACAGCTCTGTGACTTGGATAGGTTACACCTTCTCTGTGCCTCAGTTTCCTCATCAATAAAATGATGACAGTAACAGTCATCTCATGGAGCACTGAGGAAAAGAGCTCACTCACTCACCGTGCTGCCTTGACCAGCATCATTTTCATTTGCGATATCACAAAATCACTTCAAATTACCAATCAGAATCCGTTAAGAGTAAGAACCATTAAAAAAAAAAACCCAAAAAACAATTCGCCTGACCAGGCGGTGGCGCAGTGGATAGAGAGTTGGACTGGGATGCGAAGGACCCAGGTTCGAGACCCCGAGGTCGCCAGCTTGAGCGCGAGCTCATCTGGTTTGAGCAAAGCTCACCAGCTCGGACCCAAGGTCACTGGCTCGAGCAAGGGGTTACTCGGTCTGCTGAAGGCCCGTGGTCAAGGCACATATGAGAAAGCAATCAATGAACAACTAAGGTGTTGCAACAAAAAACTAATGATTGATGCTTCTCATCTCTCTCTGTTCCTGTCTGTCTGTCCCTATCTATCCCTCTATCTGACTCTGTCTCTATAAAAAAAAAAAAAGTTCATAAACATACTGTTTAAGTTTGGTCACATCACACTTCACATGATCTGCAGAAAATAGCCTGATACTTGGAACCTATACCACTTCCAAAGGCGGTATAGGGCTGGCAAGGGCTTGGCTTGACAACTTTGAAATTTTTCCTCAGTTAAATTTTTCAAAAGGAGGACAGCAGCTGGGCTTCAAAAACAAATCCCTTCTTGAACTAACAGCAACTTGAATTAATATTTCAGAATATATAATTCTCAACCGTATTTAATCCATTTTTTTCTACATTCCCTAGAACAGTACCTGGCACAAGCAAAGTCTTCATTGTTTGCTTGACTTACAACACTACAGGAAGTTCTCTGCCAAAGGTGTGGATAAACTGAATATGAATGAAATAAGTGCTAAAGAAACATGAGAGAGGGACCAACCAATGTGGAAAGGTATTATCGGTCGGAGGAGCTTCTTATTCATTCATTGCTACATCACAATAATGACTTAGGTGAAATCTGAGAGGTAGTGATGAAAAGCAAGGACCAGACTTCCTACATTTTATCCAAAACCGGTCACTTATTACAATTGTAACCTTGAGCAAGCTACTTAAACTCTCTGAACTTCTGCTTTTTCATCTAGAAAATGGGAATAAAAACATACTGCCTCTATTGTTGTGAGTATCAAATGGACAAAGTATCCACTTAAAACAAAAAATCCTGACAGCCTAGAGGAACAGGAGTTAGCCAGATTTAAATTGCTTTAAGATAATACAGAAATGGCCTGACCAGGCGGTGGCGCAGTGGATAGAGTGTTGGACTGGGATGCGGAGAGCCCAGGTTCAAGACCCCGAGGTCGCCAGCTTGAGCGCGGGCTCATCTGGCTTGAGCAAAAAAAGCTCACCAGCTTGGACCCAAGGTCGCTGGCTCAAGGAAGGGGTTACTCGGTCTGCTGAAGGCCCGCGGTCAAGGCACATATGAGAAAGCAATCAATGTACAACTAAGGTGTCGCAATGAAAAACTAATGATTGATGCTTCTCATCTCTCTCCATTCCTGTCTGTCTCTGACTCTCTCTTTGTCTCTCTAAAAAAAAAAAAAAAAAAAAGATAATACAGAAATGTGAATTTGTCTTGACTGTCTGAGTTTATAGACTCACTACACATTTACTGAGTCCTTATGATAGGCTGGGCATTGAATTAGACCCTGTGAATACAATGCAAGAAAACTGTGAATGCTGAGAAGAAATTTACCCATCAAGATAGACTCCCTGTCACTAAATGCACCCAAATTTTAAAAAAGAGCCTAGCTGGCGTTTGCTGATAGGAGCCTCTCATGAAACTTCCACTCCAAGGAAAACCATCTACTGCACCATCCTGCCTCTTAACAGTCACTGTCTGAGTTGACCTCCGAGTTGAACTCTGCAAGGAAGTTTCCCCTTCAGTAGCCATGCTACAATTCAGCCAATAGACTGTGACTCGCCCCTACCAAACAGATCTGCATGAACTGTACAATTTAGAAACCTCAATTGCATTTCCACTGACCTATCAGAGAACTGCAAAATTTAGAAGCCATATTTACATAAAAGGGACCAAAATGGGAATGTGGATGAGAAGTTTCTCCATAAAAAGCTGTCTCTCTTTTGTTTCAGCAGAGCACAAGTTAGGTTGCTACATGAATCATTGTCTCCCAGGCTATGGCTCTTTTTGCTCAAATAAATGTTTCTATTGCTTATTACAGTCTACAATTAACTTTGGCTGACATAACATTTTTCTCCTCCAATGAGGACTGTAAGAAGGTATAAAGTGTTGTGGTCATCCAGAGGAGAGAGTCTTACACCTGGCTAGGTAGAACAAGCAAACTCATTCTTGTCTTACCTCTTACCTCCCTTACCAAGAGAGAAGCCTGATTATTCTAGTTCATCTTTTTGAACAAAACTATATAGGTCATAGTGATAGGTTGTTGACTAGCCAGTGGATTGGCTGCCCTTGAATTAGGAAGTCACCACTGGTCTAGCCAGCCATGGCCAGGATATGTAATGGTGGCTCATGGTACAAAGCATGGCTATACCCTCCCTCCTGCTTAGCATGAACTATTGATAGTTTCCCATAAAAGGGTAATTAGGTAGAGCAGGCAACACATTAGTACAATAGAGAAAAAATTTCCAACGGATATAACAGCATATCGCAAAGTCAGGCCATCGTGGAAGAGTATGTTATTTGGGCAACTGTAGGGGTTGAAGGTGGATAAGTTAGACTGTGATTAGAGATAAGATGGAAAGGGAGGCTGGGAAGGAGTCAGGTCGGGTTGCCATTGTGCTCTTTCGCTCTGGAAGTCAGGACATTCTTTCACTGCAGGGCAGGAGTGATGTTGGCAAGAATCATTATCCCACAAATGCCCGCGGTGGGCCACTCTGGCTGAGGGACCATACTGGAAACTGGAATGAGGATCCCTGATCATTGTTATCAGCAGTCCCCTGCCCACCCATACCCCCAAAAAGACATGTTTAAAATAATCCTTGATTTTTTGGAAATTATATATGACAGAAAGGAAAACCTCCTTTAAGCAAGGAGATGGGAACATAAATATGAACTCAGGGGTCCTGGGATGACCTGTCCTATGATGCCAAGCACATCCCCAGCAGAGCCAGGACCAGACTGGATCAGGGAAACTGCACGTACGGGGCAGACATCTAAGTTTCTCCTCTCTTCCATAAATCAACCACATTGCAAGGGGTTATCTATTGATGATACTTGGGACCCCTGAACTTGGGCTTCTATTTTAAACTAGACGTGACCTCTCCCCAAGTATCAATTGTGTCATTTCCCTGCCACCACCAGCCATCAGTAAAAACCATATTATATTATCAAATTTTACATAAAAATACTTTATTAGTTCATCTTGCTGAAATAATTATTTAAAAATACTGGCCCTGGCCGGTTGGCTCAGCAGTAGAGCATTGGCCTGGCGTGTGGAAGTCTCGAGTTTGATTCCCAGTCAGGGCACACAGGAGAAGCACCCATCTGCTTCTCCCCCCTCCCCCCTCTCCTTCCTCTCTATCTCTCTTTCCCTCCTGCAGCCAAGGCCCCATTGGAGCAAAGTTGGCCTGGGCACTGAAGACAGCTCCATGGCATCTGCCTGAGGCACCAGAATGGCTCTGGCCGCAATGAACCAATGCTCCAGATGGGCAGAGCATCACCCCCTAGTGGGCATGCTGGGTGGATCCTCGTCAGGTGCATGCAGGAGTCTGTCTGACTGCCTCCCAGCTTCTAACTTCAGAAAAATACAAAAAAAAAAAAAAAACTAATAAAATTTTATTTCCCAAAGACAGTAACTAAGGCCTCAGTTTTAGTTCTCGATTTTACTTGTACTTTATAGTCGAATCAACCTAGTTTCAAATCTCAGTTCCACCACTTGCTAATTTCAACCTTAGGGGTGGAGAAGAAGATACTCGCTTCTCCTCTGTGCCCTGACTGGGAATTGAACCTGGGACATCCACACACTGGGTCAATGCTCTACTGCTCAGCCAACTGGCCAGGGCCCAAATATACACATTTCATAGCACAGTTGAGAAGACTCAGTAAAAGAATGAGAGTTGAAGTGCGTTGAAATGTGGCATATGAGCTTTAGGAATCACGAAGTCAGATGGGGGGACGGTTAGAGCTGAGACTGCCAGTGGGAGACAGAAAGTCAAAGTACAAAGAACAACTGGGACCATAACCTTAAAATAGTGAACTCAAATCAACCTTTAATTCACTTCCGAGTTTTAAAATATCAGTAAAATTATTTTATTAATATGCTTTGTACTATTTCTAAACTCAATTATAATTTATTTCATTTAACAGTAACCACTAATTTCTTTCATATTGGGCACATATTTTTTCATCAATTACAAATTAATTGGTCAATTTTCAAATAGGCTTTCACTCCCACAAATACTAAACATATGTGAAAGTAAGAAAGTAGGAATATCCCCCACAGACATAGCAAATAAGATTTTATTTACACCCCCACCACTACTGATTAATATTCCTTGTCCAGTGCATTTTCTGGAGGTGTTTGGATCCCTATCTGGGCTTAATAGAAATAACGCTGCATTGAGTAGTTATGTCTGTCGTGGGCATGGGAATGTGACATAATAGCACATGTTCTTGGTGAAAAGAAATTCTAAATTAAATTCATCCTCATCCACACATGACTCAAAATGGTAGGTTTACTGGAGGAAAATACTAATTTGAGGACTGTGGCAGATAGATAGTGTTTTCTAAAGATGGCTGCAGGAGCTCCCATCTCACATGCTCTTCTGCACCGTGACCTTGCCACTCCCCAACCTGGAAGAAGAGGTAGAGTGCCACAGCCCTCCCCTTGACCCTGGTCTGGTCTGAGGGAGTTGGTCATAACCAATGGTATATAGCAGAAGCAATGCCACATGATGCTGAAGCTAGACAGGAAAGAAAACCACCTTCTGCCTGGCTCCTGTGGTACACGTGTTCTCAGAGGCCAAAATGGTGCTAGGAAAAACTCAAGCTACATGGAGAGCTAATGTGCAGGCACAGCCATTGACGGTCCCAGCTGAACCCAGCCATGGAATTGGGAAGCCTCCAGATGATTCCAGACCCTGGGCATTTGTCATTCTTAGCTTTTTTAGTCTTCTCAGGTGAGGCTCAAACATTGTGAAGCAGACGCAGCTGTCTCTACTGTGCCCCATCTGATTTCCTGGCCTAAGGATCTGTGGGCCTAATAAGATCATGCACAAGGGCAGCACTGCTAGATTTTGGGGTGCTTTCTAATACAGCAATGCTAAACCAGAAAAACAATCCCAAACCCTAAGGGCGGGTGGAGTTGGTGGGTGGGCTTTCTCTTTCATCACAATTGTGAGACTCTGAACAGGCCACATGAACCCTCAAAGCTTCCCTGTCTTTAGCTAGGATAATAATTGCCCTCTGATCACAGAACAAAAATGCAGTCAGACACCAATGGAGACAAAGCTTTTACGAAACAACCGTCATGAAAAGCAAAGAGATCACTACTCTTAGCTAGCCTTTTTCTCACCTGGAGAGCACCACTCTGAATCACAGAAGTGATTTTTGGAAAATAGTCATTAGCCCACACCCACAAATTCTAGTAGAGCTTTCACATTTGGTGAAAATCAAATCAAAGCACTCAAAAGCTCCCATAGGACCAGCAGACAGACATGAGACATGCCCTTGCTGTCACTGACCTCACTTCTTTTGTATAACGACACACGAAGTTGTGGGAATGCTTCTTCCTCTGATAGCAGGGACCCAGAAGAGCTCTGAGCCTTCTAGAAGTATATGCTATGTACCCTGCCCATGTGAGGCCCAGTTCTGGTATCCCCACCTGGCCCATGAATCTGCTCAGTGGGGCTAAGAGGTTTTGTCAACTCTGTTCCCTGAAGAAAAATAACTTCTTTCTGTATTCAAGCTCATTTGGTGAGCCCTTCCCTGGCTACATACCCAATTAACTTTTGTAGCAGTGGGAGATAAAATACTTTTTACTATTTAAACTGAGATAGGAAACCTCCCTTTTAACTAAGAGGCTTAAAAGGCATTTTATGATTTAGGCCAAGCGTTCAGAGAGATTTTGTAAATATGATTCTTATACTTGTGTGTGATTTACACCAGCTCAGGATGGCTGATCGATCGCATTCCTGCTTTGGAAGGGCTATTATATTGTCAGTGGAGAGGTTTTTGTACTGGAAGGTTTTGAATGGAAGGAGGAAGGAGACTCAGACCCCCTCCCTTCCCTACACCTGTGAGGAAGAAGGTAAACAGCCAGGAATGCAGGAGGAGGAAGGGAGATTTGAGTAGCCCTTTCCTCTCCCCTTTCTTTCTCCTTAATGGGCGATTTACAAACACTTATCCGCTGACATCATGTAGACCTCCTCCCATCCTGAAATCGTGTAATTTACCTATGGACCTCTAGGCAAAGGAATCACTGAGATCTTTGTATGTGAACTTGTGTTCTGAAAAGGGTACATAAGGTGTAAGAAATCTAATTTCGGGGAGCATGTGTCTTTGGAGCTACTAGCCCACATGCTCCACTGGCTTTTTAAAATAAACTCTTTTTTCCTCTTTTACAGTTATCTGAGTGTCAATCCTCCACTGGGTTGCTTTCCTGCAACAAAACCAGGTTTTATTCGAAGTGACCTCCCATCTGCTGCTAAGTATCCACCCTGACTCACCTGGGTGCTTTCTCACCTGCATCCTTTAAAGCGTGAGAGTTTGTGATTAGGTATTCACTAGCTGTGAAAGCTGGTCAGCCCCCTCATTACCTGTCACATGAAGATAATCACACCTCAGCTGATTGGGGCGGTCACAACATTAGAAAACACTTTGCCATGCAACTAGATTTCATTCACGTTTTCCTAAAACTGTTTGTTAAGCTTTACTATGTGCTGGGCACAGGGCTAGATCCCAGGTAAAGGCTGATGAAAAAGGCAATCCCTGCCTTCTGGGTTCCAAGGCCACTAACACACAGTATGGCAGGTGCCACGAATAGGGTGCTTTAGGAACACTGGAAAAGCTCCCAAACCAGACATTGGAGGTTCTTTAAAAAGATGGTGTTTAAGTTGAGACCTGAGAAATAAGCAGGAGTTGGGGAATGTGGTGGAGGCTAGGGTGCAGGGAAGGTGATGCAGGCAGACAGAAGAGCAAGTAGGAAGCCTGGAGACAGTGTGGAGCCACTGAGCCACTTCACCCGCAGGTGATGTAAGGTACCAAAAACTACAGAATTAATATTAATATTTCAAGAGGCTTGAAGAACATTTTATTAATTTGGGTTAAGGTGTGCAGAGAAATTGTGAGAATAGTCCCTGTACTGTGTGATTGGCATGACCAGGATGGCCCTTGAAATTGTATTGTAAATGCAAAGGGGAGGAAAACATGGATTCCCTGACATTCCACCACACCTGCGGGGAAAGGGGTGAATGGCTAGCCAGGTGCAGGGAGAGAAAAGCCAAAATAAACCTTTTCTTATAGCAATGAGCCATTTGTGGGCATTTGTCCCCACAGAAACTACCTCTCCTGTGTAAATGCGTGTAGTTAACACGTGTGACTCTGGACAGAGAGATAGCAGATAAACACTAGAAAATATAGGAAAGCCTTTTAATATGTAGAGAGACATCTTCCTACCATTGTGTTGACTTGTAAATTTTGTTTTCTCCAAAATAATGTATGGCTTGCAAATTGAACAGGGTTCTATTATGTTAAAGGACATATAACTATAACCAATACTGGTAAGGGGCTCCTAATTACAATTTTTGCTTCTGGACTTCCCACTTACAAAACTATAAAAACTAAGTAGAACAAAGGGCCAGCGCGTGCTCCCTCAGACCACTTTTGGAGGAGCCGCTGCTTGGCCAAGCTAGACAATAAAGCTTTGGTGTGTAATCGACGGACTTTGTTCGTGTCTTCAATGTTTCAGGTCCCTCCGGATTAGGCTTAACAGACAGAGCTTCAGGGAACTGGGTCCATGGGGCTGAGGCGTTGACCACAGGCAGAAAGAGAGGGAGAGGAGGTGCTGGGGCAGGTAGCAGGCGGGTGGCAAGGCCTCGTAGGCTACACAAAGGCACTGGACTTCAGAGTTTGAAGGGCACTTAGCCGATGGTGTGGAAGGTGGGTCAAGGGAGTAAGAACGAAGGCCAGAGGCCATGACAGGGTTATACTGTAAGCCAGTTACTCCATACATAATGACTGCCGTTCCTCACATCCAACTTCTTCTGCAGGAGTTCAGAACACGACAACGCAAGGGGAGTGTTTCTCTCAATAGTAATGTTTTCTGGAGGAGTCATCTGTAGTAAAGCCAATTTCTGTCTAACAAGTCAACAAAAATGCAGCAGAAAGCCACATGGATGAACTCGGGGTGGAGGAAGCAGAGGGACACGGGCCCCAAAGCCACCTTCTCGCTCTGCAGCAAGTCCAGCCCTTGCTTTCGCTCTCTGAGCAGGCCCACCCGGTCAGCCTGGCCATGTTCGAGGGCTGGGGAACATCCCTGAGCAGGAACCTGCTTCTCCAGAATGAGAGCTGAGCGTCAGGAGGGAGGAGAAAAATGGAATTTCTGAGGCAGGCCCCAACAATTCCAGCCCAATTTTCTCACTGAGATCCTCGCTGTATCAAAGAGAACAGGCCTGACTCACAGACACACCGATGCTGAGAGGCAGGGAAACGAGGCTGTGGGCTGCTAGCCAGCCTCTCGGGGGGCTCCACCCGGGGACTGCTGGGGGCACAGGGCAGGGAGGGAAGGTGTCCCGTACCCCTGCCCACCCCCATTGCTCTGCGGCCCCAGCCTCCTCCCCCCTCTTCCCCTGAGCTTTTAGCTCTCAAACCTGTAGCCAAGTGGGGTCAGGAAAAGCAGCTGAATTCTGCTCAGGAACGAGGAGGAAATATGTGAAACTACTCCAGGGGCCACAGACCTGGGAGTGTCTGCAGCTGATTCAACAGACAGGGAGGCAGGGAAGGGTCATGGAAAGTGAGTGAGATTCGGGTCAAAGTTTCACTTCCACCACATCATAGCTGGGAACGTGGAGCAAATTACTTAATGCCGTTAAGCTTCAGTTGCCTCAACTCCAAAATGAGAATTAATAACGCCTCACTTAGTGGGTTGCTGGAAAGCATGTAGCCCAACAACACCTGAAACAGGTGTCTGGGAAATTTGGATTTTAACTGCAGGTGTTGCCCACACATCTCATAAAGCACTTACTCCACGGAGTCCTCGATGTGTGTGGGACTGCCTCCCCCCACCCGGTCCTACAGGCAGCTGGAGCGCAGTAACTGTGATACCCATTCTTTCGTTCCCACGGCATCTCACTCTTAATGGGGGTCAATACGCGTTTCCAGTCTGACACACCCAGATAGCAAGGTCTTGGAAAGGGTAGAGACAATAATGCTAAAACTAACATTCTGGCACCCACGGCACACAGTATTACCCCTTAATAAGTAAGCTTATGGGGGTATCTGCACACCTTTCTTCCACCTGTGGGAAGCAGCCACTCAGTAGAAGAGGCAACACAAAGTATTGGTAAACCGTGCAGGGCTGAGCTGCACGGCCTGGGCGGTGCCCCCACTCTCCAGTGGGGTGACATGGGTTAAGAAACTGGACTTCAACCGTCAAATGGGAACTGTCAAAGTACCTACCACACGCAGTTATTGGAAGCATTTAAAGAGTGTTTGGAAGGCACTTAGGACAATGCCTGGCTTTTGAAGTTCAGTAAGTACTCACCTTCATCTCATCATTGCCAAAGCTCAGCTGTGTTTTGTGGGCTGGACTTCCTTGTTATACAGCAACATTGGAAACCTCACCCCAGATACAGACCCTGTCACCTGGAACAGGGATTCCTCTCTGGGCGGGGGGTGGGGGGGGCAGAGGGGTACAGACCTGAACTATCTTTCTGGAATATCCCATATAGTAACCATAAAATGTGTTGCAAATATTAGTGTTATAATGTTTGTTTTCCCAATTCTTAAAAATCTAGAAACAATATTATAATAAGCCTAGTCCTAGTTCCCATTTTTCTGACAACCTACCATGAATTAGATACCTTATGTGGGAGACTGCAGACTGGCCAAGCCCTTGCAGTTTAAGGCTTAGCCAAAGGTTAAGCTCTTCCCCCACACCTCCACATTGTATGAAGCTGAGTGTTTGTACTCGTCCCCTCCCCCCACCTCACTTACTTAAGTTGCTAGAAGCAATTTACCTGCTTTTCTCACTCTTTGTTTGTTCTGATGTTGATTTCAGTTATGCAGGGAGGAGGGTTTTCTGCACTTGGGAGAATCCTTGGGTTGCCTTGAAGATGTGTGACTCTGTATGGGAGACTTCCTTATTTGCATATGGCTCTGCACTATATAATAAAGCAGACCCAGGGCTTTGCTTGGCTCTTGCAAGCTAAAGGCATTGCAGAAACCTCCCAATCCCATCGTTTTTTCTCTCTGAGTTTATTTCTTCATTCTGCAGCATTCTCACTCAGGACCTGGACAATTGCTAGCTGCACTGGTCTGTGGCTGGTGGCGCCTGAACAGGGGACCCGAGGAAAACTAAACTAAAGGCAGGTGATGGAGCTCAAGTGTGCACAGTGAGTAAAGTTTTCGGGGAAATTATAGTCAGGAGCAATAAATTATGTTGTCCAAAATGTCACTCTTTTAAGGCCTTAATTAAGTTCTTGCTTGCAAAAATTGGAAATGCAGACTCTTAGGGATGAAAATTGGAAATGCCAACTCTTAGGGATGAAAAAATAGTTTCATCCCTACATTTTTGCTTAAAAATTGGAATTTGTAAGGAGCGCTCATTTAAAATTTAAATAGAATGGAATTTGGATCCTAAAGACTTGCTAATTTAGTTTGTGTTTTGTGAAATGTGCTCTGTGTTTGTCTTCAGAGTTGAGAGCCAAATCACAACTCAGATATTAGGATTTATCAGATTTATGTGTTATACTTGTGTTTCTGTACTGTAAATTGTCTTGCTTGTGGGTAAAACTGTACTCAGGTCTGTGAATAAAGGAATTGAGCAAAATTAATCAGGGCCCTGATAAGTCATTTCAAGAATTTGTCTCAAGCTGCTTCAGGCAGTTGGCATAGTATAAGAATGCTAATTCTGCTTGTCAGGCCACATCCTGCAAAAGGAGCCCTGAGGAAATCAGGACTTTGGCTCCTCTGATGCCCTGTAATAAGTTAACAATACAATGATATAAATTCAGAGGATTCTTTGATACAGGAGCTGATATATCTGGTATTGCTGAGCAATATTGGCTTTTTTCCTGGCCCATTCATGAAGCAGTCACAGAGCTGCGAGGCTTACAGCAAAATAAATTTTCCTAACAAAGCTCTAAGTTTTCTTTACAATGGGAAAATCAAGAAGGTCATACAGGGTTTTACAGCCTTATGTGCCCTCTAGATTGCATGTTAATCTATGGGATAAAAATGTTTTAAAATATATGGGAACATTACTTGTAAAAGCATTTACTACATATTTTCAGACTTTTGGAATTGACCTAAGGACAGGTATTCCTTACAATCCTCAGGGTCAAGGCATTGTAGAGTGTGCCCATCAAATGCTCAAAGGTCAATTAGAAAAATAAAAAAAGGGGAGTCATGCCCTGGAACTTTTGCAAATCTTCTTTATCATGCTCTTTTTCCTTTAATTTTTTTTTTTTGAATACTGATATACAGAACCATTCAGTACCCAAGAGACTCTGGAATCCAACAAGGAAAGCCTTTCCCAAAGTGCAATGGAAGGACCTGTTCACAGGAATCTGACAAGGGCCAGACCCTGTTCTCTTGTGGGGCCGAGGATATGTGTGTGTTTTTCCTAGGTCTGCTGAGGCTCCTCGGTGGGTTCCCGAAAGTTTGATAAGACAATATGAGTCAAGAGGAGAGACTCATTGCATAAGAGCAATTATATAAGACTTATTTTACTTTAAAATTTTTTTGAACATTTCCTTCTCAGAACTTAATACAGCCAAGAGGCAATTTACACCAGCTGAGCAACAGCCTAATGTCTCATGTTGTACCGGGATATATTAACTGGCCCTAAGTGGCAAAATTCAGTCAAATTACTAACTTGGGGGTGAAGGAATGTTCCAGTTTTGTCATCAACAGGTCCTCTTTAAATGCCAGCAAGGAACAAGGAACGAGGAAGGTGAAGCCTCATCATAGATTGTCATCAGCCCCTAGAAAGCAACCTGGTTCCAGAGATCCAGAGTGCCCATTAAGCTTAAGGCAAAAGCTTAATGCGCTGGAAGCAGTGGTCATGGGACTAGGAAACCAGCTACAAAGTGTGAGAATGTAACAGCGGTTCCAGTGCCATGCGGACTTTTCCAGAGTGTGACTCCTGCTCCTTGTGACAGTTCTCAGTGAGCGTGAAGTGTGATTGGATGGTGTCAGCATGGACTTGGTGAACATATTAAGGACATTCAAATCAGCAAAGACTCTATTATAGATCCTGCTGTATTAACTAAAAATTTACTTGATAATCTAAAAATCTTTAATCTCTTCAATGTATTAAGACACTCATTTTGGTATCTGTTAGCATTGGTTATATTAATCTTGTGGTTATTTTGTATTTTTCCAGTCTGTCTCTGAATTGAAACCTGGGAAATCAGACAAGTCCAAATCTCAGCACACAAACTAAAATAAAAAAATAAAAAAGGGGGGATATGTGGGAGACTGCAGACTGGCTAAGCTCTTGCAGTTTAAGGCTCTTCCCCCACGCCTCCACATTGGCTATGAAGCTGAGTGTTTGTACTCATCCCATCCCCCCACCTCACTTGCTTAGGTTGCTAGAAGCAATTTACATGCTCTTCTTCTCTCCCTTGCCTTGGAGATGTGTGACTTTGTATAGGAGACTTCCTTATTTGTATAGGGCTCTGCACTATATGATAAAGCAGACGTGGGGCTTTGCTTGGCTCTTGCAAGCTAAAGGCGTTGCAGAGACCTCCCGATCCCATTCCTTTTTCTCTCTGAGTTTCTTCCTTCATTCTGCACCGTTCTCACTCAGGACCTGGACAATTACTAGCTGCGCTGGTCCACAGCAACTTTACCCACTGCTTTTCACAGGTCCACTCAATTAAGGTTCTCAATGACCCTATAAAGTTGGAACTATTTTCATTCCCACTTTAAAGAGAAGGAGAAAGATCTTCAAAGCTGACTCAAGGTCTCATATGGGATTCAAACTCAGGTGTGTTGGCTCCCAAGCCTATGCTTCTAACCACTATAACACACTCATGGATTGAATGTTCTAAGATGAATAAGATGTCAATGGGCTCAAGATATCCAGCCAAATGCCAATAATTTTATTCTGGGATTCTGAGAATTCTGCCTCCATCCCCTCAACAGACCTCAAGACAGCGCAGCACTGTAAGGCACATGGCAGTGCTTTGCTATTTAAGATCTCTTAAAAAATCATCTTCCTTTCCCTTATTCCCAGTTACCCATGTCAAGCTTACTTTATACACCTCGGAAAGATCCAGGGCTTAGCTGACCCTGCTAAGATCTGAAGTTTTAGTTTCGAGTGGAAGCATTTTAAACCTAGCACAGAGAACTTTTTCTCTAGGTAGGACACCCAAACAAAAGCACAATACCCTCCTTCCTCTCCAAAACAAATCTGTTTTCTTTCTGAAACAAAACAAGCATTTTATAGTTAAGAAAAGAAAAAGACATAAAAAAATAGTAGCTTATTTTGCTTTAATATTCCAAAATATTCGTGTGAATGGGACTATGTTGCAAAACAAAGCAGAAATCTCTAGACAAGTACGTCTCACTCTGAGGAAAGAACTGATTGGAGAGAAGGCACCAGAAATTGCATTTTGCTGGATTTCATGTAAACAGTAAGTGGGGGGGAAGGGTCACCAACGAGAAAGAAAGTGGCACTGTCATTTCACAGGCATATCCTAAGGGTGAAAAGCGGCCTCATTTGCTGATGCTCAACCTCCATCTTACATTGTAGTGTAAACAGAACCTGGTGCTAAGCAGACAAACACCCACCCAGCAGCAGTGGGAAAGGGCATGAAAAGGCACTGACATTAGCACTAGCCCCTGGGTCCTCCCCCCGCCCCCACATGACTCCCATGGGCATCTCAATTGGCAAAATCTGGTTAGTGGATAAACCAAATCCTAAAAAGCCTGGGTGAACACACATTATTTCTTTCCATGCTCTTCAATCAGATGACTTGGATGGCCTTGGGATGGGGAGACGTACAGCATCTGGCCTGTCCTCTTAGGTGATGACAGTAGGTGCGCTGCGCCCTGTCCTTTCCTGGAGTTGGGAGACCTTCAGAGCAATGGAAACAAGAGGGCCCAGCATGACCTAAAGGAGACACAAAGAGAAGGACCTTTTCCATCACTTTCTCTAGTCACAGATCCATAGCTCCAGCCCTCACTTTGCCTTTGAGCTCCCAACCCACCTGTCTGCCTGCTTACTCCTACATCCCCAAAGCTCCTCCAACTCCACCAGTCTAATAACAAAGACACATTCTTCCTCCACCAGCATTCTCTGCTGCAGTGAATCGACACCACACTCTATCACCTAAACCAACGGGACAACTAAGAGTCACTCTTGACTGTTCCTCTCCCACATACCTCTTTCCAATCTACCAGCAAGCATAAGTCTTTTTATCTTCTGAATATCTCTTGATGGCCCCCATGTCTCTCCATCACAGTGCAATAGCTCTTGCTAAATCAATGTCCTCTTTTATATTTTTTTCTGACTTGAGAAGTGGGGAGGCAGAGAGACAGATTCCCACTTGTGCCCAACCAAGATCCACCTGGCATGCCCACTAGGGGGTGATGCTCTCCCCATCTGGGGAATTGCCCCACTGCAACTGGAGACATTCGAGCACCTGAGGCAGAGGCCATGGAGCCATCGTCGGTGCCTGGGCCAACTTTTGCTCCAATGGAGGCTTGGCTGCGGGAGGGGAAGAGAGAGACAGAGAGGAAGGAGAGGGGGAGGGTTGGAGAAGCAGATGGGTGCTTCTCCTGTGTGCCCTGGCCGGCAATTGAACCCAGGACTTCCACATGCCAGGCCGATGCTCTACCACTGAGCCAACCAGCCAGGGCTCAATGTCTCTTAACTGGGACAATGGTGCTTCCCGATCCTCTTTTGCATCTTCCACTTTGTTTCCCACACTGCACCTAAAGAAGTCTTTTCAAAATGCAACAACAACCCCCTCTCATTTCCCTCACTTAAGGTAAGAAAAAGTTCTGTTGTTTAAATAAATAAATATTTTAATATAAAAGTAATAAAAACTACTTATTTAGTTGAACAGCCCATTTTACAGATAAGGAAACGAATATCCAAAGAAGTGATCTGACCTACTGACTCGAGGGCAGAGCGAAGAGTAGTACATTTTCTACTTCCCACTGTTGCTTTCCCTGCTCGAAATCTCCACCAACTTGTTATACCTAGGTGCAAACTAGGGAACCAGCTCCACATGCTGACCACACCACTTGCTATTTCCCTTTGGGGCTTCCACAGTCCCTACAAAGTGCTGAGTCTGTGAGCCAACAACTCCAGAGTGAGGAAAGGCATCTCCCAGCGGGAACGGTGGTACACCTAGGCATGGTGGGCACCTGCACCCTCAGGGCCTTCCCATCTCCTCAGAACTATGGTCCCGAAGATACTTATCTTTCATTCATTCTTTGTATCTACCCATGTACCAGGCATTAAGACAAAGAAACACAATTCCTTCTTCTCTTTCTCTATTATTCTGTGGGTCAACAGTGCAGACAGTAATGCATTTTGTTTAAGTTTTAAGGATGCCTGTGACACAACAGAGACCTGGCCATGAAGGACGTTGGTGCCCAGCCACTGGAAAAAAATGTAAAGGGAAGTATCTATCCTCTCACCTCTCTCTTTTTGTAATAAAAACAATTACAAGAGCCCTTTCTCAAAAACTAATCCTATATTCCAGGCTCAGTGTTTAGAATTTCACATCCATTGTCTCCTTAAATCCATATAACAACTCTATGAAGTAGATAGTATTCTGGCATTTCACAGACAAGGAAACCAAGGCTCTGAACATTGAAATGACTTACCCAGGGACAGATAGCTAAGTGGCAGAAACCAGATCAGAAGCAAGATCTCTAACTCCAAAACGTATGCTAAAACCACTGTGCCAAGGGTTTTTAAGTGAGTTTCATGAGACTTTAATTAGGTATTAGAAGAAAAAAGGCTTTATAGAAAAATAAGCATGGTGAATGCTATTTAAACAGGTGCCTTAACTGCAGCTCTTGTCAGAGCCTTTCAGATGTGGTGGGTGTTATAAATAGCCAAGAAGGGGCTAATGTAACATTTTTGGCTGTGGAGCTCTGGTTGGGGAACATCCACCAAGACGAATGTACACGGAAAACTCGCCGATGTGTCACTGCTTCCCCTTGGCTCTTCCACTGGGGTATTGTTAGGAAGACAGCTGTGTTAGGCTTGCTCACTTCTACTTTGCCTGATTAGTGCGTGAGCACATGGCAACACCATGTGTGTATAGTCTATGTAAGGCTACAGGTGCTTGCCCTCAGGGTGGATTGAGAATTGCATGCCCATCACTGTGAGGGGTCATTTTTGCTGTTTGTTTGCCTGCTGCAATGAGAAGAGGTTTTCCCCTGCCTGTTTGCTCGTCTGCCATTGTGAGACTAGTAAACGGTAAGGGCCCAACACTTTCTGGCTCTCCAGTTTCTCTACCATCTGCCTGAATCCAGTAGAAACCTGCCTGGCCTCAACAACCAGCATTACATCTGGTGTAGTGGGCAGGATTCAGATCAGATTGGTATGGAGCCACCAACACCCTTGAAGGGTGGGATAGAGGAGTAGTAGTTGTTCTCCAGCATGTGGTTCCCCATAGCGGTCCTTTTGGGGGGCCCTGGGCTGGCTGTTTATTACAGCCCTGCGAGAAGAAACTGAAAGTTATGTACAAGAGGCTGCCTGAGTTCAAGACCTCCAGGATGAGCTGCAAACTGAGCACCAACAGCGGCAGGAACTGCAACTGTTGCTGGAGAAGGAGGCCAACTGCTTTGAGAGTTCCAGTTTGAAATGTAGGCTGAACAAAAATGGCACATGGAATTGGAATGGTTGCTGGAGAAGGAATTGCAGGTTTAAAATCTTCAGTTTTCCCCAGAAGCTGAACATTGGCAATGGCAGATGTTAGAGAATCAACTGCGGGTTCTAGAGCTCAAGTCTCAGCTTCAGACCGAGGTGGCAGCTGTAGGAGCTGAAATGGTGGCTGAAGATGGAGCTGCATTTGTGCCAGTGGAGTGGTTCTGAGTTGGTGGGATCAGGCATTTCCAACTCCTCCCCTTCTGAACCTGGCCAGTGGTCACCCAGAAGGTAAAAACCCAGAAGCTAAGAGTGCCTAAGGGGCAAGCATAACCCCATCCGCAGGTAGTTGAGCTCTCTGTGGTCTGGCCTTACACCCAGACAGAGCTGATGGAGCTGGGGGTGAAATTCAGGCAGAAACCCACCAAGCTCCTGGCAGCTTGGTTACTGAGGTTGTGGGACACGGGGTGGATGGCATCATGCTCTCCAGAACAGAGATGGAGAAACTGGCCACCATTACCACGCATTCCTCCTTGAGGCAGCATCTTCAGAACTGCCATGACAACCCAGGAAACCATACCCTATTAGAGTGGGTGATGGCTGCCATTTGTACAGTCTGGCAGAATGCTGGAGACTTGCTGGGGGCAGTGAGTCAGTGGTAGACATATATGGAGCTGCAGCAAGTCCTCTGGGCCAGATGAGGATGTGTTTATGGTAGGAATGAGGGATCTTACTCTCTGTAGCACCCAATCAGCCCTTTTTGGGTCACTAGTGGCTATCTTAAGTCCCTATGTGGGGCAGCCCATGAACATGGTTACACATAGACAGTGGCAGATTTGGGTGAGGTAGAGGCAGCATGGAATCATAAAGCTGTGAGGGCTGCTGCCCATACTGCCCCCCACCAAACTAACAAGAGAAATGAGCCTGTAAAGTTTACCCAAACACAGATGTGGGTAGATTTGACTGCAGTCAGGGAAGATAGGAAGAAGTTAGATGGTGGGTCTAATGGAGTCCTTTTAGAGCTTGGGCAGCACCTTAAGCTGCAACAGAGGTTCCAGCCACTGAAAAAGCAGAGGAAGTGGGTGCCCCCAGCAGCTGCCAAGAAAATGGTTGGCTTTCAGGTTGCATGGTTGCAGTATTACTTGTTGGAGACAGCTGTGGGAGAGGAGGATCCCCAAGACCCTTTGTCCCAGTTTGAATAGGAGCAGAGGCCCCATGTGAAATTGGCAATCCATTGGTCCCCTTCTAATGTGCAGCAGGTGTTGGCATTAGAAGATAATAGGTGCTTTCTTTCTTTCTTTCTTTCTTTCTTTCTTTCTTTCTTTTTTTTTTTTTTTTTTGCATCTAAGAGAACTGTCAAGACAGCACAAGCCTTGAATGTGTTTGACCCCGCCAAGCGCTGTAAGCTTGCTGAGGGGTTTGGATGAAGCTTGTGGCAACAGAAAGAGCACTTATAGAAAGGTGCTGAGGTCCATTATCAAAGAGTTGTGTGGGGGACCCTAGCCCCTTGGCTCAGCGGTAGAGCGTCAGCCCGGCGTGTGGAAGTCCCGGGTTCGATTCCCAGCCAGGGCACACAGGAGAAGTGCCCATCTGCTTCTCCACCCTTCCCCCTCTCCTTCCTCTCTCTCTCTCTTCCCCTCCCACAGCCAAGGCTCCATTGGAGCAAAGTTGGCCAGGGCGCTGAGGATGGCTCAATGGCCTCTGCCTCAGGCACTAGAATGTCTCTGGTTGCAACTGAGTAATGCCCCAGAGAGGCTGAGCATTGCCCCCTGGTGGACATGCCGGGTGGATCCTGGTTGGGCACATGTGGGAGTCTGTCTCTCTGCCTCCCTGATTCTCACTTCAGAAAAAAAAAAAAGAGAGAGGTGTGTGGGATGATTTGCACAAACAGCTGGGCTGTCTATTGTAGACTGCAATCAGAGTAGGGCACCAGCTCCCTTGCTGGATGGACACACTGCTTGTGGACAGTACTACAAGAGACCTTTATGGGGGGGGGGTTGCAGCAACCATGGAGGCCCTCCTGCACTGGGAAGCTGCTCCCATCCAGTTGTAGAGATGCACCAAGGACACCTTGTGGTTTCAGTGGACATAGCCCTGGACTGTATAGGCCCTCCCACCTACTGTGTGGTAGGAGGCTGGAAGTGGGCCTCCAGTTAACTCCTTGGACAGAGTGCTCAGGGAAACATTGTGAAGGATACCTTTGTAATTATTGTTATTATTGTATAACCTTGTTTATGTAATGTACCTCATTCCTAGCACAAGGACCATCGCAGAAGATAGCTGTTGTGTTGATTGGGAGGCGAACAACCCTAAATGGATTTGGGGGAAAAAAGCTGTGTTAGGCTTGCTCGCTTGTACTTTGCCTGATTAGTGTGTGAGCATGTGGCAGCACCATGTGTGTATAGTCTATGTAAGACTACGGCTTTTGCCCTCAGAGGGGATTGAGAATTGCCTGCCTATCACTCTGAGGGGTCATTTTTGCTGTTTGTTCCCTTGCTGCCATGAGAAAAAGTTTTCCTGGCCCGTTTGCTTGCCTGCTATTGCGAGACTCTATTAAACGGTAATGGCCGAATGCTTTCTGGCTCCACAGTTTCTCTACTGTCTGCCTGAATCCAATGGGGACCCGCTTGGCCTAAGCCACCAGCATTACAGGTATCTGTCCTTCAAGTTCTCTGTCCTGTCCCTGGCTCCCAGGATCTCTCCGTACTCTGACATACTACTGGAGACCCTTGGGATGGGACTGGGAATCCAAACAACCAGGCTACAAATCCATAGATTGTTTAATCAAGACATTTCTTGCTGGGTCATGAAGGTCTCTCCCTCACCACCAACTCTAGAACCAGTATATGTTCTGCGGGGCCGGCAATCAGACCAAACAAAGTGGTAAATGATCAGTGACAGACCAGAACACCAGCTGATTTAAAGATTAGCTATCCTGAAACAGCCACTTACCAGGCGTGTGAACCTTTTAACTGCTGCTTAACCTTTCTGTGCCTCAGCTTCCTTATCTGCAGTAGGGATGATAATAGAGTCTACCTCATTTGAGAATGAAATGAGTATATCCATGTAATGGGCTTAAAACAGAGCTTGGCAAACAGAAAATGCTCGATAATTGTTAGCTATTATTTTTGTTATGATGTACTGAAGGAGACATGCAGGAAAGTGAGCACCACCTGTTGACGATTTAAGAGCTGCAATGACACAGGTTTGATGGAACCACTATCGTTCCTTCCGAAAGAAAGAATTAGTCAGCATACAGAGCATGGGCATTACCTGGGGGTCCTGGTAGATTTTGGCAATGTCCTTCTCATAGCTGTCGATATACAGTCTTATGGTGGCTCCTGCGCTCCCGGTGCCACTCAGTCGGAAGATGATGCGGGAACCATCTGCAAAAAGGAGCCGCAAGCCCTACAAAAAACAGGCAGGATTTTCCCCTCTATAAGCTGGAAGGGAGAATGAAGGCTCACAAATTACAAGGGGTCCATTTGGAGATCTAATCTCATCCATACTTATCATTTAATCAGGAGATTAGATCCTGGATAAATGGCAGCGGTTGAGCCCGAGTCTGCCCCTGGTCAGCCTGTCACCATATCCAAGCAATGGGGGCTGAGCTCAGGGGGAAGAAACGTCCACAGGGTCAGGCAGGAAACCTGATCCCAGAGAGGCTGGGTGACACCCAGCTCCCCTCCCTGCTTCACTGTGATTTATGGA
This sequence comes from Saccopteryx bilineata, assembly GCF_036850765.1. Taxonomy (NCBI): domain Eukaryota; kingdom Metazoa; phylum Chordata; class Mammalia; order Chiroptera; family Emballonuridae; genus Saccopteryx; species Saccopteryx bilineata. The sequence continues at coordinate 238,308,017 of NC_089492.1, forward strand.
CTAACCCTTCCAGTCTGAAGATTAATAAAGTAAATAAATAAATAAGCCACTAGATGCAGACATTTGATCCCCAGACCAGGAGAGAAACGTGGACAGAATGGGCTGAAGCCAGATGTGGGGAAACAGCTGTGTTAGGCTTTCTTGCTGGTTTCCCGCTGCAAGCACTTTGCATGATTAGTGTGTGAACACATGGCAGAGAGCCATGTCTATGTCTCTGTGAAAAGCTATGGTGCTTTCCCTCAGGGCGACTCTCCCAGATCTCTCTCCTGTCACTGCAAGGTGTGGTTTCCTGATTCCCTCAGCCACCACTGTGAGGGGCGGTTTTCCTGATTCCTTGCCCTCCACTGTGAAAAGCAGTTTTCCTTTGTTTATTTGCTGGTCTGTCTCTGCAAGCCTCCAATAAACAGGGATGGCCCGATGCTTTCCAGCTCCGCAGTTCCTCTACAGTCTGCCGGAATCAATGCAAACCTGCCTGGCCTCAGCCACTGGCATTACACCAGAGCAGAAGAGGTAACACCCAGACAAGAGGAAGAACTTTTTGCAAAACACTGACAGTCTCCAAAAGGGAACAGGAGGCCACATGCCCCAATGGCAGAGACCAGCTATTCCCCACCCATCAAGCAGGATCCAGTGGCCAATTTCCCACTGATGCCTGAGGACTAAAGGTGGGTTCCTGAGGAAGCAATGCCAATTCCAGCCCCCTCTCTCTGCTGCCCTCTCCTTTTCCTCCCTGGTTGCATCTCTCAACCTCAATAATACTCTTGCGTCAGAGAAAAAGACTAGGGAATCCCGGGTAGATAGATATTCCACAGCCTGAGGTAAGAAGGATGGTCAAGACAGTTATCTGAGGACCCTTCAGTCTTTATGAATTCTTCCATAAAGAGAAGAGTTGGTTTTTTAAAACTTTTATTTATTGATTTTATAGAGACAGAGAAACATTGATTTGTTGTTCCACTTATTTATGCATTCATTGGTTGATTCTTATATGTGATCTGACTAGGGATCAAACCCACAACCTTGGTGTATGGGGACTACTCTAAACAACTGAGCTACCTGGCCAGGAAGGAAGGAAGGAAGGAAGGAAGGAAGGAAGGAAAGAAGGAAGGGAAGGAAGGAAGGGTATTTTCACCCCTACCTGGTCTTCCATCTAAATACTGAGTCTTCCTTCCTTCCATCTTCCTTCCTTCCTTCCTTCCTTCCTTCCTTCCTTCCTTCCTTCCTTCCTTCCTTCCTTCCTTCCTTCCCTTCCTTCCCTTCCTTCCTTCCCTTCCTTCTTTCCTTCCTTCTTTCCTTCCTTCCTTCCTTCCTTCCTTCCTTCCTTCCTTCCTTCCTTCCTTCCTTCCTTCCTTCCTTCCCCTTCCCTTCCCTTCCCTTCCCTTCCCTTTTTCCCTCCCGTCCCTTTTCCTTTCCTTTCTTTCTCTTTTCTTTTCTTTCTCTCTCTCTCTCTTTCTTTCTTTTTTTTCCCTCCCTCCCTTCCTTCCTTCCTTTTTTTCAGTGAGAGAGACGACAGGAAGGGAATGAATGAGAAGCATCAACTCATAGTTGTGGCACTTTAGTTGTTCATTATTACTTTCTCATGTGTCTTGATGGAGGGACCCCAGCTCAAGCCAGTGACCATGGGGTCATGTCCATGATCCCACGCTCGAACTGTTGACCCTGCACTCAAACCAATGAGCCCGTGCTCAAGCTGGCGACCTCAGGGTTTTGAAGCTGGGTTCAGCATCCCAGGCTGATGCTCTATCCACTGCACCACCGCCTGGTCAGGCAATACTGAGGCTCTCTTATTACAGAATGTGGAGCTGCCGACTTCCTGCTCACGGGACGCAGTGCAGGGTGTGCAGGAGGAGTGTTGCCATAAGCATGGGCTCCCCTGCTCCCTCCTAGCAGCTGCTGGTGCAGCGCAGGGTTGCAGGATCCTTTTCCTAAATGTCCATTCTCTCTCTAAAGTCTTTGCTACAAAAACTTCAGCCTTGTTCTGCTCTACCATTGGCTGGGCTCCACCCTCCCCTTTCCTATCTCCACTCCCTCCTCCACCCTGGGCCTCTCTTTTTCTAATTATCTCAGACATAATTTACAATCGCCTATACTGGACCCAAAGTTCTCACAGATGGTGAAAAGGCATGTGGAAGAAAAGCCACGTGTTAGAATTGTGAGAAAGGGAGACCCTCAGGCCCTGAGGTTTCTTGTGTCCATGTTCCCAGAGAGATTTTAAATAACCCCCCACCCCATTTCCTCCAAAGCCTGTCAGATGCTTTGAGAAGGACCAGTCCAAAAATCTCGGTCTATTGGGGGAAAAGCAAACTGGAGAGCTAAAATAGAATCTGCAACTCCCCTTTTATTATCTGTTTCTAAATTAGTAGAGATGAGTCCATTCTGTAACGGCAACAACAGGACCAGAGGAGAGAGAACCGCGGGCCCTGAGTGTTTGTGAGGAGCCTGGAGAAGGAGGGCCCGCCTGCAGACATGGTTCCTGGCGCCCAGGGAGGGAACCCTAACAGCCTTGTCTCCGTCCAGACATGGCTCCTGGCGCCCAGGGAGGGAACCCTAACAGCCTTGTCTCCGTGCAGACATGGCTCCTGGCGCCCAGGGAGGGAACCCTAACAGCCTTGTCTCCGTCCAGACATGGTTCCTGGCGCCCAGGGAGGGAACCCTAACAGCCTTGTCTCCGTCCAGACATGGCTCCTGGCGCCCAGGGAGGGAAACCCTAACAGCCTTGTCTCCGTCCAGACATGGGGCAGGTCCTCACCTGACCTGTGATGTTAGGGTTGGCTCTCAGTCACGTGCTGCAGATAACAGTTAATGTTTCTGTGACTGGCATATCTATTTTTCTTCTTCTGAGAAATTAGAATTATCAGTCTATAATAATGATTCTCACCCTGGCTTTCTGTTGTAATCTCTTGAAAGAACAGAAAGGAGTTGATACTTAAGGCAAACAGTTTTTTGTTTGTTTGGTTCTTTGGTTGGTTCTGGGCTTCTTTCTGCACACACACTCAACACAACATCTTGCATATGATTCTAGAGCAGGGGTCCCCAAACTATGGCCCGCGGGCTGCATGCGGCCCCCTGAGGCCATTTATCCGGCCCCCTGCCGCACTTGCAGAAGGGGCACCTCTTTCATTGGTGGTCAGTGAGAGGAGCATGGTTCCCATTGAAATACTGGTCAGTTTGTTGATTTAAGTTTACTTGTTCTTTATTTTAAATATTGTATTTGTTCCCGTTTTGTTTTTTTACTTTAAAATAAGATATGTGCAGTGTGCATAGGGATTTGTTCATAGATTTTTTTAGAGTCCAGCCCTCCAACGGTCTGAGGGACAGTGAACTGGCCCTCTGTGTAAAAAGTTTGGGGACCCCTGTTCTAGAGGGTATAAAAATCCCTCTGGAGTCTAGGCTAAGAGTCACAGAAGTGGGGTACGGGGGCACGCAGAGAACCAAGGCAACAACCATTTCCCCTACAAGTACATGTGCAAAGCACGTGTAATTGATGAGAACAGCTACCCTAAAAAAAACAGGGCAGCAACAGTGAAGTGACCACACGGCCTTTCTCTTTCTTTCCCTTGAGATTTCAGAGGTGAGCTCTGGGGCCTCTCTCCCACATCCACGTAAGTCTGGTCCTACCTGATTTCTTGAAATGCTTCCATCCACCGGGTCACTGTATTCGAAGTTATCGACCTTCTCCACTGTGTAAACTTTGTCGCCCACTGAGAACTGTTTGCCCACGAAGGAGCGATCAGATATCAGGGCCTGCAAGTCTTTCATCATTATGTTTGCGCCCTCGGCCTCCACCTCCTCATAATCATACCTGGAAAAAGTCACGAAGTTGAGACCCACAGGCTAACTTTAGATCCTACCAACATATATCAGCACTTCCTTCATCATCTGTTTGGCGCTCTCCCAAAACCACCTAACTTCAGAAGAAGCTGGCAGAAAGATGAGCCTGTCAGTCCCTGAGGATGGAGCAGGCCAGGGATGAAAGGAAGGGCTTGGAGGATTTCAGGGAAGGGTTAGGAGCTTCTGAATAAAAGCTGTAAGGAGCTTCAAAGGCTTCTGAGAGATACTATCTAACATTTAACCATCACATCCTGCCGAGGTAGAATTAAAAGCAATGTTTTATCTCTCGGGAACTCCGGGAACTTCGCATAAAGGAGCCCATGACTCAGGCAACTTCTCTTTCAGACTCTGAGAGCTTCTGTGGGACAAGTGCTGGCACTGCTCCCAGGCCGGGGCCGCCCGAGGCTTCGGCTAAGGAGAGTTCCAGTCTCCACGGGAGCTTCTTAAGGCTAGGCCAACGTTTCACTGACCGGACGGAGGAGCCAAACCTGAACTTTTTACATCTGAAATGCCTCTGTCCCTTCAGCAATGGAGGAGACTCTAATCCAAACTGCTTTGGGTTCACCCTGACAGAGGTGACCTGACATGGATGCAAAAGGACCAAGAAAAAAAATTAAGTGCACCAGAAATGAAATTCTGTGATTACTAGTTTTCCTCCAATAATTATTCTGGACTTTTTGTGCAGGAGGGTAAAGACTCTTCCAGGATGCTTTCCTTGACCTAGTGGCTCATACCCTCTTGAGAACATTTTGTGGAGGCTCAACATAGCAGAGTCTCTATTTGCAATAATGAACAAATATGATACGCACAAGATGACACCTCTGAGACATGAGAAATACCAGGGAATGGAGGCCAACCTGTTCTGGCTTCAGGATTCTATGAATCAAGGACAGCAGTCCCCTTAATCTTGAAGGCAGCTCTTTTTCCCAGTTAAAATGATATACAGCCAGAAATTACAACCAGATGTTTGTGCTTTACATCTGCGACCTTTGGGTGTTCAAGGGAAATGTTCTATAAATCCTAGGCACAGAGGGGTATAATGGAAAGAATCTGGGCTTTGGAATCTGACAGAACAAGCTACGACTCCAGCCTCTGTTGGTTACTAACTGCGGCTATGGGCCACTTGCTTCATCTCTCAGGGCCTCCGTTGCCTTGTTAATAACTGTTCTGGGGTTGACATGAAGCAATGTGTGCAAACATGCCCAGCACTTTTTGTTCAGTAAACAGAGGGTATTGTTAGTCTTAAAACTAACAATATATTCAGGTTCCAAAAACTTTATTTGCAACACTTATTGGTTAGCAGTTATTTGAAATTATAAAATATATGTTAAAATAGTTTTTAGATGGAGACTTTTAATTCATTCAAGAGCGACCCTTTTTCTGAACAACCTTTCTTAACGTTTTCTACCTTGGCTACGGTTTGCTTGTTAACTCATTTGTTCATTTGTCTATTCAAAGCCTATTTACAATGTCAACTATGTGTTAGGTGCTTGGTGATACCATGGGGCCCCAAAACAGATGTGGTCCTGCTTTCATGACACTCTGTGCTCTAGAAAGTTCATGACTGCTATTCTGAATGACCAGGTTTTTCTGGTTCTTAGAGAGTAGAGATTTTTGCCTTGGTTTTCAGAGCTACTGTATAACATATACTGTATAGGGTTAGGGTTATTATTTTTAAATTAAATTTATTGGGGTAATATTGGTTAATAGAATCATCTAGGGCTCAAGTGTACATTGCTATGATACATGATCTGCATATGGCATTGTGTCCCCACCAGCCAAAGTCAAATCAGATTCTGTCACCATATACTTGGACCCCATTACCCTTCGCTATACCACTTCCCTCTATTAACTACCACACTGTTGTCTGTGTCTATGAGTTTCAGTTTTAAATTCCACATATGAGTGAAATCATATGGTTCTTGGCTTTTCAGACTGACTTATTTTGCTTAGGAAAATATTCTTAAGGTCCATCCATGTTGTCACAAATGGCAGTATTTCATTTTTTGTTACGGCTGAGTAGTATTCCATTGTATGTCTGTGCCACATCTTCTTTATCCAATCCTCTGTCAGAGGCGACTTTGGTTGTTCCCGTCTCTTGGCCACTGTGAATAACGCTGCAATGAACATAGGGGTGCATATATCCATATATCTTTGCAAATAAGTGTTTTTGAGTTTTCGAGTAGATACCCAGAAGAGTGATAGCTAGGTCATATGGTAAATCTATTCTTAATTTTTTAAGGAACATCCATACTGTTTTCCATAGTGGCTATACCAGTTTACATTCCCACCAACAGTGAATGAGGATTTCTTTTTCTCCACAACCTCTCCCACACTTGATATCACTTGTCTTGTTGACACTAGCCATTCTAACAGGTGTGAGGTGATATCTCATTGTAGATTTAATTTGCATTTCCCCAATAGCTAGTGAAGTTGAACATCTTTTCATATATCTGGTGGCCATTTGTATGTCCTCTTGGGAGAGGTGTCTGTTCAGGTCCTCTGCCTATTTCTTTACTTTTTTTTAGAGTGCATGTGCACACATGCAAGAGGGAGATAGAGAAATAGGAAGGGAGAGAGTTGAGAAACATCTACTTGTAATTGCGTCACCTTAGTTGTTCATTGATTGCTTCTCATATATGCCTTGATGGGGTGGGGCTGAGTAGGCTCCAACTGAGCCAGTGACCTCTTGCTCAAGCTTGTGACCATGGGGTCATGTTTATGATCCCACGCTCAAGCCAGCAACCCTGCACTCTAGCTGGTGAGCCTGCACTCAAACTGGCGACCTTGGGGTTTCAAACCTGGGACCTCAACGTCCCAAGTCAACATTCTAACCATTGTGCACCCACTGGTCAGGCCCTCTGCCTAATTTTTAATTGGGTTGTTTGTTTAGTGTTGAGTTGTATGAGTTGTGTTTTATTTAATATATTTTGGATATTAATCCACTGTTGGAACTGTTGCTTGCAAATATCATCTCCCATCTGGTTTGTTGCCTTTTTGTTTTGCTGTGCACAATTTTTTAATTTGATATAGTCCCATTCATTTATTTTTGCCTTTACTTTCCTTGCCTTTGGAGTCAAATTCATAAAATATTCTCTGTGACCAATGTCCTTAAGTGTACAATCTATGTTTTCTTGTATGTAATTTACTGTTTCAGACCTTATAGTAAGTCTTTGATCAATTTTGAGTTAATTTTTTTTGTGCAGGGGGACGAACTGTAATCTAATTTCATTCTTTTGCACATGGCTTTCCAGTTTTCCCAGCACCATTTTCTGAAGAGGTCTTTTCTCCATTGTGTTCTTGGCTCTTTTGTCAAAACTTATTCATGCATATACATGTAGTTCTATTTCTGGGTTCTCAATTCTGTTCCATTGGTCTGTGTGTCTGTTTTTCTGCCAGTACAAAGCTGTTTTGATTATCATAGCTCTGTAGCATAATTTGAAGTCAGATCTTGTGATGCCTCTGGCTTTGTTCTTTTTTCTCAGGATTGCGCTGGCTGGTTGGGGTCTTTCGTAGTTCCATATGAATCTGATGAGTGTTTGTTCTATTTCTTTAAAAAGGGACATTGAGAGGCCCTGGCTGGGTAGCTCAGCTGGTTAGATTGTTGTCTCAACCTGCCAGGTTGTGGGTTCAGCCTCCAGTCAGGGCACATACAAGAATCCACCAATGAATACATAAATGGGTGGGAGAGCAAGTCGATATGTCTTTCTCACTCTCTAAAAATAAATAAATAAATAGATAAATAGATAAATAAATGAATAATTTAAATGACATTGGGATTTTCATGGGGATTGCATTAAATCTGTATGTTGCTTTGGATAATATAACCATTTTAGCTATGTTGATTCTTCCAATTCGTAAACACAGCATGTCTTTCCATTTCATTGTTTTTTTTATCTCTTTTAATAATGCCTGTAGTTTTCAGTAGATAGGCCTTTACATCCTTTGTTAAGTTTATTCCTAAGTATTTTGTTCTTTGGATTGCAATTACAAAAGCATTTTTTAAATTTCTATTTCTGAAGTTTCATTGTTAATATATAGGAAAGCAGTGGATTTTTGTGCATTGATTTTTGTATCCTGAAACTTTACTGTATTTGCTTACAGTTTCTAACAGTTTTCTAGTTGAGTTTTTATAGTTTTTTATATACAGAATCATGTCATCTGCAAAAAAGTGACACTTTTACTTCCTCATTCCCAATTTAGAAGCCTTTTATTTCTTTCTTTTGCCTGATTTTTCTGAGTAGAACTTCCAGAACTATGTTGAATAAGAGTGCTGAGAGTGGGTATCCTAGCCTTGTTCCTGATTTTAGAGGAAAAGCTTTCAGTTTTTCACCAGTGAGTTTGATATTGGCTGATGGTTTGTCATATGGCCTTTATTATGTAGAGGTAATTTCCTTCTATGCCCATTTTACTGAGTGTTTTAATCATAAATGGATGTTGTATCTTATCTAATGCTTTTTCTGCATCTCTTGATAAGATCATATGGTTTTTATTCTTTGTTTTGTTAATGTGGTGTATTACCTTATTTGATTTGCATATGTTGAACCATCCTTGTGACCCTGGAATGAACATTATTTAATTGTGATGTATTATTTTTTAATACATTGTGTTCAATTTGCTAGTATTTTGTATAGAATTTTACATCTGTATTCATCAGAGACATTGGTCTGTAGTTTTCTTTTTGGTGTGTTATCATTGTCCGGTTTTAGTATCAGGGTTATGTTGGCCTCATAAAATTTGTTAGGAAGTGCTGCCTCTTCTTTAATTTTTTGGAAGTTTGAGAAGGATAAGTACCATATCTTCTTGGAATGTCTGGCAGAATTCACTAGTGAAGCCATCTAGTCCTGGACTTAAATTTTTTGGGAGATTTTTGATGGTTGTTTCAATCTCCTCATTGTTGATCGATCTATTTAGATTTTTCAACTCTTTATGATTCAGCCTAGGGAAGTTATATATTTCTAGGGACTGATCCATTTTTTCTAGATTATTGATTTTGATGCCATATAGTCTTTCATAATATTCTCGTATGATTCTTTGTATTCTGTGATATCTGTGGTAACTTCTCCTCTGTCATTACTCATTTTGCTTAAATTAGTCTTTTTTTCCCTTATTAAATCTAACCAGATTTTATTAATCTTTTCAAAGAAAAAGCTCTTTGTTGTATGAATTTTTTTTTTGTATAGTCTTTTTGTTCCCTATTTCATTCAATTCTGCTTTAATATTTATTATTTCCTTTCTTTGGCTGACTTTGGGTTCTTTTGTTCTTCTTTTTCTATTTCTTTAAGATGTAATGTTAGGTTATTTACTTGGGGTTTCTCTTGTTTCTTGAGACATGCCTGAAATGATATAAACTTCCTTCTTTTAACTGCTTTCACTATATCCCAGAAGTTTTGATGTATTACCATCATTCTTGTTTGACTCTATATATTTTTCAATCTCATCTTTTATTTCTTCTTTGATAGTCATTTTTTAGTAGTATATTGTTTAATCTCCATATATTTGTGGGTTTCTTTTTCTTTTTTTTTGTATTTTTCTGAAGTTGGAAACGGGGAGGCAGTCAGACAGACTCCCGCATGCACCCGACCAGGATCCACCCGTCATGCCAACCAGGGGGCGATGCTCTGCCCATCTGGGGCATCGCTCTGCCACAATCAGAGCCATTCTAGCGCCTGAGGCAGAGGCCACAGAGCCATCCTCAGCGCCCGGGCAAACCTTGCTCCAATGGAGCCTTGGCTGTGGGAGGGGAAGAGAGAGACAGAGAGGAAGGAGAGGGGGAGGGGTGGAGAAGCAGATGGGTGCTTCTCCTGTGTGCCTTGGCCGGGAATCGAACCAGGGACTCCCACATGCCAGGCTGACACTCTACCACTCAGTCAACTGGCCAGGGCCTATTTGTGGGTTTCTTTACTTCCTTTTTGCAGTTGATTTCTAATTTCACAGCACTGTGGTCAGAGAAAATGCTTGGTATAATTTCAATCTTCTTGAATTTGTTAAAGCTAGTTTTGTGACCTAGCATATGGTCTATCCTTGACAATGTTACATGTGCACTGGAGAAGAATGCATAATCTGGTGTTCTGGGATGAAAGACTCTGTAAATGTCTATTATATCCATTTATGCCTGGGATTAAAGGCTCTGTAAATGTCAATTATGTCCACTGATTTTCTGTTTGTATGATCCATCTATGCAGTCAGTGAAGATGAAGGTCCCAACTCTGATTGTGTTTTTGTCTTTCTCCCTTTAGTTCTGTTAGTAGTTGCTTTATATATTTCAGTGTTCCCTGACTGGGTTGATATATATTAATAAGCGTTATGTTTTCTTGATGTAGTGTCCCCTTTATCATTATAAAATATCCATCTTTATCTCTTGTTTCCTTAGTTATCCTGAAATCTGTTGTGTCAGATATAAGTATGGCTATACCTGTTTCTCTGTGAATGTTATTTGCTTAGAGAATCATTTTCTACCCATTTACTTGAGTCTAACTTTGTTTTTGAAGCTGAGATAGATCTCCTGAAGGCAACATATGGTTGGGTTTTGTATTTTGTATTTTTTAAATCAAATATACTATTCTATGCCTCTTTATTGGTGAATTCAGCCCATTTAGATTTAGGATAATTATTGATGCATGATGATTTCTGATAGCCATTTTATCTTTTGTTTTCTGGTAGTTCTGTACCTCCATTGGTTCTTTTCCTTTTTGTTTCTGTTTGTTGTTTGTGTTGGCAGTATTCCATACTTCTTTCCTATTCTTTTAAGCTATATGTCTCAGTTTTTTATTTTTTTGTGTGTTTACCTTTAGATTTATGAAAAAGAAAGTTTTATATATACAGTAGTCCTTTTTCTTTTGAATGCATTGATCTCCATTCTCCTTTGCAAATTAAGTGTGACATTTATTACTTATAACTTCCACAAAAGAATAACATGATAAGGGAAGAAAACAATGAACTTGTTCAAACTTGATCAAAGAATTTTGATAAAGGGGGCCAAGTTGCTTAAGGTTAAACTCTTTCTTGACTATCCAGAGATCACAGACTATTAAATCTGTGATATATTTTTCAATTCGTTATTTTAACTCACTCATTTTATAGAGAAGGCAACTGAGGTCCAGAGAAATTACAACTACACATATATTTTTTTATAGATAGACAATTTACCTAACCTTTTTTCCCTCCTATTTCCTTTCCATAATTAGAATAATGAAACCGAGGAGAAATTTTATTAGACTTTTACACTTATTGGTGAAAAGGAAAATTAAAATTCATAAAGAGCACTACTGGGTTAAAAAGAAGTGGATGCTTTTTTAAAAATAGAAGTATGCATAGTAAAGAAGAATTATTCAGTATTCTAAATGTTCTGGTTCACTGCTGAATCCCTAGTGCCTTGAAGAAAGTAGATACACAGTCAATATTTGCTGACTCAAGGAATGAAGTATTGACAAGTACACAGGCTTTGGTGACCTATTTTAATGAGTCAGAAAAGTTAATCTGAACTAAGCCTAGATATCTTCATAATTTCAGAAAAAAAATGTTTCTGTACTTTTGATGCCCCAGAGTTTATAAAATGCTTTCATGTTTATATTTTATTTAACTCACTCAATAGCTGAACTGTTATTTCCATCTCTACAAATGAGAAAACTAAGTACAGAGAGATGTTAAATGACTTCCAAACCTACTAATGAGCAGAAATAAAACTTGAATCCATTTTTCTGAATCTAAATCCAGTGGTGTTATCATGACTACCTGAGAGGTACATTGAAAAGGCTTAAAAATATTTATTCTTTTGAATAATGTTAACTAAATTTATAAGCCAAACTTCATCTTGACCTTGACTAAACTATTTTTTAAATTTCAATTGGTAGAGGCTGGATGAACTATAGTTTTTTATTATTAGTTAAGAAAGGAAAGAATATTTCTGCATGGGCATCCTCCCTGCCTACTTCCGCACCCTACCTCATACCCTAGCCAGGCTGTGGCCTACCTGGTGAAGAAATTCCGGCCGTACTTTTGCCAGTGATCTTTGAGAATGTCCTCCACACTCTGTTTGCGGGTGGCTAGGATGGAGAGCCAAGCCAGGACAGCCCAGAGTCCGTCTTTCTCGCGAATGTGGTCAGAACCTGGTGGAGGGAGAGCAAGCAGCTGTGAGAAACGGTATTCTCTAAAATACTTGGGAGTAAACTCAACAGTAAATATGTAGATCTAGCCAAAGAAGTCATAAAACTTTACTGAGGAACATGAGTACACAGAAGGAATCACATTAAATAAGCAACATAGTATCGAAAAGAAGTTGATACTTCCCAAAGTAATTTAAAAATTTAAGGCAAATGCCAATAAAAATGTCAGTGGAATAACATGATGCCACTTGATATATCAATGATACAGTATTGATGTGAGTGGGGCACAAACAGCAGAGAATATGACCATTATAAATTTTCAATAATTAAAACCATCTGGTAGCTCAATGACACAAAGTGAAGCAGCTATAAAGAGACTAAACCTATATAAAACTTGAATATATGAAGAACGTGCTACTTCAAGCCTAGAGGGAAAGAATGGGTAACTTTTTAAATAGTATCTGGTCAACTAGCTAAATAGTTGACAAAAGTTCAGGCCCCCCCCCCCCGCCCCTGTAAAACACCAGCCCTGGCTGACAGGAAGGTCCTACAGGTTTTGCACAGATCTCTTCATACTTGGTGCAGCTCAGGGACCAACTGAGCACATGGGAATTCTGCTCTTTCAGCATCTTCAACCACCTGTCACTTTACTTTGGCCTAATCAGCACCTTGTGATAAGTATAAACTCGGCTCAGATAAGTATAAACTCAGGGCATAGTCTGGGTCTCAGCCAAGAAAAATGTCAACCCTTGCTGAAGGAGCCAAGAGCCAAAGGGTTAGGGATTAGGTTCCATTGACAAGTCTGGATGTCTCCGAAGGGACCCAGCTCTTGCCCCCTCCAGGCAACAGGCCCACAGATGGGAACATGGCAGCTAAGAAAGAACTACATGGAGTTCTCTGAAAGGTCTAGCATCTGTCATTCTGTCTTTCTTCTCTCTTTCTTTTTCTCTCGTCCAATCTCTCTCTCTCTCTCCTGCTGTCTCCTAGACGTGCTGTTTTCTCTGCCCGAAGGGGAAATTTCCACTCCATATAGACCTGGCCAACATCTCCTGCAATTACTTTAAACTTCATCTTAATTCAGGATGCCCTTGTTGTTGCCCTTTGTGCTTCCCCGTGTTCAATCCCAGCCTATCTCTTCTTACCCCACCTAGACTGTCGGTTGTGACCCGGGCTGGTGCCTGACACACAGTCTTTTCTCAATAATGTTTTACCCCGAGAATGGTCATACCCTAGGTGACAGGCTGGGAGATTCAACACACCTGTGTTGCCCACAGTCCTGTCTCTTTGGCTTTCCCTGCACAAAGGATTTCACTCTGAAAGGTCAGGCAAGCTCCTCAGGAAGCCTTTTTCAGATCATACCAGCCCTCAAGGGGCTTTCCCCCAGCCGCCCCCAGACTTTCCATTCAGCAACTAATTCTGCACCACCTCAGGACTGCCCCTAGAACTGTGTTTCCTTTGAAGAAAGGTAGAGAGCATCTGATGAGTAGAAACTGTCTTTTAACCCAACTCCATTTTAGACTTGACAAATATGAATTAGTGCCTTCTATATTCCAAGTACATGAGAAAATATGCAGATGAATAAGACATATTCCTTACCCTTACAGATGAGAACAGACATACAGATGAGGGGGACAGACATGTAGGTAACAGTTCAACTGTGTTAGTTATAACTAGGGTATTAGCCTAGTTTTATTGGGGTCCTCTCTGGGAACTTCAGAGATAGTATGCTCTAATCTTCCTGCAGGGGCTTTACCTATAGAAAAATGTACTCAAGAGATATGCAAGTTAGAATGGGCAAAGAACTAGATAAAAAATCTGATCCTCTACATCACAGAAACATTAGGTGCCCTAAGTATAAGCTCCCAGAGCACACTGTACTTTGCCTCCTATCACTTTGTACACTTGTAATTACCCAGCCAGGATCTGACTGCCTTCCCCAAATATGGACTCTACAAAACCCTCCACCAGAACAACATTGTGTCCCCAGAGTGTAACCCAACATCTGGGATACAGTCAAACCTCAATAAATTTGAGGAATGAATCAATGAAAAGTAGTACAAACATGAAGCTCTTTTCATAGAGGTTAAAATGAAAAGAAATTTGCAAAGCACAAAAGCTGCATTTCTTCAACTTATTACTCCTATATGATGCATCATCTTTTAAAGATGGGACAGGGAATAAATTGTTGCTAACCTCTAGACCTGAGAAGACCATTATTATTATTATTTTTTGTATTTTTCTGAAGCTGGAAATGGGGAGGCAGCCAGACAGACTCCCGCATGCGTCCGACCGGGATCCACCCGGCACACGCGACCAGAGCCACTCTAGCGCCTGAGGCAGAGGCCATGGAGCCATCCCCAGCGCCTGGGCCAACTTTGCTCCAATGGAGCCTTGGCTGCAAGAGGGGAAGAGAGAGACAGAGAGGAAAGAGAGAGAGAAAAGTGGAGAAGCACATGGGCACTTCTCCTTTGTGCCCTGGCCGGGAATTGAACCCGGGACTTCCGCACGCCAGGTCGACGCTCTACCACCGAGCCAACTGGCCAGGGCCCTGAGAAGACCATTATTTAGTGGCATATTTCCATATGATATCAAGCTGATCTTCACCCTGGTTTCCTATCCTTCTTTCCCAAGGCTCATTTTTCCAAGGATGAGTTTCAAAGGCAGTGACTTCACTTTCCATTTCCTTCCAAATTTCCCAGTTAGATCCAGGTGGGACAGAACTTACCACTTTGCCCTCTGCTGTTGTGTAAAAACATGTACATCATCATCCACAGTTAGGGGGAAAGATAACTTTGCACCATGAGATCAACCCAAAATAACAGGTTCACCCTGTCTAGTTCTAGTGCACACGTCTGAGTCCTTCACAAAAAAACACCTTTATCCCTGGCATTTGTAATGCTGAAGTCAGAGGAAGTGTCCCAGTCTCTGTGACTGTGATAATCAAGTGAGACAGACGCTGCTTCTCCAACATAAACAGACTAATGTATAGTTGGTAACATTAGTAATATTGTGGCTTGGACACGTAAATGCTAGTGGTTTATTTTACTTGGTGAGTTCTGAAATCTGAATTTTTTGTACCTCTTTGCAAGTTCCCTTTTCTTTTAAAAAAGCTCATCTCTTCTCGCAAAGACAGTTGGGTTCCACACTCTGAACTACAGAGTGTGAGTGATGCTGAGTCCCCATGCAAGTTGCAGGCCGCTGCAAGAGACGAGGTAGGGAGTCTCCACTGAGGTGGGTGTTTAAGCAGAAGACCACTGAGTGATCACTTAACGATTCCAGTAACACATAGGAAACTACATCGGGTGACTTTTAAAGTCCTTTCCTTTCTAACACCAGGATTCTGTTTGTCTAAATGGAGGGTGCCAAGTGAATACTCTGTTCTCTGATTCATTCAACAAGAGTTTGCTGAGCACCTATTAAATATACTGCTTACAAAAATTAGGGGATATTTCAAAATGAATATGAAGCAATAAAAAAAAGAAGCATTTGATTTTTAAAAATTAAACAAGAACATCAGAAAAGCAAACAAGTCAAAGAAAGTTGCTCTATTATGCAAATGGGATGCCAAACCAACTTTTATTTCATTGGTGAAAATGTACTATACAAAAGGCTGAAAGTACTGGAATATCTGCATGTTCCCTGATCCCCTAATTTTTGTGAGCAGTGTGTATTATTCAGCTTTATAGGAGGCTTTGCAAATGATGAAGAATAAGACACATGTGACTCCTGCCCTCATGGAAATTACAGATTTGTGGAGCCAACAGATATTAGTCAAATAATCATAAATAACTAAAATTACAGCTGCAATACATGCAACAAAGGAGAGCCAAAAAATAAGGGGATTTGACCCACTCTGGAAGGTTAGGGAGGCTTTCCTGAGAAATTGCCTCTGCTCGCCTGGAAAAATACAGAAATAAATGACTCTGTACTCAAGCTATAGAATTCAAATCTTTCAAAGCTTATAGAATCACTAATGTCAACCCTGAGAAACTCTGTAAAGGAATTGTTAGAAACATTTGCCATCAAGGGATATGGTAGGTAGAAATTAACTCCTCTGTTAAGTTAGAAGATCAGAAGTTAAATAAGTTCAGCTGCACTCATTCGCAGCAGTGGAGACCTGTGGCTATTCAGTCTGGTTTTGAAAATGTTTATCTCAGGAATATTACAAAACAATTGTCTTTATTTCAAAGAGAAAGAGAAAGAGTTTGTGGATTATTCTCATGATTCATTCTCTCTTCAGATGGAAAACATATCTAAGGGAAGATAAAACCATGGTTGGCACCTAGTATTTGTCGAGTGGGTTAATAAGTAAAGAAATAAGAACAAACTTTGATAAGGAATAATTTAAAGTGTCATACTTGAGTTTAAAGAAATCAATTCCACAAATGTAACATCGGGTACTTTTCTGGGCAAATGCTCCGGAATAAACACTTAAAGGGATTTAATTATCTCTAGCATTATATGGGCCAAAGAGTATTATAAAATACCCTAAAAACTAACATAAATCAAAGCTATATCAAACAAAGTACAGAGGACAGTTCTCTAGAAATAATCATCTCACTCTATTCTTTACCTGTTAAGTCAACCCTGAAAGATTCAGGCTCAGTGCCGGACATGGATTTCTAAGAGAAGCACTGGTGAACCTGGAAACATCTGGAAAGTGGTGCTGGGTATATAAATAAGGTGAAGTGAGGGTAGCCTGGAGAGAGAAAGTGAGGGCTGCCTTCCAGCCTGGGAAGGCCTGTCGTCTGAGAGAAGGCCTCTGTCCTGTCTTCAGGCCTACTCCCAGCCAGTCAATACCAGGGACACCTAGTTGGCTCCTGGGCTCTGACCAACCTTGACCAGTGATTCCCGCATGGGTCTGTGGAGCACAATGTTACTAGATCTACCACAAAAAAGGAGACAGGCAGTTAACCATATTTAGATAAAACTATACAGATAGGATTTCTTACAGTAGAATGTTTCAGAATCTTCATGGGTTAAAATTGTGACTCGCCAAGACAGAGAGGTATATCCAAGTATCCCAAGCTCTACTGAACTCAGAACCCTCTCATGGAATGAGTACCCTTTCAAATACCTTGGGAAACCTTGTTTTAGACTTTTCTCTTTCACTAGATTCAGCATTTGAAATGGGTTTATGAGGTTAGAAAATCAAAGATTTAGATATGGTGTCTGCCTTCAAAGACAACTTCATCCATTAAGAAGAGTGACCAGTACCAAGCTTGCACTGGGTAATACCAGGAGGAATTTCATGGGAAAATACCACTTCACGGGTTCATTGGGTATTCATCTAGTGTCCTGTGGAGTAATGTAGCATCACCCATATTTTGTGAGGTAAGAAAGCACTAAGAAGTGCCCTTGTATTCTCTAACCAAAGACGTAGAACCGTGGAAAATTTTCTAGCCTTTTTGTAGACTCTGTTCAATGCCACACTCATTCATCTTTCTTAATACCCTCCAATTCTCTCAAGACAATTCATTACTAAGAAGTACTGCCAAAAAAGAAAAAAGTATTGCCACTCTCTTAAGGATATTAGATTGCTTAGAATTTGGAAATAGGTGTCTCAACATACAAACAACAAACAGATACATGAGAAGATGCTCATCTTCACTAGCTATTCAAGAACTGCAAATGAAAACTACAATGAGATACCACCTCTCATCAGTTAGATTGGCTGTTATCAACAAGACAGGTAATAACAAGTGCTGGAGAGGCTGTGGAGACAAAGGAACCCTCATTCACTGCTGGTGGGAATGTAAACTAGTATAACCATTATGGAAGACAGTATGATGGTTCCTCAAAAAATTAAGAATAGAATTACTATATGACCCAACAATCCTTCTACTGGGTATCTACCCCAAAGACTCGAAAACATTGGTATGTAAAGCATATACACCCCCATGTCCATCACAGAATTATTCACAGTGGCCAAGACATGGAAACAACCAAAATATTTCTTGATAGAGGATTGGATACAGATGTAGTACATGTATACTATGGAATACTACTCAACCATAAGAAATGATGACATATTGCCATTTACTACAACATGGGTGGACCTTGAGAACATTATATATACTAAGTAAAATAAGTAAATCAGAAAAAGCTAAGAATTATATGATTTCATACATAGGTGAGAAATAAAACTAAGACTCATGGACATAGGTATAAGTGAAGTGGTTACTGGGGTACAGGGTGGGTGGGAGGGTAGTAAAGAGGAAAAAATATATGGTGATGAAAAATGACCTGATTTTGGGTGATGGGGACACAACACAACAGTTCAAATGCTATAGAAATATTTACCTGAAACCTATGTAATCTTATTGATTGATGTCACCCCATTAAATTTAATTTCTAAATAAAAAAATGCCCTGGCTGGTTGGCTCAGTGGTAGAGCGTTGGCCTGGCATATGGAAGTCCTGGGTTTGATTTCCAGTCAGGGCACACAGGAGAAGTGCCCATCTGCTTCTCTACCCCTCCCCCTCTCACTTCGCGCGCTCTCTCTCTCTCTCTCTCTCTCTTTCTTCCCTTCCCGCAGCCATGGCTGAATTGGTTTGAGTGAGTAGGCCTCAGGTGCAGAGGATAGCTCTGTGGTCTCCACCTCAGGTGCTAAAACGGTGGCTCAATTGCTGAGCAACAGAGCAACGGCCCCAGATGGGCAGAGCATTGCCCCGTAGTGGGCTTGCTGGGTGGATCCCAGTTGGGGTGCATGCGGGAGTCTGTCTCTCTACTTCCCTTCCCTCACTAATAAGATGAATGAATGAATGAATGAATAAATAAATAAATAAAATTTATATAAAAGGGGAAAAAATTTTCCGCCCTATCCCAGGACCTCTAGAAACAAAGAAATGAAATCAGCACTCTATTCTGTTTAACCTCCAACTGCATCTGAATGGCAAAGACTTCCTTTTTTTGCTAAAGACAAATACTGAAAGACCAAGGAGATTGGTCCTTTTACTTCACAATACTGGGTGGAGAGAATAGGAGAAGAAACATACTACTGAAGTACCTCACAACCTAGCTGGAGCCTAAGGTGTGGCAAAGGGCCACACGGCTAAATGGATGTTTGCAAAGAAAGAGAATGTAGGTAGGATAGGGCAGTAGGGAAGGTAAGAGAGGTGGGTCTTCCTGTCAATACTGGACAGGCAAAGAGGAGGAGGGAGAGCACAGAAAGAGGAGTCTAGGGGTGCTGGGACATCCCTGAGCATGCCACACTCTACTCTCATTGGACCACAATTTCCACATATAGCCTCATGGTCAGGAATGGAGTTTTAATTTCTTGATCACCTAGCAACTTAGTTCCACCCTAATGGTCTCCTTTCATTTAGCCTCAATAAATCACAACTCATTGCTGTAGAAAACCGGGGCCTATTAAAAAGAATGATTTAATGCTGTGTTAAAACCTTTTCTTAAATAAAAATGAAAAACTGACTTGCTCCACCATATTTCTTCCCAGAAATGAAAACATTTATAAAGGTTTCCTTGACCACTGAAGGAAGAAAAATATGTTTATCACTATTTAAACCCCACAGACTCAATGACCAGGCTGCTGAGGAGGCCCCGAACTTCCTGTCTCAGTAGATATGATCCTCCTGAAGGTAAAATTAGCCCTCCTTGGCTGAATGTGCTCCCTGCTCTTCAAATGTGTACACTTCATCAGGGTTGTTATAAATAAATTGCACCTTGATTTAGGACACATTAGCTACCGTTGCTATTTCAGCGTGGCCCGAGCAGGCTAAGCTTTCACCGCAGGTTGTGTTTACAGGAAAGAAACAGAGTGCAGGGCTGCCCACTCACCGGTCCCGAAGCTCTCTTCCCCACAGAGGGACAGTTTGCCGGCATCCATCAAGTTCCCAAAAAACTTCCAGCCGGTGGGGGTCTCATACAAAGCAATCTTTGTAGCATTAGCCACCCTTCAAAGGCATGAAATCAAAGTTATATCACAGCAGGACTGTTAGCAGAAGCCATGTGAGGGATGGAAAATAGCAGCCATTATTGTAATCAAGGGTCCCATTTAGCATTGCTCAGAGGTAGACACAACTCTAAGATTGGTTGAAAATCATAACAGAAAACTTGTGCACAATGGGCTATTATATGTGGACTCAGAGGAGGGGGTAGAAAAGGAAGAAGAAAGAATTAATTAATCTCACTGACTTTAATATCTCAGAAGAAGCAACAGTAGCAAATGTGCAAGGCTGTTTGGGGGCCTTTTTAAAATGCATGTGTTTTGGATATAATCAGCATCTACAACCATTCCATAAAGAACAAAAGAATGATGTTTTGTTGTACTTATAATCACAAAATAATAGACTATGGGGCCTAGGTGGTCAGATTTTACAGAGAAGGAAACAGGGCCCTGAATGTTACATGATCAGCCCAAGGTCACATGGCTAGGTGACTAGCTGCCTGCTGTTTGGCTGCCTGGTCAACATTCCTTTCATTCCACCAGAAGACCCCACAAGGACAGTGGCCAGTGGGCTGCCCCACTTGCACCTGATTCATCCACATTAACCATGGTCCCCTGACCCCTGCAGCACATCTTTTACTTCTCCTATGTATCTTTAGATTATATAAAACCCTTTTTTTTTTTTTTTTGGTGACAGAAAGAGATACAGAAAGAGGGACAGACAGAAAGGGAGAGAGATGAGAAGCATCAATTCTTCATTGTGGCACCTTAATTGTTCATTAATTGCTTTCTCATATGTGCCTTGACTGGAGGGCTACAGCAGAGCGGGTGACCCTGTACTCAAGCCAGTGACCTTGGGCTCAAGCTGGTGAGCCTTGCTGAAACCAGATGAGCCCGCGCTCAAGCTGGTGACCTCGGGGTCTCGAACTTGGGTCTTCTGCATCCCAGTCCGACGCTCTATCCACTGTGCCACCACCTGGTCATCAGGCTATGTAAAACCTTTTCTAAGTGACTTATTTTTAAACTTTTTTTATTTTTTTTATTTTTAGAGAGAGGAGAGGTGTGTGGAGAAGCAGGAAGCATCAACTCATAGTAATTGCTTCCTGTATGTGCCTTGACCAGGCAATCCAGGGGTTCAAACTGACGACCTCAGCATTTCAGGTTGACGCTTTATCCACTACGCCACCACAGGTCAGGCAAGTGACTTATTTTTAGATGTCTTCCTCTTTGAACAGGAAAAGTTACTACATTTCATGCACTGTTTTATAGAGAGTTGCTTTCCAGAATGCCTGCCTTATGGCTAGGAAAACAGTATCATGTTTCAACTCTAACATTGGAGGACAGTTAAATCTATGATTTTGAAAACTGTGAAAGTACAATAAACTTTTATCTGGGTAACGAGGTATTCCCATTGTGAGTTCACAGGTGAATTGTCAATTTTTCCAAAAGTTGGAATTAAACTGTTCTTGGATGACATAGAAGGTATTTCATGACCTGATAGGTCTAATGTACAATAGTTGTGAGCCACAAACCAGCTCACGACTTCAGATGGAGGATGCAGAGGTAGAGGCCCCAGTTTCTAATTCTAGCTCTAATTCAGCTGCAGGGTTCTAGACAAGAATGTTAACTTCTCTTTTGGTATCCTCTTCTTGAAAATAAGGATTGCTGTGAGGATCAATGAAGATAGTGAATGTAATAAAAGTACCACGTAAACTACGAACCACTATATGAATCTTAGTCATTATTTTCTTGTTAGCTGAAGTCAGCACTATTCTGTAACACACATATGCACACACATATACACACACACCTGCAACTATGGGAGCCGGTGGTTAGGAGCAAAGATTCAAATCCTGGGTTCAAATCCTGACCCAGCCACTTACCAGCTGAGTGACCTTGGGCCAGTTTCTTAACTTCTGTGTCCCTTTTGTTTTCCCACCTGTAAAGCAGGTCTATACAGCATTTACCCCATGGGATTGGTCTTAGAATTAATGACTTAAAACATATCAAGTACTTCGTATCTAGCTAAGTAAACGTATCAAGTACTAGTGTCTAGCTATAGTTCAATAAATATTCATAGTATTATTAGAGCCTATATATGTACATACTGCTTTCCTACCTGGTCTGACCTTTTATTCACTCACTTGTTCTTTATCCACTCATTCAGCAAACATTTTTTGGGCACCTGTCACGTCCTACTTGTGGTCCTAATTTGGTTTTTTGTTTGTTTTTTTCTTGGTTGGTCCTCATTTGTTACTTATTAGTGATATTTTTCAGTTGTTTTAGATGTGATCCTATAAGCCACCTGAGAGCCTCTGTAAATGAGGTTATATATGATAAATAAATAAATAAATAGTCAAATCAAATATATCATTGCTTTCTTACAAAAACTGAATGTAATTTTTTTTAACTATTTGAGCTTTCATTTTATTTAGATTTTGGATAAATGACCATTTACTGTGCATGTATGTACACGGGTACCCCAGAAAGGACGGATGAAGAACACTTCTTTGAAAGTTCTCCTGAAACACTAATCTTACTTCAGATTGCCCTTTCCCCCAAAGTCTGCACACTGCTGAAGGAAAGTGATCCTTCAGAATGTCTTCACTATAGTGGGAATGAATGCCATCCGTTCACTGATTCATTAACATTCAAACATTCCTTTCTTTAAACGGTATGCATGTGCGTATGTATGTATGTGTGTGTATCCCCTATTATCGATGTGCTAGGCACACTATGGCCACACAGAAGTTTAAGACATTGAATAAGGCAGTCTTTCCTCTGTAGATGTTTTTCGTCTAGCAGGGCAGACAGTCAAGTACACGGGCCATCAGGACACAGTGTAGTATGTGCTAAGATGGAAGAAGTGCAGGGTGCTAATGGATCACAGAGAGGGGGCATCTAATCCAGGAAAAAGAAATTCACCCGTTCCTTCCCAAAGTAAACACTTACTTAGCACATACTACGCATTAGATACCCTGGCTGAAAGGGAAGGAAGGGTGTTCCAGCACTGAAAAGGGCCTGCTGAGGGCCGAGGGAATGGAGACCTACCTGTCCAGGGCGGCGCTGGTGGGCATGCTCCGCGCCAGGCCGCGGACCCCCGTCTGCCGGAAGTACGGAATGCTGGTGATGTTGGCAGCGATGACAGCCACGGAGTCTGAAGGGTTCACGAAGAACCCATGCTTGCCCAGGATCATGTTTCGATCCTTTGGGAGAGGGGGATTCAAAGGAAGATTGTTTAGTCAAACTGTGGAAGAAACCAAACTATCTTACGTGGCGGTGGGGATAAAATTTTAAATATAAAACTTAAAACTAATACATTTATTCATAGTGGGTTCTAAACACTGGATTTTGTTTCTAATGGATCTGCATGGTACCACTAAACTGTTTCCAATTACAATGTAAGCACAAAGTCCTTCTCAGCGGAATACCTTGCTCTCTCTCCAGAAGCCAGCTGACTTGAACCTCCCAGACCTGCTCCAGACTCTGGAACCAATCATTTCCTGTCACTTTCTCTCCCGGAGGTCAGGAAAGAGAAACATGAATGGAAATGTTGGCTGTTTGTACAGTTTGGTAGGTCTATCAGGCATCCTTCAAGGAACAAAGCAGATTCCTTCAAAGAAGGGCTTCTGAATCATGGCCCCGCCATTTGGCGCAGGAGCCAGCACTACATGCTGCCACCCTCCCTGCTCCCTTGGTGCCTGGCACACAGGAAGTGCTGGAGTCTGGAGGAGAGAAACTCCCATCATGCACTGCTTCAGAAAGATGCATTGCAAAATAGTGTCTACTATGGACCCCTTTCATTTCCCTAAATTTTGATATGGGGAAATGTTTTTTTAGGAAATAGTGCAATCTAGCTGATGTTAAAGAACAACAGCAACAGTAAAAAATACACTTTTTCAATAAAGTAAATGTGTAGTGCCTACAATCTCTGAGAGACTAAGGATACAAACCTAAAACACATTTTCTCCTTCTCTGATTTATGTTCACCAATATAAATAAAACAAAAGGTATTAAAAATATTAATTATAGAGAAGGAATTAAAGGATAGTTGTCTCATTATAGTTCCGTTGTTCTGTTAATGTGAATGAATGAATGGATATACTGTATTATATTTCCAAAATCCCTTCCAGAGATTTAATAAGTAGCTAGCTGCTAGTAGGAACCTCTCTTGGGATAGGCATCTGGAACCCAACCAGCTTATCAATCAGTGGTCATTAGATCACACTCAGGTCCTAATCACCCCTACCCCTGATCCACGTGAAAAGAAAGACCTTTGACTCTCTCTCACTAGGCCCACAGGGTCTGGCAGGTGCAGCCCACTCACTCCCCCTCTGTAGGATCAGACCTGGCCTGCATCTGGGTTCATTTAATTGCACTTGTTCCTACCCCATCTCCATCAAAGGCAGCCCCAAAATCATGCTCTCCCGTTTTCATGGTCTCCACCAGGTCGGCTGCGTAGGTGAGGTTGGGGTCGGGGTGATGGCCGCCAAAGTCCTCCAGAGGAGTGCAGTTGACCGCTGAGTTTGCAGGGGCACCCAGTTCTTCACAGAGGATCTTCTTTACATACGGCCCCACAACTAGGGAGAGTATGAAAAGAAGAATCAGAAAATAAAATGTGTCAAAGTCCATGGGGGCTGGGGGACAAGGTGGAGGCGCTCTAGGGAAAATGACATGAACAACAGTGAGGATGTGCAAACAGTATTCAGGGGCTAATGGACAGATAGGCCTGAGTAGAGTAGAAGGTTTTAGGAAATAGGAGCTATGAGAGATTAGGTTGGAAAGGGGGAGAGCAGCTGACGAAGGAAAAAGGGGGGGGGAGGAAGGAAGGGAGCTGGCCATTAGGAAGACCCTACTACACACCTGTGCCAGATTCTTCTCAACCGTGTTTTCACGCAGTCCTTCCAAATGGCCCACAGCTGGTGCACTTAGTGTTTAAGACCTTACACTCACTCTAGCCTGACCAGGCGGTGAGCAGCGGACAGTCGACCTGGGACACAGAGGGCCTACATTTGAAACCCCGAGGTCGCAGGCGTGAACACAGGCTCATCGGGCTTAAGCACAGGTTTACCAGCTTGAGTGCAAGGTCATAGACATGTTCCCATGGTCGCTGGCCTGAGCCCAAAGGTCATTGGCATGAAGCCCAAGGTCTCTGGCTTGAACCCAAGGTCACTGGCTTGAGCCCAAGGTCACTGGCTTGAGCCCCCTCTCCCAAGGGGTCACTTGTTCTGCTGTAACCCCCTGGTCAAGGCATATATGAGAAACAATCGATGAACAACTAACATGCCTCAAAGCAGAATTGATGCTTCTCATCTCTCTCCATTCCTGCCTGTCTGCCCTATCTGTCCCTATCTATCTCTCTCTCTGACTTTTCTCTCTGTTTCTGTCAAAAAAAAAGAAAGAAAGAAAGAAAGAAAGAAAGAAAGAAAGAAAGAAAGAAAGAAAGAAAGAAAAGAAAAGAAAAGAAAAGGAGCTTAGACTCTAGAACCGGAGTGCCTGGGCTCAAATCCTAGCTCTCCCAACCACTGGCTGTACAATTCTGGGAAAGTTACTTAATCTCTCTGTGCCTTTGTCTACCCTATCTGCAAAATGAGGACAATAATAGCAGCTACTTAATAGAGTTAAATGACTTAATAAATAGAAAGCACTGAAAATAGTACAGGCACCTGTTATAAACGGTTACATTATGATTATCACCTTCAAGGTATAGATAAGAAAACTCAAGTTCTGAGATGAAGCTATTTGCCCAAACTTACATAGCTAGTTGGAGCGGGAGTTGGGATTCAGAGCCTAATCTTCCTACTCTATTAAGCTATCTGACAAACTGATGAAAGGAACACAAAAAGTATCAACAATAATGAATAACAGGAAAAACCAGTCACATACTTCATGGTGACATCTAGTATAACTACCAAGAACTCACATCTCTAAAACATTAAGAATGTGTTTTCCTCAAGGAAGGCAGTGATATCAATATATGTCACAGAGGCCAGGACAGAACAGAGTATGTGTCTCCCATTAGGGCCATGTATTAAGGAGGCTATTGTCATCATACAGAATAAGATCTAGGCAAGCAGGGCTATAAGAGATACAGAAACTGAGCCATTAGAGGAACAACTGGAAGTCCTGAAGAAAGAAGTCTAAGCCTGACCTGTGAAGGTGCAGTGGATAAAGCATCAACCTGGAATGCTGAGGTTATCGGTTCAAAACCCTGGGCTTGCCCAGTCAAGGCACATACAAGAAGCAACTACTAAGAGTTGGTGCTTCCCACTCCTTCCCACCCCCTGCCTTTCTCTCTCTCTCTCTCCTCTCTCTAAAAATCAATAAATAAAATCTTTGGAAAAAGAATTCTACATCATGCCAGCTTCTCCTGGCAAATACTCCATTGTAAACCCCATTCCTGAGCCAATCCAGCCTTCTCCTCATTCCTCTAATGTTGCATCTATTTTGTTATTTTTAAGACTTCAGGAATTTGCTACAGACGTTGCCTCAGCTGGGAATGATCATCACTTGATTTTCCCACTACCCTCAATCTTTCTTTCATAAAAGCTAAGCTGGTTGCCACTTATTCAAGAAACCTTTCTTAATACCCTCTCATCAGACTATGCCTTCTTCCACACTCCAAAGAGAATACTTGAAATACTCTCATTTTGTTGGTCTGGCAGGGTTAGTTTTTTATCCATCTTATCTCCCTAAGCATTGCAACTCTGAAGGACATTACCTGCCGAGTTCCTGCCCACCTGCCAAACATACATGTAGTAGATACTTAATACATGTCTGTTGCATATTTTGAAAAGAAAGAATAGCTTTTGACTGAATAAAGAAATAGCCCCATTCTGTGGGACTCCAGAGCCAAGTCAAAACCCAAGGGGAAGAACTGCAGGGATAGAAGATTTCGGCCCTCCAGAAGGATTTCTAACTGTGGTTATGCAGTGATAACAGGAGGCTCAGAACAGCACCATCAAAAAGCATTGTTCAAGCATAGGTAGAAAGTTTTTTCCAAAACAGCTGGATTCAACACCAGGGAAAATCCTGCCACTCATAGGTTCCAAGTTCTAAATTATTACAAAGCAAATAAACAACCTAAGTGCTCAGGAATTCCCATATTCCTACATGCAAGAAAATCTCATGGTTCTGGTTCATAATAACAGCTGCTGTCTCTGCTGACCTGGCCACACAACCCACAGAGGAAGAAGAGGGAGAGACACACATCCTGTTGTTCCTGAGTTTAATCCTGGGCTTGCTCTCATCCTCTTCTAAGGAAAGGAGTGTGTGGGGGCAGGCGAGTGGGGCTCTGGGGCTCAGGAGCGTGTTTACCATGTCCAGTCATGATGAAACGCCCCCCCTGGAAATCGAGGGGGCACTTAGGAAGAATGTAAGGAATCTTCTGAGGGGCAGGAAGTCCACAGAAACAGTTGTATGAGACACAAAATCTGATGCTTAATGTGGAAACACTGCCCTTCACATCACCTTCCCATGAAGAAGGCCTCTACTATTTTCACTGCAGACAGATTTTTATCTGTGTGGACATTACTGAACTGGCTGCAAAATAACCGTTTAAAAAAACGTCAGAGATGGAAAAAGACAAGAAGCATATGACTTCACTCGTGTGTGGGAATAAAACAAAAAGCAACAAGCAGGCAAACTCATAGACACAGACAATGGAATGGCGGTCACCAAGAGGGGAAGAGGGCTCGGGACAGGATGAAGAGGGTAGAGGGGGTCAGATCTATGGTGACAGAAGGAGACCAGACTGGGTGGTGAGCACACAGTGCAATGTACAGATGATGGGTTATAAAGTCGTACACCCGACACTCATACTGTTATTAATATTAACTAAAAGTACCCCGGTAAATTTAAATTAAAAATGGGGGAAGCCAGAGAGAGTCTTAAGAAAAGGCTGGTGAGAGTATTATGATGCAGAGTAGAGAGCAGCTTCTGAGCTGAGAGGAGGGGGTGGGAGAGAAATGGCCCGTACCTCCGTGCATGGCATCTATGCGGATCTTCAGTCGGTTTGGACCAGACAGCAGTTCTTTCAGGGCTTTGAAATCAAAGATGTTTCTCAGCATCGTAGCATAAGCTTCCACTGAATCCACAATTTCCACTGTGGGAAGAGGCAATATTGAAAGATGGAGGAACTAATCCCATCCAGAAATATTATCCTCTGACGTGATCACACTGCTGTAAACATGCCACCGCTATTTTAAAAAGCCCCCAGATGCCAGGACCGTTACATGATATTATTCAATATGAACAGTTTTCCTGAGAGGTAAATGATATTAGCTCTATTTTGTAGACAAGGAAACTCAAGGTCTGCAAGGTTAAGTCACTTGTCCACACAGCTGGGATGCGGCACACAGGATATTTGATGGAGGTTTGCCTGATGGTAAATTCTGCTTTGCTACCACCTTGATTCCCTATCCATCTCCATGAGGGGTGTGCCTTGGTGTCATAAATAACAGAAAATGTGACACCTACTTTCTTTACCTTTTTTCCAGGCTCACTGCCATTAAGACTTAATGGTAAAAAGTAGAAAAAATACTTTTTAAGAAAACATTTTCACAAGCACGACTAAAGGAATAAAATAAATATAAAAACTTAGTATTGGCCCTGGCCGGTTGGCTCGGTGGTAGAGCGTCGGTCTGGCGTGCAGAAGTCCCAGGTTCGATTCCCGGCCAGGGCACACAGGAGAGGCGCCCATTTGCTTCTCCACCCCTCCCCCTCTCCTTCCTCTCTGTCTCTCTCTTCCCCTCCCGCAGCCGAGGCTCCATTGGAGCAGAGATGGCCCAGGCGCTGGGGATGGCTCCTTGGCCTCTGCCCCAGGCACTAGAGTGGCTCTGGTCACAACAGAGCATCGCCCCCGGAGGGGCGGAGCATCGCCCCCTGGTGGGCAGAGCGTCGCCCCCTGATGGGCGTGCCGGGTGGATCCCGATCGGGCGCATGCGGGAGTCTGTCTGTCTGTCTCTCCCCGTTTCTAGCTTCAGAAAAATACAAAAAAACCCAAAAACTTAGTATTGTTGAATTTTCAGGAGTCTAAACATTAAAAAGTTAAGAAATTCTCTGCTTGCATTTTCTAACTCTAAGTAGGTCCTCAAGATTTAGTAAAGCACCACCTTCCCTCTGTTAGAATGCAGCTATCAGCGCTTGATGGATATGGTTTCAAACAAAAAATGCATTCCATAAACTGCAGTCCAGAGGAAAGAATATGTGTTAGAGCAAAGTCAAAACACAAGTCACACTGCTAACCATCTCCTCCTCGTTTGCTTAAATAAAATAATTTCATAAACATTTGTTCCATCAATACCTGTTTGGCATTTAATAACAAATTGTTTAACACTACTGCCTATACAAGGAGTTTCAATGTAGCCCCCAAAATGGTCTAATTTGATTTTACTGAATATTAGGACAGGAAAAAAATCAAAACCCAGGCTTTAGAATCATTCACACCTGACTTAAATCCCGGTTTATCACTCACTCCCTGTGTGACCTTGAGCCTGTTGCTTAAGCTCTCTCAGCCCTTGTTTCCTCATCTGGAAAAAATACCAACAGTGCTGCCCTCACAGGGCTACTGAGAGAGGAAAATGGGAAAATAAATGGAAGAGCTTTGCACATAATAAAAGGTCAATGAAAGTTAGCTATGAATGTGATCTTCCAGGTCTTCTAGCCAAGTTCATTTGATAGATATGGAAACTGAGGCCTTGAGATTTGTAAATGACTTACCCAGGGTCACACTGCTGGTTACTGGCAAGGCCCAGAAACCCAGGTCTCTAGACTCTTGGACCCAGTTCCAGAGCTGCTAATTAACACATGCAAGGCTTAGTGACCACAGCCTTTCAGAAGCCGAAGACCCATGTTATTAAACTCTGGGAAAGCAAATCGCTCAAGTTGGAACTAAGATAGGGGTTTGGGGGAGGGGGCATGAACGTGCCTGTGAAGGGTTTGAATTTGTTTTCTAGGTCAAACTGTTGCTTTCCCAGAACTCCAAGGTCTACTTTCAGGTCAGGGCAAATTGCATATTCTTCAATTGTCTTGCTGATTTGGAAAATCTTATCAGTTACTGCTTCAGGAGCAGGACCTAAAAATCAAACAGCAAACAGTAAGACATTTTGTGCAGCTGATACGTAAATACAAAAAACACAAAATTTATTAATTCTTCTTCACTAGCATATCTGCCGTTCATTTCATCATTCAGGCAGTGAAGGATCAGGGTTGTCTAAAAGAAAATATATGCCGGACCAGCAGGTGGAGCCGTAAATAGAGCATCGGCTTGGGATGCTAAAGATACAGGTTTGAAACCCCAAGGTCGCTGGCTTCAGTGCGAGCTCATCCAGCTTAAGCACGGGCTCTCCAGCTTGAGCATGGGTTCTCCGGCTTGAGTGTGGGATCATAGATATGACCCCATGGTCACTGGCTTGAGCCCAAAGATTGCTGGCTTGAAGCCTGAGGGACCTGGCTTGAGGTAGGGATCACTGGCTCAGCTGGGGTCCCTTGGTCAAGGTACATTTGAGAAAGTAGTCAATGAACAACTAAGGTGCTGCAACTATGAGTTGATGCTTCTCCTCTCTGTCTTCCTGTCTTTCTGTCCCTCTCTTCCTTCCTATCTGTCCCTGTCTCTCTCTCACTTAAAAAAAAATGAGAGAAAATATCATGTGAATGACCATTTGTGCATGGCTCCTCATGCTCAGGTACAGCAGAATGAGAAGCATTTCATTTCCGCCAAAGGGAAACAAAGAAGCCCCTTGCTAAGAACCAGAACCAGAACTCCGGCATCCTAAGCCTGATTATTGGTTTATCCTACTGAACATAATATTGACCATCCTCAAAATGACAGCTCACTCACCTCCATTGGAGATATTGAATTTGATTCCAAAATCTCCATTGGGCCCTCCAGGGTTGTGGCTGGCTGTCAGAATGATCCCACCAATGGCTTTGATCTTTCTAATGATGCAGGAGACGGCAGGGGTGGAGAGGATTCCATTCTGTCCAATAACCAAGCGACCAATCTAGAAGAAAAAATCCAGAGCACACACTTCAACATCAGTAAGTCCAGGGCTAGTGCACAGAAACACCAGTACAGCAGGCAGGTGAACAAAGAAATACCCCGTTAGACCAGGAAATGTTTTTAATGAACATTTACAATTTGGATGGTTGTTATTATTATTCTGAAGTAGAATATTATTATTGTTGGATAATATTGTTATTGAAATAGAATCATTATTTTTGAAGAACACCATTCCTTCAGATAGTTTTTTGGGATTTTACAGTTTTAGAACAGTGTATGATTTTGGGTACTGTATGTAGGACTCTGGCAAGAGAACATAAGATACTCAAAACAGAGCCTTTCCAAACCAGGTTTATAATCTGGATACACTGAAAGAATGTGAGAAAACCCACATTTCTATCTAATTCAATCATATTTTCAATCTACATTGGGAGAATATAAATTCAGCTAGTTAAAGGAATTCAAACCCAAAGAGAAGACATCTGTAAATTAAAATGTTTGGAAAAGTAAAAAGGGCAAACTTTATATGAAGAATGTTACTAAACATATCTTATAATTTATGTGTCCAGTCAAGCTTGGATTTTAATATAATGCCACATGAAGGTGTACCTGAGTCACATCCTGGGCCTAAGGTATGGAACGCTGGAAGTTACTGGTAGGTAATCTGTCCTAACTGCCCGCATGCAAGGGCTACAAGTAAGCACTTTTGTTGTGTTCTTTTTTTTTTTTTTTGTATTTTTGTATTTTTCTGAAGCTGGAAACGGGGAGAGACAGTCAGACAGACTCCCGCATGCACCCAACCGGGATCCACCTGGCACGCCCACCAGGGGGCGATGCTCTGCCCCTCCGGGGCGTCGCTCTGCCGCGACCAGAGCCACTCTAGCGCCTGGGACAGAGGCCAAGGAGCCATCCCCAGTGCCCGGGCCATCTTTGCTCCAATGGAGCCTTGGCTGCGGGAGGGGAAGAGAGAGACAGAGAGGAAGGGGGGGCGGGGGTGGAGAAGCAAATGGGAGCTTCTCCTATGTGCCCTGGCCGGGAATCGAACCCGGGTCCCCCGTACGCCAGGCCAACACTCTACCGCTGAGCCAACCGGCCAGGGCCTTTTGTTGTGTTCTTAACTCACCTTCCCACATCTCTCAAGGATGGTATCAACACAGCTCCTGAATCTTCCTTCACTAAAATGATAGTAATTTATATGTGTCTCAACATGACCCATAATGCACAGAAAGAAAGAGAGAGAGAGAGAAGAGTTTGAGCCCTCCCTCCATTCTCCCTTCTGAGAGAAGAGAGGGAGAGGAATGCTTTAAAATTTTCCCATTTGTTATTTCCTTTTGCCCCACCAGAAATAAATATAGTTGAAGAAATGACTTGATAGTAGAAGATGTGTTTCTAATGGTGAACATGCCAAGATACCTGGATCCTATGGGAAAGTTTCTCCTGAACTATTATTACCTTCACCACCCTCCCCCATCATCACCCTCCCACAGGCCAGTGCCTTACAATTCCACCCCTCTACCACCAACCACCTGTCAGGAAGCAGCTGGTTCAATTTCAGTCACCTCTTGGCTCTCATGTCTATCTCTGAACAATTTTTGTTATACTGATATTTTGGTTGTATCCTGCCTTCCTCAGGAAGTAGTAACAACCAGGCTAGGAGCTGTCAATAGGTCCTTTATAAACTAGAGAAACCCGACAATGGTGTGAGATCAAACGTAACGATTATTACTGAGCTGTAGAGTGCTTCCTACAGCCCATGACGCTTCCAATTCATTCTCACAATTGCTCCTCCTATTGTGTTGATGAAGCACCTGAGGTCAAGGGTTGTCATGATCCTGCCCCTTTGTTCATTCTTACATCCATTTAACAGCAATAATAACAATAATAACAAGCAATTATGGAACGGGGCTATGGTAGGCACTGGGATAGATGGCAAGGCAATGTTGCATGGTATCTAGTGGCAATGGCTAGGATAAGCATGGAAACTTCTGACTCAATACAGTGGGAATGGTAACATCTTACACTTCAAGCAGTTTCCAGGTGTGGTTTTGATGAGAATAAAAGCCTATGGTAGAGGAGTTCTAACATTTCAATAGGAGAGGCTTAGAGATGGCCACTTAATCAGCTGGAGTGGCTGGTGGAGTTATCTGGAAATTTTATTTCCACATCAAGCATACTGACTTTTACTTAGATTTTATATGTGTTTGGTGTGGAAGGGGAGACTGATACATGAATATTAAGCTATGCCCAAATCACCACTTAATTCCACCATTCCTATTGGTGAGATCTGCAGTCAGTAATGGTCCAAGACAGAAGGTAAGAATAAAAAAGAGATAGAAGCAAGGTAAGTCCTTAGTAGCTTCTTTCTCTTGGGCCCATGAAGAGGAAGAGCTGGCCAAAATATCCCCTTCCAGAGCAGACTCATTCATATGAATCACCCTCAGGAATATTGATCCTCCACTTGATACTGGGGAGATAGTACTCTATTATCCTCCTGCCTTTAGGAAAATCTGAAGCATTGTAACAGCTCCTGACTCAATTTCCTCTGCTTCTCTCCCAGCTGTGCGTCCGTTGCTCTATCCTGGCTGAACAGATCCTACCTCCTCAAGTTCACCTAGTTCATCTTCTAAACTATAGTTCTGCATCCCTTCTCTACTCAAAAGTCTTCCCTGTGCCATATGATCCAGAAATTCCACTTCTAGGTGTTGACACAAAACAGAGACTCAAACAAATGACTGATACACCCATGTTCATAACAGTATTATACACAATAACCAAAGGTGGAAACAACCCAAATGTTTATCAATAGACGAATGGGTAAAGAAAATGAATACAGGGAATATTATTCAGTCTTAAAAAGGAATGAAATTCTGATACATGCTACAATATGGATGAACCCTGAAAACATTATATTAAGTAAAACAAGCCAGACACAGGTATTGTATAATTCCATTTATGAAGTATCTAAAATAGGCAAATTTAAAGGCAGAAAGTAGATCAGAGGCTGCCAGGGGCTGGGGTGAAGGGATGATGGGGAGTTAGTGTTTAGTGGGGATAGAGTTTTAGACGAAATAATGAAAAAGTTCTGGAAAAGGAATAATGATGATGGCTGCAGAATATTGTAAATGTAACTAATACCACTGAATTGTGCACTTATAAGTGGTTAAAATGCTAAAGAAGAATCTTTCTCTAGCTCCCCAGTGTCTACCAACTTAGAGATAACTCCCTCAGCCTGGCACTGCAAGTCCTCAGCCA
Organism: Saccopteryx bilineata; assembly: GCF_036850765.1. Lineage (NCBI taxonomy): Eukaryota > Metazoa > Chordata > Mammalia > Chiroptera > Emballonuridae > Saccopteryx > Saccopteryx bilineata. The sequence continues at coordinate 238,342,110 of NC_089492.1, forward strand.
ACAGCCTTTCCTGCCCTCCCCCCTCCCCTGCTGCTCCCAGCTGCAGCGCCTCGGTCATACTGCCTTGCTGGACACCTCACTGTTTGCCCACGAATTATAGTCACACATGACAGGGAGAAAACTGAAATTTTCCTTTTAATTGAAACTAGAGCTTGGTGTTTTCTCATGTTTGCCGTGCTAGTCTCAGACACAAGTTGTAGTCTCATTTCTAAACATCCTTCTAAGTTGAAAGCTCTGGGGATGTATAAGAGATCAGTATTATAAATGGGGCCCACCAATATTTTATTTTATACACTAACATTTCCTGTAACTACATATAGCTCTATGCAAACAAAATCAAAGGGAAACTTCCAACAAAGATACATTGCATTCTATAATTTAGAAATGCACCAGATAAAAGCGCAGTGAAGAGAAAAAAAAAAGAAATGACCTCCACGCAGCTCACGAGGCTAAAGAACCCTCCAAAGAACTGGCTCATGGGTGGAGTGCATATTGACAAAGGTGAGGAGGGAACGCTGACTTCTACCAAAATAGAGTATCTTCCTTTTAGATTTTCTCCCTATAGTTCTGGCCACAATTGAAGGGCTGTTAAAAGAGCCAGAATTTAGGATATGTTAAAAAAAGAAACCCTGGCCAGATAGGTCCACTGGTTAAGAGTGTCATCCTGACACACAAAGGTTGCAAGTTCAGTCCCTGGTCAGGGCACATACGGGAACAGATCGATGTTTATCTCTCTAAAACCAATAAATAAATTAAAACAAAAAAGAAGATTATCAAGCTATATAGGATTTTATAGACTTTACCAGATTAAAGTGCTTTATTGGTCCACTAAATGTTTTAAGTAATTCAGTTGGGTAGCATGACTGCTTTAAAGGCAACATCACTTTTAATAAAGAATGCCCTTGAAGAGACTTAAAAATATTGCTTGCACTGCCACAGCTCTAACAAATAGGCAGTTACCATATTTAGTCAATTATTATCACTTAAACATATAATTTAGCAAACCTTCAGACTGTAACACCGAGAAAGTCTACAGGGTCTACCCGAATTATACATTCCTACCACCTCTTCCACATCCTTCAGCTCCACACAAAAATGAAATGAAGCCAAATATATCACAGCAAAGGGGACAGTGTACCAGATGCACTCAACAATCTAGATATATGCGGAGAAATAATGTTCCATTCATTCTCTTTCAAAAGATTAAAAGCATCTTAATTATGTTCCCTTTGCAGCTCTCCTTAAAGGTGAAATTTACAGCATGTCACATATTACCTTAAAAAATGTGTATGTGTCATAATAATTTCATACTTGAGTGCTTTATCAGCAATTTTTACATGAAAGGCATTCAGATTCTGAAAGTAGGTATAAAGGGAACCTAGCATTATATAATCAATAAGATCTAAAAACATCTTAAAATTTAATTTGGTAGTGTGTGTGTGTTTTTTTAAATTTGGCTTTGCAATCACACCTGTTTGGCATATGATTAAAATAGACTGAAAATGAATGCCTAACACATTTGATGGCGATGCCAAATTTTATGATCCCAGAAACAGAATCACTTCCAGAAAGGAAACACAAAAGATTCTTAAAATGTATGAGTACTAAAAGACTGTATGCTCCAAATTATTGCTAACTATCACCTATAACACTAAAAAATATATTTTTTTGGTCTCACAGAGGAATGTGCAGAGCAAAAACAGCAATGTGCTGATGCCCGCCTTTCTATAAATCAGTGGGACTGTGCAAATTGTTAGATTATCAAGATCAGTGCTTTCTGGTGCAAGACTCCTTCTGATCTGGTTAATTCAGCCACCACAGTTTTTCATGATGCAAAGCATTAGCGCAGCCTCCTTATATAATAGTCTTACAGGAGTTATTATCTCTACCCTGCTGCGCAAAGTCACTGCACACGGCTTCTTTGTGTCCAAGGTCATTATAAGCAGGTTCCCCTGTAACAGGTCCTCTTGGAGGGCTCACACCTAACATTTTCCAAGCCCCTCCTAGTATTTCTGCATGACTACTGTGATTCATAAACAACAGCATGCCCTGGCTTTTGTTTTCTTGTTTGACAAGTGACTGCACCTCAACAAAAAAGCCATTGAAAGGAAACAAAATCCTCCTCTCTCCACTCATTAGAGCCTTCTTATGAAGGATAGAGAGCCCCCTTAAAACTATTGTAGCTAGAATGTAGATAAGACAGCTAAACTCTAGGGGTGCACTTTATATGTCTAAAAAGCAACAGATACTTGTCCAAGCAGCACAACATATAAGAAGTCAAACTTACATTCCTATATTCCAATATGACATGTAATTTCAGCAGATTTTCACAATAGCTAATCTCTGAAGTCACAATGAAACTTCACTGGATGTTAGTAGAATTGAGGTGTATATCACATACAAATCTTTGTAATTCTGTATATTTCTGCAAAGTTAAGAGGTTATGTGGAGAGTCAGAAACATAACAATACTTATCGTATACCAACCCCATTGGCGGCCGCCATCTGTGCTATTGTTTCTATTGCCGATTTATTAAAGTACCGCCCATCTCCACCAACCACCAGTGAGGATCCCTGGCGATCTTTTAGGTCTATGGAGAAGCATATACTCTGGATAAAGTTTTCCAGGTAGCATGGCTTTGCCTCAAAATAATAGGTTTTCTTCCGTAATCCACTAGTTCCTGGTTTCTGGTCATAGTAGGGAGCTGTAGCAAAAGTCAACAGAGGGAGAGGACCTTCTTCCATTTTCCTGTATTTCCCAGAAATCCATTCATCAAAATCACTCATCTTTCATTTCCACCACTTGGCTCGGTGAAGGTATCCAGAAAGCAGCCAAGCGTCCACCAAATAGTCTGTCCAACCTGAAGCTGCAACGGTGTCTGAATAACTAACAGAGGTCTTGTCTGGACAATCACTCTCAAGGAGGAAGCTGGGTTAATTCCTTGCTGTCGTCGCCCCTTGTGAAAAGTTACGGGCCACACACCCACCCACACCCACTCATGGAGCAGATCTTCAAAGTTGTTTTGATGAGGACACTTCTGCCCACAGAACCAAGCCAAACACCCTTCAATTATTTTTGCCACACGACCCGTTAGGGCGGAGATAGCTCCGAAGGGTGTTGCATGCGGCAGACTTCAGTTACAAACACCAGATGGCTGCCAGACTCCACTCCCAGAGCCCAGGCTGAGACAGAGCAAGTGCAGACCCAAGAAGCAGGTTCGTGAACGAGACACCCTGGGGCAGCTCCCTCCACTCCTGACACCCCTTAGACCAGAGCCTCTCTGGGCATTCGTCACTGAAAAGGCCATCTGAAACTAAACTTACTCCATGTCATCTAGCAAGTTAAAGGTCAATCTTAAAATGGAAGTGAAGGATCTCGGTTACCTTCGGTTTTCTTGCGTTACCGTCATTTTGATACCCAGGTGATTTTTTACTTTCAATATGCAATCCCAGTTAGAAGGGGGAAAATAATTTAACAGAACATGTTTACTCGTTGACCACCAAGGATTTCACAAAATAATATTCAGTTCTATAAGAATAGATACCTCCAAATGCCATGAATGACCAAGCTGTTGGTCATTATGGAAGAGTGGGGATAAAGATGCCCAAGTCCCTGAGAAGGTGAGCCGAGGGGCGGGGCTGAGGTGGGGGAGAGTATATTTTTCTAAGTGCATGGGGTTTGATGGAGTTATAATTTGAAAAAATAGAATGAAAAAATAAGATTAAATTTTGTGTTTTAATTTTCTCAGTTTTAAATAGACTTGACTTTTAAGAAAACAGTTTTAGTGAAGTAGTTTAAGCCCATTGCATTTGAAGAAACTAAAATGTTTTTAAAACACATCACCTGAATAAATTCGATAATTCAACCCTACTTGATCCCTGAGATTTTATTAATCTATTTAATTTAAGCGGATTTTATTAAATACCATGCATGTGTGTTCTTTGTCTGGTTCAGCAAAAATTGTTAATTAAGTTCCACTGTCAAAGATTTGATAGACTTGTTAAGGATGCTTAAAAAGTAAACCAGGACTAGTGACTCCGCATGTTTGGAGAGTGTGACATGAACTGAGGAATCAAGGTTTTCAAGTAAAAAAATGAATAACCAATTGACTAACAAAATCTGAATATTTGAATATTTTCTAGATTTTCAGTGGAGTCCAAAAGCAAGCTAGTGCTGAGAGCCAGGCTGTCATCTCTCTGGCACATGATGAGCCTGTGTTGCAGGTCTGCTCTGAGCAGGGCCAGCAGAACCCACAGCCCCCTGAGCAGAAAGGGGCTATCGGCAAGGGAGCCTGTTCTCCTTTAAATGACAAATGGGGCTGACCCTTCTGCAGGGAAGACCTTGAGACATAACATTAATATAATTCACAAGATATAGCTGTTCAGTTGAAAACCAGTTGGCTAAGAGACAATGACTTTCTAAAGCTTATTTTTGTTTCCTATTATAGTTTCTAAAACTAAAATTTTTTAGAAATTAATTTACGAAGTAAGCTTGCTTTATCCACAGTTTACATCCCCACTGGTTTCCAAGCTTCCTACAATGCACTTTTGTAATTCATATGTTTAAAGTTTGGTGCCAAGTTCCCTCTAGTTTTAGATAGGCTTGCAAATTAGGCCAGCATATGTGTCTTGACATACTTAATAGATCCAGATTCAAGACATATCAACCCAATAATCTTTTCATTGGGAATAACAGAGCAACCAACCACATAATTAGTAGTTTTCTTAATGAGATCTTGAAACTCCAGGGTAGAGTCAGGGATAGTTGGTCACAAGGGTGCTCCAACATCCCCAACCAAAGCTTCTCCTTCCACTCAGCCCAGTATGTGCTCTGCTAGTGGTCCGCTCCGTTCTGATAATGCTCCTTCTGAAGTGAGAACTAGAAGAATAATGTTTTGTTGGCTTTAACCCCCACACATTTATTTTATTTTATTTATAGTTTGTGGTTAATCGATTCCATAAAATGAGAAGTTATGAGGAACCAAGGCGTAAGTATGCAAATTCAAAATAGTCAACGCAAAACAATACATGCATAAAAGTCAGTTCATTTGCAGCCTGAGATCCAACGACAGATCTTGTTTCAAAGAATGGCCAATGCCTGGTTTTCTTTCTTGAAGATTCTGTCCACATCAGATACTAGAACACCTCAGGTTATCAGTGTGTCCCTGTGAACCAAAACTCGTTTCTAAAAATACCTTTTCCCATTGTAGCTGCTGTAAAGTACACTTTGCTACAATTAAGCCTGCTCCTGGGCCTAGTGCTAGTTTCTAACTATCTAAAAACTGACTGATATAGAAAGCCTTCCAAATGTCAATACTCTAATTCTTAAAAGATAAAAAATAATGTTTCTAAAGTAGTTATTGCAAATAGTAATGCTGATGCAATTCCAGTCTTAACTTTCCAAGTCCCTGATATGCCACCCTGGAGTTCATTTGTTTGCCTCTCCATTACAAGATTTTTAAATCTGCTTCCCCAGTTGGTCATCTTTCTATTGAAAAAGTTATTTAACACAAGTGGAAAGAGATAGCAGTGCCTGAGCATTGAGAGATGATATATGTCTGTGGAAGGAGGTCATAGGTAAACCCAGCGTTCCCCCTGGATGGTAATGTCTGTGGGCATTTTCCATCCCTGCGTATGTGCCACGTACAGCCTGGGGAAGAGTCCCATTCCTTATGGCTCGTGCACATGTCAATGAACACCCAGCAATTTAAGTGCACACCAAATCTAAGGCTCCAAGGAAAGAGTCTATACCCCAAAACAGAAGAACGTTTTCAGCAACTACATATGTCTGTGATAGGATGTGTCTATATGCAAAATCAGATCCAAAAAGACATAATCCTTGCCCTAGAAAAGCTTCTATTCTAAAAATGGGCCTGAGTCATAATTTTATGGACACTAAAGTACTCAACCCCATATAAAAATATTACCAGAAGCAGCAATGTTAGATGGACTGTGAAGTGTAGTAAAAAAAAAAAAAAAAAAAAAAAAAAAAAAAAAAAAAAAAGGAGAGGCATTAAAAACATTAAGCTTCCAAAGACGCTCAGACTAAGTGGGGCAGCTATTAAGAAACTCATTTGTCTCAGCTCCGCAGCAAAGGTTGAACTTCATCTTCAGGAACGTTACTGTCGAGCATAGCGAGCCCAATTTGGCCTAATGAATTCGCCTACATTGCCAGTACTCCTTCACAATGACACAAATTATATCTCATCCATATGGGGGATTTAAGGATTACTCCCTTCAGGCAAGGAACTCTCATACTGGTTTTGAGTTCAATCAATTTTTCAATGGCAGAGTTATGAACCCCTTTGCTCCCGGCCTCTCAAAGACCCTGGCTCCCGTGCTGATTAGCAATGATGCCTTCCTAGTACAATACAGCAGACACGGTAAACTGGCCAAGCCTGCTTTCTTTTTCTTTTCTCTTCTTTTCTTTTCTCTTCTCTTCTTTTCTCTCTCTCTCTCTCTCTCTCTCTCTTTTTCTTTTTTCTCTTTCTTGCCATCAATAAACATTTATTGGGTGGCTAACTACTATGTCCCAGGGCTCATGGGAAGGCTGGACCCTAGGACTAAGTGGGTTCACCTCTTCACACCAAGAGTTCTTCTTTAGCAAGTGGCACAGGAGTGTGCACAGAGGGTGGAACTGCTCACACTGTCTCTAGGCGCAAGCCCTGGGAAAGAAGCTGCTACCTGGGCTAAAAGCAGCAGGGATCACCAGACACCCCCCCCCCACTCTGGGGGCCTGAGCTTGTAATTGGCTGCAGGTGCCAGCCTCTGACTGCTCGGGGTGTCAGGACAGGACACACACGCTGGTAACAGTCATCATGTACACCAGTAAGCGAGCCTGTGTTAAATTCCACACCCAGGGTAGACACTGCAGAAGAACGCAAAGACCACAGGTTTAGAAGCCAGACACAGGCAGGGCTCTCAACCCTTTGACTCTAGAAAGTAGAGGAAGCACAATCTTACGCAAATTACTCAATTGAGCTGAGTCTGTAAAATGGAGATAATGCTCAAGGTTGTTCTGAGAATTGAATCAGTAAACATATATGAAAACAGGTAGTACTGTGTCTGGCCTGTAGCAAATTTTCAGTGTAGGAGAGCCCCTCACTCCCGAGTCTCAGCTTCTCCACCTCTACAGATCCAAAAAGACATTTTTGGAAAAATAACACCTGCCTCAGCTTTTGTGAAAATGACCTCGCTGAATGTCTATGAAAGCTTCTGAGAACTACAAAATGATGCAATAAAATGATAAAAAAAATTTCATTCTGAGGGAGGTGGGGATAGAAAAAAAGGAAGATGGATCTTGGGTCTTAAGAATTTCGTACAAGAGAGGAGCCATCACTGCATGGTGGCATCGGCACTGTCCCAGAGGTGTGTGTACAGTTGTGGCTCTCGAAAGGTTGCAGTGATGGGTGAAACTATAGAAATAGTTGGGTGAGATTAAAGCGCACTTAAGTTTATTTTGTAGGCATCAGAGGCTATGGAAACTTTTAAGCAGGAGCAATATAAACATATATTTTTTGGAAAGTTGAGTGGTTCTGGTGGTGCATTGAATAGCTTGGAAAAGTCGAGACTGGAAAAAGATTAGCCAAGGCTTGTATGATGCCTTCCTTGCTGTGGTGGCTCCGAAGGATCCCTTCCTCCCCAGTCAGTGGGATCCTGCCCAGAGCTGCTCCTCGTCCTACACGAGACTTGAGCTTTAAGCCCTTGGCCCAGTTGAGTTTTCTTTTGCTCCAATATGAAGACACTACCCAACATCTCTCTTTCCTCTGACCCTTTCTCCATGTCGTGTCTTCCACTCATTCCCTGTCTTCTCCATAAACTGGCCCCATGCCACCCCACAACAGTAGATTCCTGGGGCCATGTTGATTCTACAGGACCCTGATGCCAGACCGTATTCACCACGGGCAGACACCTAACCAAAGCTGAATCAGTCATATTTTCTCTCCTAGTAATCTAGAACTAAGACACAAAAGTGTACTAGTCAAATACAGTTAGTCCTTAACCTGGGAAGACAGGAAAGTCCAGGAGCTTTGGGACAGGGACAGTGGTGTCATGAGAATCTCCATTGAATTATGACTGACAGCCAGACAATACATGAGAACACAGGTGAGCTGTGCAGTATCCAACCCTTGGTCATTAGTCATCTCTAAGAGTTTTGGGCCTAACATACGGAAAGAATTGGACAAAAATTCAGAATAGAATCAGGCAGAAAACAGGTTAGATGAATCTACTTGAGAGGGTAGGGTCTGCAGATTCATGAGACCGAGAATTAGGAATGTGGTTGGATACAAGCCACTCAAGACTCCCAATTGGCACTGCCATTCTGGACTGGAGTGGTTCCATATCCAGATCTCCGGCCAACATGTACCTCAGACAGCTGACAAGGTCACCCCTCATTCAATTGGAAAGGTAATTCCTAATTGCTTGGGGTGAGAGAATAGTTTTGAAGTGGATATTTTTAAACATAGAAAGATTTAGAATTAAGTATAGGCCAGAAGAAGTAAATCAAATCCATAGTACACAGAAAAAATAAATCAAACTTATAGTATTAATATTTTTGCAATAAGTTTGGAAAAAATCTAAGTATATTTGATACTTTAAGTACATTAGAGCATATGGGATATTAGTTTAACAGATTAGGCTTGTGAATACAATTTGTAATGTGTAGCCTGAGTAACTTACGTATTTTGATTTATGATTTTAAGTTTAAGGAAGTAAGAGAATTTTATCAAAACTATAACCATTATTGGAACATTTAGGAAAACACTGAATGTACCACATATGTAAATTTAAACCATCAGATGTGTGCAGTTTGCTGTAATGTTTCAGGGAGTGGACTCTAAGGCCAGAGCGACAGGCTTGGAAGACCAGCTCCGCCAGTCACTAGCTATGTGACCTCAGACTCTTCACTTAAGCTCTCTGTGCTTTTATTGCCGCATCTAGAAAAATGACAAGAATAATAGTCCCCCCCATGTCACCTGTTGCAGTCATTGAATCAGGTAATATACAGAAAGTTCTAAAACCCGGGCTAGCATAGGATGCCCTGCCCAAGTATCTGCTGTTATCATTGTTAGATTATATGAGAACAACTTGAATACTCTCAAAGTTTTGCCTGTTATACCCAAGATCACACACACACACACACACACACACACACACACACACACCAACTGCTACTGACAAGCGTGTCAGCAGAGAGAAGATGAGGCAGCTGTGCTGGGACAGACAGACAAGGGGACAGAGGACTTGCCTGGGCCACTCCCACTTCGGGCTCTGGTGATGCCCCTGCGCCCTCCGCTCTTGGCTTTCAAGAGACACGCCTCTAGCATTACAATACCGCCCCTTGGTGACTCGGCGCAGTCTGACTGGGTTTCTGTCACTGTCAGTGACAGTGTGTTGGGCGGGGCTGGTTCCCATCTGCCATCTCCAAGGCAGGCCCCACTGCTGCTGTCCCACCCAGGGAAGAGGAGAAGAAAAGACCTGCTCCCTTCACCTCTGAGCAACCTCAGGAAACAGCAAAAGACTGGCAAGACTACACTTCACTAGTTGGTTGACAATTACTTAATTCTTGGGGCCCCCATTTTCTCATCTTTGAAATGGGGATTGGAAATAGTACCTACTTAGACTCATGGGAGTGACTATTTCACAACACAAATATCAAGTCATTATATTGTACACCTAAAACTAATAAAATGACATATGTGAATTATACTCCAGTTTTTTTTAAATTACATCTCTTAAAGAGATTTAAAAAAATAAAATAGTACTGACTGCATAGGTTTGTTGTGTAAAAATACAATGAGTTGTCAGCCCTGGCCAGTTGGCTTAGTGGCAGAGTGTTAGCCTGGCATGTGGAAGTCCCAGATTCGACTCCCAGGCAGGGCACACAGGAGAAGTGACCATCTGCTTCTTCACTCCTCCCCCTCTCCTTTCTCTCTCTCTCTCTTTCTTCCCCTCCTGCAGCTAAGGCTCCACTGAAGCAAAGTTGGCCGGGTGCTGAGGATGGCTCCATGGCCTCCGCCTCAGGTGCTAGAATGGCTCCAGCTGCAATGGAGCAAAGGCCCCAGATGGGCAGAGCATCACCTTCTGGTGGGCTTGCTGGGTGGATCTCAGTCGGGCTCATGCGGGAGTCTGTCTTTCTACCTCCCTGCTTCTCACTTAAGAAAAACACAAAAAATAAAAATAAAAAAGATACAGTGAGTTATCAAATGTTAAGGAGCTCATACTGGCTAGTTCTAGTGCTCTGTGAGCCCTACATAAGTGTTAGCTTTTATTACTGCCCTGAATCAACCCGAAAATATGTAGTTGCGTTTCACACCTATTTGTGGGTGCATGCATTTTAATAGGGTTAGGGAATGATTTTTGAAGAAAATGAGAAATTACAGTAAACTATAAAGAAGGTATGAGGCCAGAAGAATTACAAGGGCCAGATGGCTTAGAGCTGTACAGAATCCCAGGTTCAAAAAGACTCCTGAAGCCTATTTTGAAGTTAAAAACAAAACAGCTGCCTCAGAGTATGTGCATCCTTTAGCGTCCGTCAATCTGTTGTCCATCTGTTTATCCATCCATGTACCAGCAGTTATTGCTTATACTGAGTTACTGCACTCAATTCACCGGGCACTGTGCCCCACGGGAAGCCAACAGACTCAAGCTGTCAAGAAACGTTTGATCTAAAAGGAAAGATAGGCAAACCCACAAATCATTCATTTAAAAATGGAGTAAAAAGTACTAACCTGTGAGCTTGCAAGAGACCTATGAGTGCTCAGAGGGAAGAGAGAAGTTATGGAAGGTTTCTCCCATCTCCACAAATGCCATTCTGGTTTTGTGTGGTTAAATCTAAAACTAGTTTCATTAATTTGTGGTTACACAACAAACCTACACAGTAGGTACTATTTTCTTTTTTTTTTTTTTTTTTTTTTTTTTAACTCTCTTTAAGAGATGCATTTAAAAAAACAACCTGGGTTCTAATTCACATACTGTATATCATTCTATTAGGGCTTAGTAATCCGTTTTATACATAATGCACATATAAGGAGGAGGACTGTTTTATTAGAAACTACCAGTATTCAACCATTTTGACCTATAAAAACAGCAGTTTATATGTTCATATAAAATTCGTATACATATATCTTTCATCTTATTTCCTTTTTGGAACATCCTGAAGAAAATTTTCATTTAAATCCTTTCAGAAGATTCATTTGGAGCTAAGAGAATATTTTCCCTCTTCTGGCTACTATCAGGAATTTAAAATCCCCTGGTAAAAACAGGTCTAGCTAAAGAATCATTTTATTTTCAAATCATTCATGGTTATATGTTTCCCTCTTGTGGTAGAAAAAGGAAAAACAAGCAAATGTTCGCACAGCCTCACAAGGGGGCGCACTAACTGGCTCCAGCGGGAATTGAATCCTAAGGGCCCCATTCACCTGGAATACAATGCAAATCGTGCTCCTTGGAGTTTTGTGGCAGAAGGTGGTTGGTCCTCTATCAATTTCAGAGGTACAGACAACAGAATGGTGCTTACCAGAGGGAAATGGGGTCGAGGTGGTCAAATATATATGGTGACAGAAGTAGACTAGACTTCAAGTGGTGAACACACAATATAGATGCCATATTATAAAGTTGTACACCTGAAATTTATATAATGTTATAAACCCAATGTTACTTCAATCAATTTAATAAAATTAAAATAATAAGTAAAAGCCTCAGCATACTTGATAGAGTTTTAATGTGTTCCTGGACAAATAGTACTGTGACCTAGTCCTTATAAATAGCTCTTTTAAGTTTGCTAAGCTAAATCTCCAATACTCTTCCTGCCATTGGGGTCATAAGATCATCCTCAGAAATGGGTCTCAGGTTGACCTGTGCATAAAAGAGAGCCTCAGGGGTTAGGGACCTGTGTGGCGATAACTCATCCCTGGCTGCCTCCCCACACTCCCCGCTTCCTGCAGGGCAGGCGCTCAGACAGTTCTGTTTTAAAGTCTAGGTCTGTGGGCTTTCTTTCCACAATGGTCTCTTTGTTTTTGCCTGTGCTGCTCCCTCTGCGTAAAATGTCTCCACTTCTTCCCGGCTTCCTTTTCATTATCCTTCAGCACTTGCCTCGAATGCATCTCCCCTGAAAGCTTCCCCTGACCACCTCTCTGTGCGTCTCTCCCTAGGGCTCCCAATGACACTGAAGGAGACACTTGTCACACTATATTGTAATGCTCATTGGACATTGTGCCCTGCTGTGGATGCCCCAAACGCACAGTGCAAATATAGAGCAATGAGAAAATGCTCAATAAATGTTTGACAGATGGAAAGCACCCTTTCAAATATCATTCAGGTGAAGTTGTTGGAGCAAGCAGATCCAAGCAACTATTTACTAGAAACACTCCCTAAAACCCTCATGGCCAGACTTGGAATGCAAACGCCTGATGCTCTGACTAGTACTTAACTTACTCAGCTCAAGTTCTGCTTATTTGGGGGCTGGCTGCTGTGTTGTTTTGAAGTGAGACAACTGCGCATCAGGCTGATAACATATTACAGAAAAACTAAGTTATGGAGAACAGGTCCCTCACCCCACCCCAGGCCCGGTGCATGAAATATGCTCTACACAAAAGACATTTCTGTTCGGACTTTTATGGGCTAACAGGTGTGGAGCATCCTGGCAGGTTGTGACACAGCTGAGAAGAGAAGTAAAAGGTGCAAAGTGGCTGGGGGACTATCAGTGAGGAAAAGTTTCAAGTGTCTGTCTTTCCCATCAAAATCTCTACTGCCCAGAGTAGCAGCCTGCTTATTATGACTACGTGTGAGACATTAGGGTAGGTAGCTTCCTATGAATTATCTTATTTCCTACACACACCTCTATGACATATTATTTTAATTTTACCAGTGAGTAAAGAAAGAGTTCAAGCAGTTTGCCAAAGATGAGACGGCTAATAAACAGTATATCCAGAATCAAACTCAAGTCTGTCTGACACCAAAATTATACTGCAATAAAAGTCTGACGTAAAAGAAGTGATTCTGATATCCGCTAACCTCAAAATGGCATGCTAGCTTTACTTTTTTGGTTATTCTTTAGCCACCTGAGCTTTGGACTTTGGGAGATGCTAGATAAAACTGCATGTTGAAATTTGTTTTGGCAGGAGGCTTACATAAGTCCAGTGGGGTGACTTTCCTGAAGCAGTTTCAAAATAACCGTAACAACTCACCTTGGATTGTACCTTAGAGTTCCTAAAACCTTTGCAAGCCCATTATTTAATTTTTATAAGTCTCTCTGACAGAGCAGATATTACAATTAATCCCATTTTACAAGTGAGAAAAGTGGGGTTTAGATCATGTAAAGCCAGTAGCTGCGGCCACCATCACAGCTGCCTGGCCAGTGCAAGTTCCCATTTGATTCGAACAGACAGTAATGAAACAATGAAGCCAAGAACTGGTGGGCCATTAGCTTTAATCCTAGCTTGTACCCAGCGGGTAAGAAATACACACAGTGGGAAAACACTTCCCTTTCCATTCAGGCCTCCCAAAGCCACTGACTTATCCAAGTTTCCTAGAATCAAAGTTTCTATCTCACCAGCCTTCTTCACCTCTGTTCCCTATCCCCTTCTCTCTGCACAATCTCTGCACAAACTGGCTTCTCCTTCAGAACTCTGCCACCTTGGCTGCTTCTCCTCCCCCCCATGTGGCCTTTCTCTGCTCTTCTTTCTCTGCTCTCTCCTCTAATGCTAATCTCAGGAACCAAGAGCAAGCTCCCAGTCTGCCCCATTTTATAATGTAGAAATCAAAACCTTTAATCCAATATACAATCAAGGAAGTCTCTGATACAAAGTCACTTAGGGTGGGAAAGGCTTAGTCTTAAAACTAAGCCTTAGGGCAGGGGTCGGGAACCTATGGCTCGTGAGCCAGATGTGGCTCTTTTGATGGCTGCATCTGGCTCGCAGACAAATCTTTAATATAAAAATAATAATGTTTAAAATATAAAACTTTCTCATGTATTATAATTCATTCATTTCCTACCACTCATGTTCATGGTTGCAGGTGGCTGGAGTCAATCACAGCTGTCCTCTGGGACAACACCAAATTTTTATTGGATAATGCATAACGTACACAGGTCATTGCGAGGTCAGGAAGTAAACTTCTCTCTTTTTAATCAAGTAGTCAGCTAGCTAATTGCAGAAACCCTTTTGATGAAGAAGATGGCTAAAAGAAAAAAGATGAGGAGTATTGAACTTTTCAGCAGGAATGGACAAAGGAATTAGCCTTTGTGGAGAGAGCAGGTTCTGCAGTGTGTCTAATATGCAATGATAGAATTGCATCGATGAAAAGGTCAGATATAAAGCGGCACTTCAACACACACCATACTACATTTGCATCGAAATATCCAGCAGGTTACAGCAGGAGGAACACATGTCAAGAGCTACAGTGCAGAGTGCAAGCTAGTCAGCAGCAACTCCGTGTTTGGACCCAACAAGGTGACTGGAATTCAGCTAGCTTTGCTGGTGCTTTAGCAATTGTGAGAAACAGAAAGCCATTCACAGATGGGGAGTATGCCAAAACATTCATGCTTGATGTTGCAAATGAACTTTTTGATGACTTTTTGGATAAAGACAAGATACTCAAACGAATAAAAGACATGCCTCTGTCGACAAGAACTATTCACGATCGTACCATCATGATGGCAAATCAAATTGAGGCAACACAAGTGGACATAAATGCAGCACCATTCTTTTCTCTCACTTTGGATGAGTCAACAGACATAAGCCATTTATCCCAGTTCAGTGTGATTGCAAGGTATGCTGTCGGTGACACACTATGTGAGGAAAGTCTTGCTGTTTTGCCTATGAAAGAGACAACAAGAGGGGAGGATTTATGAAAGTATTTCACTGAGTTCGCTAAAGAGAAAAATCTACCAATGGATAAATTTATTTTGGTGTGTACTGATGGTGATCCGTGCATGGTGGAGAAAAACAGAGGATTTGTAGCACCTCTTCATGAACATGAAAAGAGACCCATCCTAAGTTTTCACTGCATCCTACATCAGGAGGCGCTTTGTGCTCAGATGTGTGGCAAGCAGCTTGGTGAAGTGATGTTGCTGGTCATTTGGGTGGTCAACTTTATTGTTGTCCGAGCTTTAAATGATCGCCAGTCTAAAACACTGCTGGATGAAGTTGGGAATAATTATCCTGGTCTGCTTCTGCACAGCAATGTGCACTAGTTGTCAAGAGGGAAGGTGCTCAGCCGTTTCGCGGCTTGTCTGAGTGAAATCCGGACTTTTCTTAAAATGATAAACGTCGAGAATCCTGAGTTAGCAAACACTGAGTGGCTCCTGAAGTTCTACTATCTTGTGGACATGACTGAACATCTGAACCAACTCAATGTGAAAATGCAAGGCATTGGAAATACAGTCTTATCCCTTCAACAAGCAGTGTTTGCATTTGAAAACAAGCTGGAACTCTTTATCACCGACATTGAAACAGGTCGTTTACTATACTTTGAAAAACTGGGAGAGTTTAAAGATGCATGCCAGCAAGTGACCCTGCTCAACATCTTGATCTCCAGCAGCTAGCAAGCTTCACATCTAATCTCCTGCAGTCATTCAAAGCGCGCTTTGGAGAATTTCGTGAGCGCACTCGTCTTTTTAAGTTCATCACCCATCCACACGAGTATGTAGTGGACAGCGCCGACCTGAGTTACATCCCCTGTGTCTCCTTCAGAGATTTTGAGCTACAAGCTGCTGAACTGAAGGCCTCACATATAGGGGTGAATAAGTTCAAGTCACTGAATGAAGATTTGGAAAGACTTGCATGACAGCAAGTGAGAAACAGAAAGCAGAGTTGGCGAGCAAACATAAGTGGGGAGAAATGAAAAAACTTCAACCTGCGGACCAGCTGATTGTCAAAACTTGGAATGCGCTTCCCGTCACATATCACACACTGCAACGTATGAGTATTGCTATACTGACAATGTTTGGCTCTATGTGTGCATGTGAGCAGTCTTTCTCACATCTAAAGAACATTAAGATCAACCTACAATCACGTTTAACGAATGGAAGTCTCAACGCATGCGTGAAGCTTAACCTCACCACGTATCAACCAGACTACAAAGCCATCAGCAAAACCATGCAGCACCAGAAGTTGCATTAATGGTAAGAAGTACTTTATTCATTATTGATTAGCAACAGCATAACAATGTTATTAAAAAGAATTCAGAGACTTATTGTACTTTAAAAGTGTTGGTCTTACATAAAATGCACACATTTACTTGTATTTAGTGTTAAACATATTGTATGGCTTTCAAGGAATTACAGTTTAAAATATGTGGTGTTCATGGCTCTCTCAGCCAAAAAGGTTCCTGACCCCTGCCTTAGGGTATAACAACCCTGCCTACTTACAGCCTGTCCCCCACACCCAATGCAAACTATAAGCGAGCAAACATATATATCATATTTACAAACTTATTTGACCAACAGATCAGTTCAGCAGAATACATGACACTATACAGTAAACTGTACAACTGAGATTTGAGCCCTTCAGTTTTGACCCATCACGGTAAACTAAAGTTATTTGGTAAGATTCAGGAAGCCACCAAGGGACATGTCTTCCATTTGGTATGTGTCAAGAGTCTACAGAAGCACTGTGGATTGTGGAGTTCTGGAATCTTCTTGTTAGTTATTTTCATCAGTATACTTTTAAGTAGGAAAAGAAAGGTCTTAGCAATATGCCTTAAACTAATAGCTGTGCCTTGCCTCCACTCACTTCTCTCTTCACTAAAGTTTCCCTGCTTCTTCTTTTTCATTCTGCATTTTTCTCAAAAAATCACCTCACCTGCGAAGAGAAGACATCCTTGTTCTTCTCTTCCCCTCAAAGTGGAGTGGGGTGGTACTCCTCGGGGTCTCCACAATCTCTGAATATCTCTTCTCATTCAGTTGTAGTGGGTTGAATAGTAGCCATCCCAACCACCTCCCAAAAGATATGTCCACCCAGAACTTGGTAACATGACCCTATTTGATAAAAGAGTCTTTGCAGATAGAATTCAGTTAAAGAACTTGCAATGAGATCATCCTGGAATACCCAAGTGGGCCTTAAATCCAATAACAAGTGTCCCTAAAAGAGACAGAAGAGGAGACAACAGAACGTAGAGGCCGAGATCAGAGTTAGGCAGCCACAAAGCCAAGGATACTCAGAGCCACCGAAAGCTGAAGGAGGTAGAGAAGAATTCCTCCTGATAGCCTTTAGTGGCCCACACTTTGATTTCAGACTTCTGGTCTCCAGAACTGTGAGAAAATATAGTTCTGTAGTTTTAAGTCACCCAGTGTGTAGTCATTTGTCAGCAGCCAGAGGAAGTGAATACACTAGTATTCACACCATAGTTCTGTACTACCTATGCATGCTCCCCTACAGCGTGGGCATCCTAGGGCTTTGCCTTATTCCTCTTTGTACCCTCGGCCGTCTCACACAGGGCCTGGTGCAGCGCGCTCAATAATATTCAGCACTACTGCTGGCTGACGCAGTCCACGCCATCCAGGAGGTTTACAGCACTTCCAGCAGATATTTCTTGTAGCCTCCCGTCTGGAACATGACACTGGCCCATGCCTAGGCCTTATAGCACCTGAACCTCTGCTGCAGAGGTCAAATGCAAAGGATACTGTACGGGCCAAGACAGAACAGGAGGCGGGAGTGTGGCAGACACAGAAGGCCCTCTTCCTGCCCTCCAACAGCCTCAGCATTTGGAATGATCATAACAATTGCCAGACTCACCAGAATCTTCTGTTTACTAAACACTTACAATGTCAGGTTCTGTGATAAGTGCTTCACAAATTTTACTTAATCCTCACATGACTCTTTTAAAGCAGCTATTATTAGTCTTTTTATACCAAATCGACTTACGAGGAACTGGCTAACGTGTGTGGTGATTTTCTCCTGGATGTGACAACAGAGGGCTTGACACCACCTGCGCGGCCCAGCCCAGGGAGGCAGTTCGTCTTTCACGACAGGTGCCAACCTCACGCTCAGTTCCACCCGAGCTCCCAACATTTATTTCCCTTCTGTTTCATTTTATTAAAGGATTTCAATTTGCTCCATAGAATGCATTTCTCAAAGTGCCATGGAAGCAGTGTAACATAATAGTTTTCCTACGAAAGCAAATATCTCTCCCCATCTCCACCCAGTTACGCAGTCCCAGCTCCATTTTCTGGACTCTTTCAACCATGGGACAAGCTCTCAGAGTCAGGTGGGCACTGACTGAACATCTAGGTTTCTGGTTTCTGTGGCTTAAAATGGACAGGCCTCTCATCCTTGGTCAGGGCCATTTTGTCTACTGTTGTTTTAGCAAACCTTCCCAATGTGTACAATTTCTAAATGCCTAACCAAAGCACGTTCAGATGTTTACCAGAATGGAAGAGAACCGTGTCCTCAGCCACCACGGAAGACTGCAGAAGGAAAGCTGAGAATCTCCCTCAGGGGAACTGTCTTCTAAGACCTTCTACACAGGGCAGTGTGCTTAACCAGTATAAAATATGGTAGCTCATTGTAAAGTTACACCAGAGTATTTTCATCTAAATTAACATTCCTTCCTTCAAAACAATCACCTTGGGAAGCAACATACTTATTCCAGCAAGGCTGACATCGCACTAATGATTCTGGAACTCTTTTTCAGGCAACTGTTGTTACAGTCTGTGGCACTTTCTTTGAGAGTCTTCAGTCATAGCAAATGTCCTCCTTTGAGAATAGACTTGAACTTTGGAAAGAGACGAAAATTGGTTGGAGCCATGTCTAATGAATAAAGTGGGTGATCAGATCTTGTTACATCATTTTAGGTGAAAAATGAGGCATGACTATAAAATAATGTGACTGGTTTTCCTAGGTGACCCATAAACTGACTGGCTGAGAAATAATTCCCATTGAGGAGTTTCAAAATGCTTCGAGTGCTAGACGCATGGCTGGCGTAAGTGTCCGGTTCCCAGAGTGGTGATTTGGCAGGGCACAATACTAATTTGGATCTATAAGTTCACATATGTTTGTAAAAAAGGAAATATGATTGCTTACACTCATGAAAATGAAGAAGCTATTTTCCTGAAGACATTTCTCTTCCTCCCACCCCCACCCCCACCCTCCACAACCTGGTCTGCTTTGGACAGGGAGTCTGCTGAGAAAACCAGACTCGTCTCATGCAGAAAGCCTTCACTGGCCACACCACACCCTGGCCATGCAGCCACACCCCAGGCTGGGTGAAGTGCTCCTGCCCCGAGCTCCCACAGCCATCTCTTTTTTTTTTTTTTGTATTTTTCTGAAGCTGGAAACGGGGAGAGACAGCCAGACAGACTCCCGCATGCGCCGACCGGGATCCACCCGGCACGCCCAACAGGGGGCGACGCTCTGTTGCGACCAGAGCCACTCCAGCGCCTGGGGTAGAGGCCAAGGAGCCATCCCCAGCGCTTGGGCCATCTTTGCTTCAATGAAGCCTCGGCTGCGGGAGGGGAAGAGAGAGACAGAGAGGAAGGAGAGGCGGAGGGGTGGAGAAGCAGATGGGCGCTTCTCCTGTGTGCCCTGGCCGGAATCCGACCCGGGACTTCTGCACGCCAGGCCGACGCTCTACCACTGAGCCAACCGGCCAGGGCCGCCATCTCTTCTTTTTAGGCATTAGTTCTTATAATAGATAATCTTAGTCTCCTTGAAGAGGGGTCATATTCAGCTCTGGGTCTCCAGTGCTCAAGACTGCTGTTCTGGACACAAACCCTCCGCCTTTCCTGCTCAGGCTCCCAGGGGCTTTGCGTGCTAAGTAAACTTCTTCTGCCTGGCAACCCACACTGAACATTTAGTCCGTGTAATATCAAGCCACATGACTTTATAGAGACCTAAGGTAGACTAATGCTTGCTTAGTTAGGTCCAAAGGCATAGGGGAGCAAGAGGGATTAACTACTAGTATGTGGGATTTCTTTTAGGGTCATAGAAATAGTCTAAAATCAGATTTGGTCTGGTTGCACAAAGCTGTAAATACACTAAAAAATACTGAATTTTACCCTTTAAATAATGGGTGAATTGTGAGGTATGCAAATTATATCTCAATAAAGTAGTTTATTTTACAAGTACTCTACAGTGGAAATATTTATGCCTTGGTTGCTTTCTAAGATGGAGGTTAAAATAAATGATAGTCGGCCCTGGCTGGTTTGTTCAGTGGTAGAGCGTCAGCCTGGCGTGCAGGAGTCCCGGGTTCAATTCCCAGCCAGGGCACACAGGAGAAGCGCCCATCTGCTTCTCCACCCCTCTCCCTCTCCTTCCTCTCTGTCTCTCTCTCCCCCTCCTGCAGCCAAGGCTCCACTGGTGCAAAGTTGGCCCGGGTGCTGAGAATGGCTCTGTGGCCTCTGCTTCAGGAGCTAGAATGGCTCTGGTTGCAACAGAGCAACGCCCCAGATGGGCAGAGCATCGCCCCTGGTGGGCGTGCTGGGTGGATCCCAGTCAGGCGCATGCGGGAGTCTGTCTGACTGCTTCCCTGTTTCCAACTTCAGAAAAATACAAAAAAAAAATGACAGTCAAGGTCTCTTCCAAAAATCTATTTATTTACAAAAAAATGTTTCTGTCTTCTTCTGTAACTATATCACTTGGAAGTGACTTTCATCAAATTTTTTTATTAGGTGAGAGGAGGGTAGATAGTGAGGCATACTCCCACATATGCCCTGACCGGGATCCACCTGGCAACCCTATCTGGAGTCAATGCTCGAGTACAGAGCTATTTTTAGTGCTTAAGGCTGATGTGCTCCAGTGGAGCCATACTCAGCACCCAGGGCTATGCTCAAGCCAGTCCAGCCACTGGTTGCAAGAGAGGAAGAGGGAACTAAGGCAGAGAGAGATGGGGAGAAGCAGATGGATGCTTCTCCTGTGTGCCCTGACTGGGAATCGAAGTTGGGACATCCATACACTGGGCAATACTCTATCCACTGAGGAACTGGCCAGGGCCATCTTCACCAAATTTGGAAAGCATACTTAAGTAATGAGGACTGTTGGGATTCCTCAACATCACGGCTTTTGTTTAGCTTGATACCCCCATGTTTAGCCTGACACACAGCACCCAGAATAACTGATATTTCCTAGCTTCCCTTGCTGCTAGAAGAGGTTTTAGGTTATGTATGTTTTGACCAATAGGACACAAATGAAATTATGTCCTTTCCAAAAAAGGAGTGTATTTTTCCCTCTGTCTCCTCTTCCTATTGGCCAGACTGACCCTAAGGTGGTAGGAAGCTATCTTGGATCACGCAGATAAGGGAAACTCATTAGGAAAGGCTGAGCAACAAAAGAAAAGAAATATGAGTCTCCTTATACAATAGGGCCACCACATCGGCCCTAGAGTGCCCGTCTCCAGTCTACTAGACAGACCTCTGTTACTATAAACTTTTGTTTTGGTTAAATAACTTTTTTTGAAACTGTTTATAGCAGCCAAATCTACAATTTAACTAATAATAAAATTTGGTATTCTGTACCAAAAACAGAATCTAGAGTGTGTGTCATCGGCACACTTTTTAGTGTTGCCAACAAAAAGCAGCACCAAAAGTGTTGCCACTGCCACCTTGGAAGGCAGACCACTGGCCAACCAAGCCCGTAGCTCTCAGCAAATGGTCAGGAGAACTCACAGAGGAGTGGCTGGTGACTGCTCCTTGCCACATTACAGAAAGGAGCTCAGGCTATAACGAGCCAGTCTGCAGGCAGATATGGAGGTCATGGTGTTGCTCAAGGGTTTTCTTTGTGGAGTACAAACACTACAGCTGGTGACTGCTTATAACTATATATAATTATTGGAAGGAATGTGGAGCGCCTCCTCTGAGGAAGAGTGATGTGTTTCATGGGTGGAAATAAGAATAGACATCATTATCTGCATGGCCAAAGAGGTGGCCCATGGCAAAAAGGTATTTGCCCCTGGTACTTAAAGACATACGTACTGTATTACAAATTTTGTTTTCCAATATGGTACTTTTCTAAGAGATCTTTTTTTTTTTGTATTTTTTTTCTGAAGTGAGAAACAGGGAGGCAGAGAGACAGACTCCTGCATGCGCCCGACTGGGATCCACCCAGTATGCCCATTCTACGTTGTAACCCGAGCCATTCTAGCGCCTGAGGCAGAGGTCATGGGGCCATCCTCAGCCCCGGGCCAACTTTGCTCCAATGGAGCCTTGGCTGCGAGAGGGGAAGAGAGAGATAAAGAGAAAGGAGAGGGTGAGGGGTGGAGAAGGACATGGGCACTTCTCCTGTGTGCCCCGGCCAGGAATCGAACCCGGGAATTCCACATGCAGGGCCGATGCTCTAACGCTGAGCCAACTGGCCAGGGCACTTTTCTAAGAGATTTTAAGGATGATTTTGACTACACTAATGTTTCACCACCTTCCATTTTAACTTGAGACTCCATCCCATGGTAAATGTGACTTTCCAATATTAATTGGGTGACAGTTAATATCTTGCTCCCATTGACTCCAGGGAAACCAACTGGGCTTCAAATGACACTGGCTCAGTTTTCATTTTTCATGCGAATTATCAAAGGAAGAAAAACAGTCATGATTTGATGTGGCTTTTGCCTCTTTCTTCACACTATAATCCCATCAACTGTTTTCAATTCAACCTAAGAGTGAGAAAGCAGCTTCAACCCAAGTGGCAAAGTCTGCACAATTCTTCCCTCCAAATGCTCATCCACTTAAAACTTGACTACACTGGCAGTGTCCTGAGCCACTCCCGCGGGGACCTTGTATTTGAAACACAGTCCTGGGGTGTCTGTTCTCTACGGTCACATCTCTTTCATTCTAGGAACAGAGGGGCAGTTCCCAGTCTATCTTCCTGACTCTGTGACCTGTGACACTTGAAATCTTTGCTGTAGAGAGGAAATAAAGCAATGTATGTGGAAGTATCTTGTAAAATATAAAATATGAGGTGTGTTTTCAGTGTGGTTAATTCTTGTGGAGTATGAAACAAAAATATAGAGTGGGAGATCGGGGTGCCTCCAACCTACTCTTCAACATGCCACACCCTCTCACGTTTCTGCCTGGGACGTTCTTTCTCCTCATCACCTGCAGGTCTAGGTGCAGCTGTCACTTCCCGGCTCCCTATGCCTGACTCAGGTACACCTCTGCTCTGCTCTCACAGCCGGCCTTGCTCACCCCCAGAACAGCTCTGACTCCACCTAGTAGCAGTTGTGGGTTTGCTGTCTGTAACCCACCTGGTCCCCAACACAAATCTTTTCGACTGTAAGTCCCAAGCGGGTGAAGACTAGGCATGTCTTGTTCTCTGATTCATCCTCAGAATCAGTTCAGTTTAAACTGACCGGCTCATCATGAGCTCCCCACCAGTGTTTGTGATCTTCACACTAGTTGAGAAGGTCCAAAAATGGCTACTCAGTATACTGATTGAGTCCACTGGACTCACAGAATGTAGTAGCCATTTCAACTGACTCTTTAGCAACAGAGGTGTTTATAAGCATACTGGAGTATGCCTGAGTCAATCATGCCCAACAGCAATCTAAAAGAAATAAGTTATTGCCCTGGCCGGTTGGCTCAGTGGTAGAGTGTCGGCCTGGCGTGCAGGAGTCCCAGGTTCGATTCCCGGCAAGGGCACACAGGAGAAGTGCCCACCTGCTTCTCCACCCCTCTCCCTCTCCTTCCTCTCTGTCTCTCTCTTCCCCTCCTGCAGCCAAGGCTCCATTGGAGCAAAGTTGGCCCGGGCGCTGAGGATGGCTCTATGGCCTCTGCCTCAGGCGCTAGAATGGCTCTGGTTGCAACAGAGCAATGCCCCAGATGGGCAGAGCATCGCCCCCTGGTGGGCATGCCAGGTGGATCCCGGTTGGGCGCATGCTGGAGTCTATCTGACTGCCTCCCGTTTCCAACTTCAGAAAAATACAAAAATTAAAAAATTAAAAAATAAAAGAAATAAGTTATTAAAATAGCCATGTGGTTTACATCTATAGGAAAACAGGATCTTGCCCTCCCTACATGCCATTACCAACAGTTTAGAAGGAAGAAGGTAAACTTAAATCTGGGAAGTTTCTCATAACATATGGTTGGTCATATCATCCCAGGGGAGTGCAAATTGATATTTTGCAAAATCATTCTAAGGGTCTTCTTGCAAACTCACTGAACTCATTTGTATTTTAAAAACTCTGAAAGTCCAACTTAATACTGCCCAATCCAGTTTTCCCAAGATTTTAACCAGGATGTTATAACAATCCCCAGAACTACCTGTTTTAGGATATACTTATTTATAGAAAAGATCAAATGGATGAAATATCAGAAGACCAGGGTCCCATTCTAACTCCATTTACTACCAGGCTGGACAAATCAACCAATCTTTCTATATTACCACTTGTCTATCACATCTCATCTTTTCAGAAACACCGGGGTACTCATGAAGTGGATAGAGAAGAAAATGTTTCCACTATGAAAACATAATGTTCAAAGTGTTTGGCATTCATGATTAAATCTTGATTGTCATGACTTGATTGGCAGTCTCCACTATAATTATTCCGGGCGTAGCTCACCATTTTTATCTTATGCCTCAGAGACTCCACTAGATCGGGAAAAGCACTGGGAAGGGGAACTTCCAATAGTTATAGTTTAGAAAACAAAACAAAACACCCCATTGGTATCCATCTTCAAACCTCAAGAGAAAGGCACATTTTTTTCAATCTTCCCAAACAACCCACCTAGGGTTACCTCTTTGTTTTCCCCCCTCAGAAGATATCAAGTGAGAAAAGTCTTCTCCAACTAAAGCCCTTGGTGGGTCTTCAATTACTTAAGGCACTCGATGGCCATTTTTAAAAGGTGGTTCCCAACTTTCAGCATAGCTTCAAAGGCAACAGAATGACTGCGTATGTCTGTGTGGACTTCAAGGGATTTGAAAAGAAAAGGAATGGATCAGTTCAAACTTCCCTGAGCAACTTTCTTCAAGGTGTAGCCCACTCAAATCATTCTCCAGAAAGCTCTTTGAGACGCTGAAGGGGTTGGATGACACCAGTGTAGATAAAAATTATTTTGAACTGAAGCCATTTGAGAAACAGCATTTTTCTGAATGTCTTTAGAACTGCACAGCTCTGGCTTCTACGTCCCTAGTTCCTAAAACAGGGCCTGGCATACAAGAGGTGCTCAATAAGTATTTAGTTAATTAATGAATCACTCTTTCCTACCTAGTCTTGTTTACCAAATGAAGCCGTACTGTGAAGAGAGAAAATGTTTTTCTTTTGAGTCTTGAATGTTCCATGGCCACAGATTCAAGAAAGAAAGAAAAAGAAAAAAACAACACAATTTTCCAGCAAGAGCATTAGTGAAGCCAAGAAAGAGAAACCCTTGGTTTGATTTAAATAACTCACATCCCAGAGACTGTTCAGTGGCTACGTGCCCAGCTCTGAAATACACTCTTGTCCTTTCTTCCACTTTCCCTTTCTGCGGGTCCCCCACCTGTACGGTGACACCCTCTTTTCTGTTGGCACACTGTCTACTCTTCAAGACACAATTTTGTTCCCTTTCTCCAGTCCAGATGCTCTCTCCCTTATCTGTACTTTTCCTAATTCTGCTCTTTGTATGTGTATGTATCTTATGTCTTATCTCCCCAAAAGATTATATCTTATTCCTGGATGGGAAAAGACTGTATCTTGAATGCTGACTGGAAATCAGAAAATATATAACAGGGGAGAACAACCATTCATAAGCCCATCATAATTAAATAACATTTGTTTTTCAAATATAGGAGTTACAGCCTATTAAAAAGGGACCCAAAGATATTTCTCTGCCAAGTCATCCTGCCCTAAGGATGTCAGATTTAAGTGTGGAAAGCAAGGATCCTCCACCTAACACCAGTTACCTCAGAGCCCCCAAACATTCTTCCTCCTGCTCAGTGATCTGTCATTTCCTTCTCAGAACAACACCCAGACACACGTCCTTTCACCTGTGTGTGCAGCTACGCCTCACGAAGGTTCAGAAGAGAGTGCTCCATCCCAAACAGGACAGAGCAGCGTTCTTCCATTTAAGATGAAGTTCTCAAAGCCCCACTGGTTTGGTCTGAGAACCTGAGACCCTCTGGGTCATGTATTTGATACCCATTTGGTACAAGCAATACCTGACACTAAAAGGGAATCATTTGTTAGTGCAGGGGTTCTTAACTCGGATTCCTTAGGCCGCTCCCCCAAGGGTTCCATGGGTAAAATGTAATGGGGTACATGAACTTCAATAGCAAAACAAACCAAAAAAATCTTTATTTTCACTAACCTCTAAATGAAATTTAACGTTTCCTTTAATTATGAATGTAGGCAACAAAGCACAGAATTTATTACTATTTATTACCACTATTAAAACTACTACTAGTTTAGCCTGACCTGTGGTGGCGCAGTGCATAAAGCGTCGACCTGGAAATGCTGAGGTCGCCGGTTCAAAACCTTGGGCTTGCCTGGTCAAGGCACATATGGGAGTTGATGCTTCCTGCTCCTCCCCCCTTCTCTCTCTCTGTCTCTCTCTCTCTCTTCTCTCTCTCTCTCCTTTCTAAAATGAATAAATAAAATTTAAAAAATTAAAAAAAAACTACTACTAGTTTACTGTGATTTAATAGAAATTATAAATATTTTCATATCAAAGTGTAATTATCTCATAATATTGAGATCACAGATATCTCAAACTATTATGTGTACTGATCATTACTCTGAAAAAGACCATGTTAGACCTTCCATTAAATCTTGTTATTTAGTGTATACAAGAGAAATAAAGAAGACTGTATCTTCCCATAGTACAAATTTGGTTACTATTTTGATCATTGTATTTCAATACAATTTTTATATCCTTTGCAATCCTTTGTATTTTGTGTGTGTGTGTGTGTGAGAGAGAGTGTGTGTGATAGAGACAGATAGAGGGACAGATAGGGACAGACAGACAGGAAGGGAGAGAGATGAGAAGCGTAAATTCTTCATTGTAGCACCTTAGTTGTTCATTGATTGATTTCTTATATGTGCCTTGACTGGGGGTCTGCAGCAGACCGAGTGACCCCTTCCTCAAGCCAGTAACCTGGGGCTCAAGCTGTTAGCCTTGCTCAAACCAGATGAGCCTGTGCTCAAGCTGGCGACCTTGGAATTTCAAACCTGGGTCCTCCGTGTCCCAGTCCAATGCTCTATCCACTGCACCACCACCTAGTCAGGTCTTTGTATTTTTTTTTAAATAAAATTATTCTGAGGTCCTAGCCGGTTGGCTCAGTGGTAGAGCGTCAGCCCGGTGTGTGGATGTCTAGGGTTCAATTCCCGGTCAGGGCACATAGAAGAAGCGCCCATCTGCTTCTCTACCCCTCCTCCCTCACTTCTCTCTCTGTCTCTTTCTTTCTCTCTCTCTCTTCTCCTCCCTCCTGCAGCCATGGCTCAATTAAGCGAGTTGCCTGGGCACTGAGGCTGGTTCCATGGCCTTTGCCTCAGGCACTAAAAAATGGCTCCAGTTGCAATGGGGCAAAGGCCCCAGATGGATAGAACATCACCTCCTAGTGGGCTTGCCGGGGAATCTGTCTCTGCCTTTCCTCTTCTCACTAAAATAAATAAATTAATTAAATTAAATAAAAAATTCTGAGAAGGGGTCCATAGGTTTAACCAAAGAATTCATGATACAAGAACCCTGTGAGTTGATGAAAGAAAACCTACTTATTCACAAGTTCTCATAAGGCCCTTTATTTTATTTTGTTGAAACTGATAAACTATCCTTCAAAATATCTAAACATTCATTTACTTGTGAGTTTGAACTTTCCTCAAATTCTTATACCGGTCATTTGCAGATCATTGATTTAGACACTAGAAATAGTTTGAAACAAGAAGTCTGCATTGGGAATCTCTTAGACTTTTCAGCAACAGGGGCCAATATATTCCTTTTACAGTTGGGCTAACCCAAGTTATGTTTTTGCCACTTGTACCCAATTGGGTTCTGACTATCATAAATCCCTCTATATTGGCTGGGACCCCTGAGGGTTAGAGAAAGGTGGGAGACAATGCTGATATCTATGGGTGAGGGGGTGGGGGGGAGGTAGTGATATCTGCATCAGATTGTGGCTAACTCAGTACCTTCATATCAGCAGAACATCAATAGCTTCAAGTCCTGTCCCCAGGTCCAACCTGAGGTTTCCCCACAAGTGAGATTCAAACACTTCTAGGTGAAAAGGGGCTTCCAGGTACTTTGAAATGTGCTGTTTCATCTGATCTGGACAAAAGCCTCACTGGGTATGAATTATCACTTCCACCTTTACACACAAGGGGAAATAGGAAGTAAATAACTTGCCCAAGAGAACAGTCCTCAACTCTTCTTATGTATTTTTATCTACTCTGGGAATTCCACCTGATCCGTTAAGCCTCATTTCAGCTACCACGTTCTGTGAAGCCTCTCTCAATTCACTGTCCTCTCCCAAGTGTAGCCCTCCACGCTCCTGCCCCTTCAGCCAGCCCAGGCCTTCATCATAACCTTAACATACTGCAGTCTGCTGATTCTTTCTACCTCCCCTTCTAGACTATGTATTTCCTGAGGGCAAGAATACTTTGTATCCCAGGTACTCGGCACAATGTCTGATACGAAGTCAGCACATAATAAATGTTTAATGAGAACTTAAGTGCTGGAATACACATTTCCCATTTCAGGGAAACTGAACAAAGATTCATTGAATGCTACATGGCCCTAGGTACTGCAGATACAAATAAAACACAGTCCCTATCTTCACGAAGCTTACTCTCTGGTGGGGGAGTGTCACATGTAAACACGTCATTTCACAGAATTTGATTAGTCTACTCTAGAGGTACGTACTTATGGGAAAAGATCACTTACTGGGAGGAGAGGGCACAGAGGAGCTGCTGGGGAAAGGCTTCCTAAGATGCTATCTGAATGTAACCACACCAGAAGAGAAGTAGCATATGCAAATTTGTGGTAAAGAAAAGAGACAGAGAGAGGGGCAGAGAGAGAGAATAAAATCAGACAGCAGCAAGTTGAGGACAGAAACCTAGAGAATAGCTAGGGTGTGGGTAGGACAAGCAGTCCATGAAGAAACTCAAAAACTGTGAGCAGAAGCAAGAGAGATAGAGTGATCAAGACAAGGGTATGAGAACTTTGAAAGAGCACAATGATCAGCAGTGACAAATGCAACAGGAAGGTCAAAGAAGATAAGGCCTAAAAAATATTCAATGGATTCAGCAACCAGAAAGTCAGTAGTAACATTGGCGAAAGAAATTTTAGTAGAGTGGTGGAGAAAACAGAAGTCAGATTGCAATGGGGTGGGGAGTGAACGGGAGGTGAGAAATCAATGATGGTGAATGCAGACAAGTTGTATAAAGATTCACCTAAAGGAGGAAAAGCAATAGAGCAATAGCTAAAAGGTGATTAAGGTTTTCAGAACATATATATTTTTTAGTCTTAATTAATTCTTTCCTCCCTACCCCACACTACTGCCAAATAGACAACTTTCCATTTGGATCCTTAAACTTCTTACTATGATATAAAGTCCTTAAGAACAAATCTTGTGTCTGAATTGTTCTTTTTTTTTTAAGTTCTTTTTCTTTTTAATGGATTGATTTTAGAGAGAGAGAGAAGAGAGCAAAACATCAATTTGTTATTCCTCTTATTTATGCATTCATTGATTGATTCTTCTTTGTGCCCTGACCAGGGATTGAACTTGTCATTGTCTCTTTATTCCACACATCTCTCTATTCATGGCTCAGTGTTTGTTGAATGAATGAATGAAATGCAAATTCAACACAGGTGATAAGGAAATGAAGGGATCTACTGGTACACAGTGAGTTTGTTTGTTTTTTCAAGGGAATATGGGGTTGGCTGTAAACCCAGGTGAAGAAAACAAATCCAGACAAACTTTGACCCAGGGAGGCAGATGTAGATTTTGATTTAGATTTTAGAGACTACTAGAACACAGATCATATATATATATATATATATATATATATATATATATATATATAATTTATTCATTTTATAAAGGCAAAGGGGAGAGAGCAAGAGAGAGAGAAGGGGTGGGGGGGGAGGAGCAGGAGGCATCAACTCCCATATGTGCCTTGACCAGGAAAGCCCAGGGTTTCGAACTGGCAGCCTCAGCGTTCCAGGTCAATGCTTTATCCACTGTGCCACCACAGGTCAGGCTGGAACACAGATCTTTAGATTTAAGTATCCCTTCATTCCCAGAAGCTGTTCAAGTTCTTTACTGCATTCTCAATGCTGCCTTTACAGTTCCTGCACATTATTTAATCTAAGCTTCTGTTTCCTCCTCGGCAAGTTGACAATGCCCATAAGAGCATCTACCCAACAGAGCTGCAGTGGTAGAAATGAGACACCGCGAGTGAAGGGCTTCTCATGGTGCTTGGCAAAATGGTTCTCAATGCATTAATAAGATAATAAAGTACAACTAACAATAAAAACTTTAAAGGGAATGAGTTTCACAAGGGTCGGGTAAAGCTCAAACCTGATTTTAAATATAGAAAGAAAATTTGTTCTTTAAAAAAAAACTCGTTAGGAGTTTAACGTTTTATGAAAGTAAGTGAACAATCAGCTCCGATTTACCTATTTTATAAATTCATTTTCCCTGTATATCAGATGTACTGCAAACTCTATTTCAAAGTTTCACCTATCCGAATGAACCTGCCCAATTAAGTCAGTTAACGTTCCTTAGCGGGGGCGAAGGGACACAAGGTGTTGCATTAATTTCCTGGCCTCCTTGCACAAGAGTGCCGTGGGATTTGCAGTTTTTGTTCTAATAAAAATTCTGCTCCAGCTGCCTCCCTGGAATAAATCCAGAGCACCACTGAGCAAAGATTAGCCTTTTCAAAACCCTGCGCCCCAGCAACGCAAACTGAGGGGTGGAGAACGAGACTTTGCAACTATTATGTGTCCTCCGCTCCGCTGGCCTGACAGACTGGCCTGCAACCAAAGCGCCGGGCTCGGAGCCAGAGGGAAGCGGCAGTCCCAAGCGCGAATAGAAGCAACCAGGGCTGGGTTGCGAGACGGTTCTGAGCAAGGCGGCGGCCTCTAATCTTTTCTGGTTAAAGCGACAGCATTCCGTTCTGTAACTGTATCTTCAGCCGCACGAAAGGTTCCTGTAAATGTCAGAGGCACCGGAAGGGAAGAAGGGAGGCGGGCGGAGAGAAGGGAGGGGCAGGAGGCGGAGGCGGAGGCGGTTTCCCCAAGGTCAAGCCCTGCTCCTCCTCGGCCCCAGCCTCCCTTCCCCCAGGAAGTCGGGAGAGCGGCTCCACCGGGCTAAGCGGCCACTTTCCCGCACACAGCGACCCACAGCGGGTCTCCAGGCCGGCAGGAGGCAGCGCGGAGGGGCTGGGAGTAAAGACCGGGACGGCCACGCACGGAGGTGGCCGGGCCGAAGCGAGGACACTAGCCGCACGTAGCGCACGGCCCCGCGCCCGGGCGCACGCTGCCTAGAGCCCGCGCGTCCCTTACCCCGTTGGCGGCGGCGATGCGGACGATCAGCTGGATGGCCTCCTTCATGTAGAACCTGCCGTCCCCGCCCACCACCAGGGTGGCTTCCTGCCGCTGCGCCGGCTCCACGGTGGAGATGATACTCTGGATGAAATTCTCCGCATAGTTGGCGCTGCTCTGGAACACCTTCACCCGCTTCCGCAGCCCGCTCGTGCCCGGTTTCTGGTCCGGGTACGCCTGGGTCTTAACTGTCACGATCTTCACCATGTTGGTGACTTGCTTTCTGGAGCCGGAACGGACTCTGCTGACCAAGGGGCGGCCGTGGCAGTGGCTGCAGCTGTTCTGGGGTGAGGGCGCGGGAGGGGTAGGGGCCACGCCGACTCTCCGGACCGCGCTTGGCCCTTCTTAAAGTGACAGGGTCAGGGCCCTCCCTCCGCCGCCAGCCCACCTCCTTACAGATTCCAGGGGGAGGGGAATGGGGTGCGCACACCTCCGGACCAAGAGAAATGGGTGGAGCCTCTCTGATCTACCCTACCCTCACCCCTACCCCAACCAAACCACTATAAAATGAAATCCTGAACTCCTCCCCTAAATGGAAGGGTGAGCTAGGGGAAGAAATCAGGTCATAGGACAAGAACTTGGGGCAGGGTGAGAAAAATACAGAGCATGACGATTTCCTGTGGTTTGGCTAGAGTCATATGTAAATAATTTTCTGGAAACCTGTTCTGAGACACAAAAGTGCCAGCCTTAGATCGATTTTGACTCCTCATTCTTTCATTTTCTCTCCAAATGGAAGTTGTAACAATTGTGTTAGAAAAATAAGTGAACTCTGAAAGTCTCATTCGTTCTACTACTCTCCATGTCACTTCCATTGGTTAGGGTGGATGTACTGTTCTAGTAACTAATGTTTACTGACTCTGTTTCTAATCCTTGCTAAAGTACAGGAGTTTCCACCACCACCACCCTTTTTATGCTCACAAAACTGAGATTAAAAAAAAAAAAAAAAAAAAGGCTTGTCAAGGCCCTAGAGATAAGTGCATGCAGAAGGCCAGCTCACGTGGGTGTGGCTCCAAAACCAGGGCTCTTACCATGATTTGCCTGCATTGTCATCAGATTTGACAGCTAGGACATACATCTGCAGGGAGGTCTTGATAAATGGGCGTATAAATATAAGGTAAGGCTGAATATCATTACCATCAAAACATGCCAGTTATTCATGGAATAGAAATTTGGTGAAGAGATCAAGGAGGACTGAGGTGGCCATAAAGGATCTTGGAAGAGACAGTCAAGGGAAGGGACTCTGTTATTTAGTAGAAATAATGAGTTCAGCATCTCCCTTGATTTGGTGAGTGGTTGTCTCCTCTGCTTAGAAATGTATTGTTTTGATGAAGTGGGGAAAAACTGACTCTTTCCTCCTGCTTACAAGATGTGTGACCTGGGGAAAGTTAGTTAACATCTGTGGGCATCCATTTCTGTACTATAAAATGGACAGAAAACCTATCTTAGAGAATTTCTGTAAGAATCTTTGGGGTTTTGTGTGTCAGTAGTTCTCAGTCATGGATACACAGTAGAATCAGGAGATACATTTTATAAACCACCCATGCTCCAGTCCAGAGAGATTCAGTCATCAGCTGATGTAAGTACATCACCTGGCATGCTACCTGAAACATAGAGGCACTCAAAAAATAGCTCCCCTACCTCAGTTCCAAAACTAGAAGTTACCATTAATCTGAATTTGATTATATTTACGCCCTTTTAATGGTTAACTGGTGTATGTATCTTGATCAAGCAGGAAGGCTGACAGACACATGTGACTGCTGACTCTCAGAAATCAAGTGTTGATGTAGGCGTTATGTCAATATAAATGGATTTTGATATAGTCATGATTGATGAGTTTGATGGCAAATGATGTGAAAACTGAATACTGGACTGCTGGTAAGGATTTCCAATATTTATACAGAAATTCACAAAACTTATAGAGTAGTGTTTTATGAATTAAGTTCTATAAACAAGGCCATTTATAGGCTAGAGAATTTATAAAATGGTGAATATAATCAGTTACCTAATTCCACAAAATGAAAATATAGCATAGAATCACTGAGTTTCTTAGAAATACCTACCTCACGGAGTTGTATAGATTTAATTAGGTGCTGAATATAGAGCTCCTAACACAGTACTAGGAAGTACTCAATATATTCATTATTATAGAGTGGTGGGATCAAATTCAGATCCCATGCTTAATTCTTCACTACCTGCAGAACTAGAATGTGCTCTTCATCTAAGAGAAATTGTTCCATACATTTCTCACCTTGGAAGTTGTAACAATTAGCTCTTAAATTTAGTGGCTTTAGGCAATCAACATTTATTATTATTATTTTTGCCCATAATTTTTTGAGTTAACTGGGTGGGTCTGCTGATCTGAGCGACTGCTGATCTTGGCTGGGCTTCTGTGGCAACCATCCCCATGATCCTTGTTTCTTGGGAACCGTGACTTTATGCAATCTCCTTGTATTACTTGCTACGTAACAAATTACCACAGGCTTGGTGGATATATATATCAGATATATATATCTGATATACTGCTCACAAAAATTAGGGGAATCGGGGAATGTGCAGATACTCCAGTACTTTCAGCCTTTTGTATAGTGCAATTTTACCAATGAAATACAAGTTGGTTTTGCATCTCATTTGCATGACTGAACAACTTTCTTTGACTTGTTTGCTTTTCTGATATTGTTTAATAAAAAAAATCAAATGCTTTTTTTATCGCTTTATATTCATTTTGAAATATCCCTTAATTGTGAGCAATATATATAAAAAGGCTGAAATCAAGGTGTCAACTCGGTTGGGAAGCGTCTGCTCCTAAGCTCATCCAGTTTGTTGGCAGGATTCATCTCCTTGCAGTTGTAGGTCAGAGGTCATTGTTTCCTTGCTGGCTGTCAACCAGGCTTCACTCTCTGCTCCTACAGGCTACCTGCACCAAGTCTTTCTTCTGACTGAAACCTCTGATCCCTCTTCTGCGGTCAGCCAGAGAAAACACTTGTATAATTAGATTATATATACCTAGAAAATCTCCTTTTGCCATGTAATATAACAATTAGGGGAGCTAGATCTCATCATATACAGATTCTACCTGCACTCAAAACTGACTTCTGACATTTCCAAGTTGTAGTGTTGAGAAAAGCAGCAGAATGACTCCTGTTCCCTCACGGGTGACAATGAAGTAGGAAAAGAATCCATTGGACCTGAAAAGCCCATTGAAAGAGAAACAAGAATTCTTGACAGTGTAAACCAAAAATAAGACAAGATGATTGTGTGCCTTCACAGACCTTTGGTACCAAAGGCCAGGTAGTCCTCTCTCCTGTGCTTTGGCATTATATAAACTAACTGTACCTAATGGTAACCAGACATGGGCTCTCTCGGCCAAGTGAAATGGAAGTCAAGATTAGTTCTAGAAAAATAAATATTATTTCCCAACACCTAACTGTGGACTGAGATGTGTATCTGCTCATAGAAATCTAAATCTTTGCCACCAGAGCAGAAGGGATTTTTGAAAACATTAAGTTGTTGCCCTGGCCAGTTAGTTAGAGCTAGAGTGTCATCCCAAAACACCAAGGTTGCAGGTTCAATCCCCAGTCAGGGCACTTAGAGAAAGCGACTGGTGAATGCACAACTAGTGGAACAACAAATGAATGCTTTTCTTTTTCTCTCCCTCTCCCTTTATGTTTCTCTCCCTTCCTCTCTGTCACTCTAAAATCAATAATTTTAAAAATTAAGGAAACATTAAGTTACTATAAAAAGATTAAGTTGTCTTTCTTGCACAGATTATGATATGTGACCCTGTCTTCTGTTGTCTCATATTTTTCTTGTTAATATAGTTTATCTACTTTCATTAATCCTAACAAAAATCCAAGATGCAGTCAGAGATTTATCAAAAGATACTCTAAATCAGGATTACTTATAACATGAGCTTAACTAAATAGTATAACAAATAAAAAACAAAATTGTATGTATAGTATTATCCCACTTGAATTTTTTTTTATTTCTTAATGAAACACACACTGGACTAGAAGGAAATATATCAAGATATATAACAACAGTTACCTCTGGTTTGTGAAGTAGGGTAATTATTATTTCCTTTTTTATGCTTTATCTGAATTTTCCATGTTTTCTATAGGAAACTTGTGTTGCTCTATAAAATAAAAATGCATTATTATTTTCTTTTTAGCATTTTAATTTCATTGAGTTATTTTTAACCCTCTAGATGGTATTCATTCATTCATGTATTGATTCATTCACAATCTACCAATATATTTTAAACTTCTACAAAGCACCAGCTCTGTAAAAGGTGTTAGGTGAGCACATCAGAATGGTCTTTGATCTCACAGAGCTCACATATATATTGGAGGCAATAGTTACTAAATAGTGAGTCACAATTGTGATAGTGCTGCAAAGCATAGGTGCTGTAAGAATGTAAATAGGAGGATCTGTCATTGGAGGGAGTCAGGGAAACTTGTGGAGGAAGCAATGCATAAGCCCAGGACTGGAAGGGTGTGTAGTAGCTGGCCAGGTGAAAGGGGAACAAGACCATTTCATTCCAGGAGAGGGAACATTAAGAGAGAAGGTTTGAAATAAGAAGGAAATTTAGCGTCATCAAAGATTTAAAAGGCAGCCAGTGTATCGAGCATGGAAACAGGCCTTCTAGGTGGTGTCAAGCATTGCGATCTTTATCATAACAGCAATGGACAACCAAAGGTTTTTTATTTGTGTGTGTGTGTGTGTGTGTGTGTGTGCGGTAAAATATATATAAAAATTACCACTTCAACCATTTTAAAGGTACATCAGTGGTACTAAGTAGATTTACATTGTTATGCAACCATTACCACTAAATATCTCCAGAACTTTTCCATCATTCCAAACTGAAACTCTGTACCCATTAAATACTAACCCCCCACATTCCCCCAGCCCCTAGTAACCACCAAACTACTTTCTGTATATTTGACTATTCTCATATAAGTAGAATCATACAATATTGGTCTTTTGTGTCTGGTTTGTTCATTATGAAGCATAATGTCTTTAAGTTTCATACCTGTTTAAGCAGAGGATACTGTGGTCATAATAGTATTTTGAAGAGCTCACTCTGGCTGCTGTGTGAATGAGTTAAAGGGAATAGCGGATGAAGTGAAACCAGATAGGCAGGTGGAAAACTGTGGTACGTTGAAGTCAAGGGAGATCTGTAAATGGAAGTGAACAGACTAGAGATATTTTCAGAAAGTGGAGACAAGACTTGATGATAGATTATATGTATAGGGTGAGTGAAAAAGAGTTGTGTTTCCTAGAAATCTGGGGCTGGGGCTATTGTAGAGGGGTAAAGGGTAGTTCAGTATGATGCATGAATTTTGTTTTGGACGTGTAAAGTTTGAGGTGCCTGGCATGCATCCAAGAGGAGGTACAGAATAAGGTGTTGGATATAGAAATATATATACAGTGGTACCTTGAGATATGAATTTAATTCGTTCTGTAACTGAGCTCGTAAGTCAGTCAACTCCTATATCAAACTGCTGATACTGGACCCACGCGCCAATGCGCCAACTAGCGGCAGCTTCCCAAATCACAACTCGTATCTCGGAATTTCACTCGGATCTCAAACAAAAATATAGACTGAGTCGCAGCTCGTATCTTAAAAAATTCGTATGTTGGTCTGTTTGTATCTCAAAGTACCACTGTATATATAAAAGAGACCTGGCCTCGAGGTGAATTTATAACCATTAGCATATAGATAGTATTTGAAAACATAAGAGTGAATGACATTACCTAGTGGGAGAATAGAGTACAAAAAAAAAAAGTCAACATCAAATACTGAGAAACTTCAACATATAAAGCTACAGTGTGGGAAAGTTAGGCTTTCCTACCTTTGAAAGGGAATTTGTTTAGAAACATCAACCCAGCATGAAGATTTAGATGTGTTTCTTCTGTATGTCATCCAGCCTTCCATAAACCTGAGTTTAAATTTATTAGGTTACATTCAAACTCAAGAAAGATTTACTTCTTAAGAATGTTATTAATATGCCATTTAGGAGCCTTCCTATAAGCCAACTTATCCAGAATTTGTTAGATTTTATCTAGGTTAGGGAACAAGTAGTTGGAAATTCTGTGAAAGTCTAGAATTATTTCTCTGCCTACATATACAACTGTGTATGAATGGGAGGTAAATTAAGTCCTGGCCAAATCAATGTACAATAGTTGGTCAAATCCCATTTCCAAATACAGTGTTCATTAAAGAAAACTTTACCTTCACCTTTCACAAATCATTTGCATTTCAATTATAATGATTTCAAGAAATGTGTTTACTATAAGACAACAAACTTTGATGGCTGTAACAAATAACAAATGGTAGTCATATGGAATTTATAATGAAAAAGACACATATGGAATTTATCCTGAAAATAATGGATGGCGAAGTGCATGAACTAGTGGCACAAGCCATCTTAACAACTATTACATGGCTCATTAGGAAGCTAGTTAACAAAATTTAAAAAATACCAAAAAGTAATTCATTAACAAAGCCTTAGAAAGAGGTAGACAAAGCCTTAGAAAGCACCTATACGACATACAATAAAAGCGTATGTAGCCCTGGCCGGTTGGCTCAGTGGTAGAGTGTCGGCCTGGCGTGCATAAGTCCCCGGTTCGATTCCCAGCCAGGGCACACAGGAGAAGCGCCCATCTGCTTCTCCACCCCTCCCCCTCTCCTTCCTCTCTGTCTCTCTCTTCTCCTCCCGCAGCGAGGCTCCATTGGAGCAAAGATGGCCCCGGCGCTGGGGATGGCTCCTTGGCCTCTGCCCCAGGCGCTGGAGTGGCTCTGGTCACGACAGAGCCAGAGCGACGCCCCAGAGAGGCAGAGCATTGCCCCCTGGTGGGCGTGCCGGGTGGATCCCGGTCGGGCGCATGCGGGAGTCTGTCTGTCTCTTCCTGTTTCCAGCTTCAGGAAAAAAAAAAAAAGTGTATGTCACATTATTGTTAAAAACACAACTCTGTGTACACTCAATTTCCTATCTGGTGGTATAAGTGATGGTGGAACAACGAGTACTGAAGAATATTGAGATAGTCTTCAGTTTAGGCCTAGAATGGTCACCCCAATCTCTCTCCCACCCAAGGCTTTTCTACAAGTCCCGATAGTCAATCTCTCAACTAGAGAATTCTGAAGGAATAGGGAAGTTGTAGATAATCTCCTACATATGGAAGCAATATGAAACCATTTAGTATCTATTCTATTCGTATCTGTAAATCATCCAGTTGCTTACAACTTTTATTTGAATAAAAGTTAATGAATATCTGGAGTCTGTCTTTCTGAAATTAAGTTTGTCCCTGTGTCAAAATAATAATAGTTCCTAAACTCATGTTTCAGTGTTAAATGGTTATTCATAAAGCTATATTTTAAAAAGATTGCTATATAATAAGTTGGGCTTTTTCCTTATAATTTATTTTTTGAATCTACTAGAAAGGATCTCCGTCTAAATTAATTTATATGAATATTTGATATGCAAATATGAATATTTTAAATGGTAAAAAGATAAGATTTTTTAAAATATAGATTATGAAGAACATTTTTAAAGAGATAATGAATGTCTTTCGGTATTCTGTTTTATCGATGTTCTTGATTAAGGAATCAAGATGCTGTAGTAGGTTAAATAATAGCTCCCCAAAGATATCTATGTTCTGAACCCTGGAGCAGGTTAATGTTATTTTATATGACAATGGGAACTTTGCAGATATAAGTAAGATCTCAAGAAGGGAGCTTATCCTGGAGTATTCAGGATACTGAGCTCTAAATGCAATCCCAAGTGTCCTTGTACAAGGGAGGCAGAGGGATATTTGACTACAGAATAGGAGAAGACAGTATGACCCTAAAGGCAGAGACAGGAGTGATACAGCCACAAACCAGCAAACACCAGCAGCCACCAATAGCTGGAAGAGGCAAGAAATGTGTTCTTCTCTAGAACCTCTGGAGAGTGCAACCCTGATGACATCTTAGAATTCATTCTAGGAATCTATATACTATTCAAGATATCAGTGATACTGGTTCTGCACTTCTGGCCTCCAGAACTGTGGAAAAATAAATTTCAGTCACCAAGTTGGTGGTATATTTTTGTTTGTGACATCAAAAAACCTAACTAACGTGTGATGTCAGGTGGCCAGAAAGAGAGAGAATAAGAAAAAGAAGTCTATTCTAAGGTTTCATCAATGAAAAAACAATGAAGAAAGTATATTAGTATGCCAAAGTAAAAAAAAAAAAAAAAAGTAGAATCAAGAAAATCATGGAGCCCTGGCCGGTTGGCTCAGCAGTAGAGCATCGGACCGGCATGGGGAAGTCCCTGGTTCGATTCCCGGCCAGGGCACACAGGAGAAGCGCCCATCTGCTTCTCTACCCTTCCCCCTCTCCTTCCTCTCTGACTCTCTCTTCCCCTCCCACAGCCAAGGCTCTATTGGAACAAAGTTAGCCCAGGCACTGAGGATGGCTCCATGGCCTCTGCCTCAGGTGCTAGAATGGCTCTAATTGAAGAGAAGCAACGTCCCAGAGGGGCCGAGCATCACCCCCTGGTGGGCATGCCAGGTGGATCCCGGTCAGGAGCATGTAGGAGTCTGTCTGCCACCCCCCCACCCCACCCCCTGCTTCTCACTTTGGAAAAATACAAATAATAATAATAATAATTAAATTAAAAAATCATAGAGGTAAATATTTCCAAATTATTATTTTTCTTACATTATTAGAACAAATTAAATTAGTTTTTTCTTGAGTTATCTAGGATCAGAGTCCTTTGTCTCCTCCACCATGTATTATTGGTTGAAACATACTGTGAGTGTTCTGTACACCACTTCCAGCTTCTGAATACTCCCTATTAGAAGTAGCTTACACTGGTGTTAGCAGTTTTCTCATGAGTATATTGTTCTGTTTCTTTGCCTTGATGTTGACTCTTGTAGATCCTGTTACATATTTTTCTTTATTTTAAAGATATCTTTGAAATACTTTATATTCATTGCCTTTCCTTACTTTCTTTTCATCTATCCATTCTTCCATCCAAACTATCTATGAAACTCTCACTAAGCACATGGTACAAGATACTTAGGTAGGCTCAAATTAGTCACCTAAAATAAAATTACTAATCTGAGGAGTTTAAAATGGGAGACTCCAGATAGGTATACAGATTAATACAATATAAGAAATAAAGTACCAGCCACAAAAGTACTTATTTTTAAAACTATCATTAGAATAAAAAGGTCTCAAATCAATAATTCAAGCTTCTACCTTAACAAACTAGGAAAAGAATAAACCAAAAGCAAGTAGAAAAAAGGAGGTAATAAAGATAAAATCAGAAATTAATAAAATTGAAAACATAGAAATAAAAAACTAAAACTAAAACTTAGTTCTTTGAAAAAGATCAATAAAATTGAGAAACCTCCAGCAAGACTGACAAAGAAAAAAAAGAGATACATTTTACTAACATCAGAAATAGAAAGGGGGATATCACTACAGATCCCATAAATTTTTTTTAAATTCTATGCACATAAATTTGACAATTTAGATAAAATGGACCAATTCTTATAAAACCAAAAACAACCCCTCACCCAAGATGAAATAAACTGAATAGTCCCATTAGTGTTAAGGAAATTGAATTAGTACTTAAAACCTCCTCACCTAGATTGTTTCAATGGCTAATTCAAATATCTAAAGAAGACCTCAGTTCCACACATCTCTTCCAGAAAACAAGAGGAGGAAACATTTCTGACTTATTTTATGAAGCCAGCATTGTCCTGATATGCAAACCAGACAAAAACATTATAAAATCAAGAAAAATACAGCCTGACCAGGCAGTGGCGCAATAGAGCATCGGACTGGGATGCAGAGAACCCAGGTTCAAGATCCCAAGGTTGCCAGCTTGAGTGCGGGCTCATCTGGTTTGAGCAAAGCTCACCAGCTTGGACCCAAGGTCGTTGGCTCGAGCAAGGGTTACTCGGTCTGCTGCAGCCTCACAGTCAAGGCACATATGAGAAAGCAATCAATGAACAACTAAGGTGTCGCAACGAAAAACTAACGATTTATGCTTCTCATCTCTCTCCATTCCTGTCTGTCTGTCCCTGTCTATACCCCCCCCCTCTGTCTCTGTCAAAAGAAAATAAAAATACAGACTAGTAGCTTTCAATACATAGTCACAAAAATTCTCAACAATGTACTAGTCAATTGAATCCATAATAATTTAAAAATAACATTTCACAACCAAATGAGGTTTATCCTGGGAATGAAGGCCGTTCAATATTTGAAAATCATTCAATGTAATCCACCATATTAACCATGTGAAAAAGAAAACTCATATGATATGATGATGTAGAATAAGTATTTGAAAGAATTCAACATCCATTTCTAATTCTTAAAAAACCTGTCAGCAAGCTAGAAGCAGAAGAAAAATTTGCCAACATAATAAAGGACACCTACAAAAACACCTTCAGTTAACATCAAATTAATAGTGAAGGACTGATTGCTTTCTTCCCTAAGATTGGGAAAAGGGTAAGAATATCCACTTTTGCCATTCTTACTCAACATAATTATGTATGTCTTAGCCAGTACAATAAGTCAAGAAAAAAGAAAAAGCACACAGATTGAAAAAAAAAGAAATGAAACTGTCCCTACTCTCAGATGATACTTTTTTTTTTCTATGTAGAAAATCCAATGGAATCTACAAGCAAAAACCTCCCAGGACTAATAAATGAGTTTACAAGAGTCTTAGGAGATAAGACCAACACACAAAA
The DNA here is from genome assembly GCF_036850765.1 of Saccopteryx bilineata. Taxonomy (NCBI): domain Eukaryota; kingdom Metazoa; phylum Chordata; class Mammalia; order Chiroptera; family Emballonuridae; genus Saccopteryx; species Saccopteryx bilineata. Next base: position 238,384,296 of record NC_089492.1, read on the forward strand.
ATCAATCATACTTTTTTTTTTTTTCCAGTTTTACAGAGAGAGGGATAGATAGGGACAGACAGACAGGAACAGAAAGAGATGAGAAGCATCAATCATTAGTTTGTTGTTGCGACACCTTAGTTGTTCATTGATTGCTTTTCTCATATGTGCCTTGATTGTGGGGCTACAGCAGACCAAGTAACCCCTTGCTCAAGCCAGTGACCTTGGGTCCATGCTGGTGAGCTTTGCTCAAACCAGATGAGCCCACGCTCAAGCTGGTGACCTCGGGGTCTTGAACCTGGATCCTCCACATCCCAGTCCGATGCTCTATCCACTGCGCCACCACCTGGTCAGGCCAATCATACTTTCATATACTAATAATGTACAACTGGAAACAAATTTAAAAGACAATGCCATTTATAATAGCTCATAAAATATTTAGATATAAGTCTAATGAAGGATGTATATACTACTTGGTTTGCTAAAAACAATAAAATGCTGATGAAAGAAATAAAAGAAAGCCTAAATAAATGGAGAGATATAGCCTATTGGTGGATTGGAAGCATCAACACAATAAACATGTCAATTGGCCCCAAATAAATTTAATGCAATATGAATCAAAATCCCAGCAAGAGCTTGTGGATATAAACAAGCTAGTTCTAATATTGACTTGGAAAGGGAAAGAGAATAGATTAGCCAGGACAATTTTGAAAAAACAATAAAATTGGAGAAATCACATTACCTGATTACAAGTCTTACTATACATAAAGCTACAGTAATAAAAACAGTGTAGTATTTATTAAGGGAAAGACAGATCAATGGAACAGAATAGACAGTCCAGAAATAGACCCACACAAACATATGGGTCTATATGGCAGTTGACATTCAAGTAAGGCACAAGAGTAATTTAATGTAGAAAAGATCATCTTTTCAGCAAATGGTGTTGGGATCATTGACATTCATATTGGAAAATAAAAGAAACTCTACCTAAATTTTATAACTCAAAATACATCATAGATACAAAAATTAACTCAAAATAGATCATAGATATAAATGTCCAAAGTAAAATTAAATGTAAAACTTTTAGATAAAATAGGAAGAAATTTTTGTGATCTGAGGTTAGACAACAACTTCTTAGACTTGACAACAAACACATGATCCATTAAAGGAAAAATTAATTAATTGGACTTCATCAAAATTAAAAACTTGTGCTCTCCATATGATACATACAGTTCAGAGAATGAAAGGCAAGCTACAGGCTACTAACTAGTAGAAAGTATTAGCAAATCACATATCTAACAAAAGATATATCCAGAATTTATAAAGAACCCTCAAAACTCAACAGTGAGAAAACAAACAACCCAATTTAAAATGGCCTAAAGACTTGAAGAGATGTCTCACGGACTAGGATATATACAGAAATGGTAAAGGAGCCTATGGAAAGTTGATCCATCATTAGCCCTTAAGGAAATGCAAATTAAAACCACTATGAGATATCAGTGCACATAAAAAGTACTGTTAATACCAAGTGCTGGCAAAACCAACTGCTAACAATACCAACTAGGACTCTCATACACTGGTGGAAATGCACAATGGTACAGCTACTATGGAAAACACTTTGGCAGTTTGTTTAAAAGTCAAATATACCATGTGATCCAGAAATCTCACCTTTAGATATCTACTCTAGAGAAATGAGAACTTATGTTCACAAAAGAACTTGTACATGAATGCTTAGAGCAGCTCTATTAATACTGGCTAAACAACCTAACAGATGAATGAATAAACATACTGTGATACCTCCATATAATGAAATACTACTCAGCAATAAAAGGAACAAATTATTGATACATGCAGCTTGGATGATTCTCAAAGGCACTATACTGAGGGAAAAAATTCAATCTCAAAATGTTATACACTGTACAATCCCATTTCTATTACATTCCCAAAAAAGAGAAAACTATAGCTATGGAAAACAGATCAGTGATTGCTCGGGGCTAGGAGTGGTGGTGGTGGGGGGAAGAGGACTGGATGTAACTGTACAGGATAGTTCAAGGGAGTTTTTCGGTGATGGAACTGTGCTGTATCCTGATTGTGGTGGTGTTTAAATGAATCTATACATGTGAATAGAGCTGAAGAAGTGGAATAGTTTCTTCTGAATTGGGGAATAGATCAAAGGCTTCATGAAGAGTGAGGCATTTAAAAATGTATGTTAAAGGTACAATGTGTAATATTTGTTCACAATCTATATTTTCTGATAGACTGTATATAATGAGTGGGAACATCTTGCTCATTCACCTCTGTATATGCAATAAGTAAAGTAGTGCTGTATACATATATATATACACACACATACATGCATATATACACTCTATACATACACATATAAACCCAATAATATATGATCAATTGACCTATTGCCTATGATATAATAGGCAGAGATACAATAAAGTATGTCCCAGAAAAGTAAAAAGCATGAGAAAATGCATTTCCTTTCCCCTCTCTTTTAAAACCCCTCTTATCCCTTTAAGATCAGTTCAATTTCTAGGCTGTCCCCTGATTCTTCCAGCCCATAATAATGTTTCCAACTTGTCCCAATTTGTTCGTTCAAAATAATTTTAAGAAGTGTTGTAATTAGTAGTTTAAAGCCTATGAATCATCTCCTCCAATAGTTAATAAAATGTGCCTGTTTATATTTAATATTTTAAATACATTGTATTGCATGACTACAAACAAATCAAAGCACTAACTACTTAGTTTCAAACTACAACTTATCTCCCTACCCCACCCCAGATCGGTCAGCCTTTCTTTCCTCTTCTGTCCCCATACTCCCATCACTCATTTATGTTTAATGATCAGTGTTTATTAACTTAAGATTTAATATTATTCCTTCCTAGGCTGTCATATAACTCATTTCTTCAGCCCTTTCTTTTCCTGAGCACAGAGCTATGTCTTCCACTTCTCTAATGTAACTAACGCAATATGTAACAGGTACTCGTTCATACTGTCCCTATTTACCACTCACCAGCCTACTTGTCTCCTAAAATTGTTACTGCTCTGCTAAGAAGAAAACAATTCTTTCAAAGGCTAAATACAGACATTTTTACAACTGAGGTTTAGAAAAGGCACAGAGAAATTCACTTGTCAGTAACTTTGCATTTTCATATCTGAAATTGCCAGAAAGCTTACCGTGCTAGTATTCTGTAATGGACACTTAACATTTACATTATATGTGGACATTAGCCTCCTTCAGATGACTGAATTTAAGCTGAACTTGAATTTAAGTCGGTTGACCTTTGTGTTAAATTGTAAAGAATAAAATTAAGACTATGTATAAAATGTTGGGTATTTATTGGGTCTAAAATAAATTGAAATATCTATTTTTTTTAATTTGGGGAGAATAGAACTATATATCTAACCCCTTTAAAATATGTAGGTCTTCTTAACATTCACATATATCTTTATATATATCTTTAGTACCTATTTTTAATGTACAAATTTGCAAATTTGTCAAATATCACAAATACAGGCAGCATATGAATTATTCATAAGGATTGAGACTGCCTATTCTTCATCTTCCTTGGACAATACTTGCTATAGTTAATAAGCACAGACACTTCAAAATACCTACAATCCTTTACCCCTTAGACTTGCAGCAGCCATTCCAGGCTCCTGGCTCCTGACCCATAAATGTCACTAAACGTGAACCTCATCTACCTTCCTTAAACCGGTTCAACTATTTGTCTTATCTCTCTTCAAATTGTCATGTGGTTCCTTTTTCTTCCCCCAGAAATTAAACTAGGTTGAGTAGCTAAGGTAAGCCTTATATTCTTATGTAAAGCTAACAGGGCTATTTCTATATGCTCTTATACTTGCAACTTTATGAAAAAGTTGTCAAAGGTTTAGATAGAACAGAAATAAAACCAATGAAACACTGAAGTAGTAATAGTAACAATGTATTGTGTGCTCACCAAAAAGGCAGTTTGCTAACTGGGAGCATTCAAAGCAAAACACAGATTGAGGCTCAGGGTATATTGTATAAAGCAGCTTAGATAGTGAGAAAGCAGAGTGTTTATTCTTCACATTGATTGGTTATAATATTAGAATTTTCAGTAGCTACTTCCTATCAACCTTAGGAATCAGTTAAAATTTTCTTATGATTTCCAGAGGCATAAGCAGGAAATGACCCTAGTCAGCTAGTCTTGCACAATAAGCTAAATAAAGTTAATTTGTATGACTAACCTGGTTTTGTCTGCTCAGGGAATTTTCAAGGCTGGTCTTGGTTTGTTTTTTTACTTTAACAAAGTGAAAGACTTTTAAGAGAAGACTTAGTATCCAGTTTACAAGTTAGAAATAATTTTTATGTATTCTCTAATAAGAAAGGGTGTACATGCCTGGGTATGGATGTATTCACAGTATACAATATATTTCAACAAAGCAATCTTAGAAGTCATAAAAGACTGAACCCAGTGCTGAGAAATATTATCAGTCTTTCTCTCTCTCTCATGAATAATAAAGTATATATCATAGTATGTTCACCCTCTGGTGGCCAAAATCAGAAATACATTTCCATTGGATTATATTCAAAATATGATTAATGTGATGTATTAAGTTTCTGCTTCATATTTAACTTATACCAAAAATAGATCCTAAAAAAGGCCACTTGCTTAAAAACAAAGCAAATATAGGTGTACTACAATATCTAAACAAAAATCAACAAAATTATTAACTATAGTAATTTAAGAATTGCTTATGACAGCATTTGATATTTAACACTAATGTGGTTTTAAAATATTAAAACTGTAGAATTTTAAAGTAGAAAGGAATTACTGATTATTTAGTTTATTCCTCTCCCATTGAAAACTGCATGTTAGATAAGCAGTGAAAAAATAAATTTAATTTTTTTTAGTTATCTAACCTGTTAGTGACATATTAATTTACAAACAGTCATAAGAATTAGGACAAATGCATACCACATATAGGTTTTATTTTAATTTTCTGCCCATTTTATTCAACTGTCCAAAAAATATTTATGCATATGAATATGGTTTCTATGGCATATTCTAGAACTAGAATTGTCCCTTCTTTCACTTCCAGGATAGTATGATGAGTGACAAGAAAGAGTGAGCACAAAGAATTAGGGCCATCAGAGTAGTCTCGGGGGAGGCAGTAATCAGGAAAGGATTCTTGGGAAAGGTGACATATTTTCTGATACCTGAAGCAATAAGAGGGAAGTGGGAGGGAAAATTATTCTATAGACAGGAACGAAACATGATATCCGCAGGGCCTGAGGTGAGAGAGAATGTGGAAATTGGGAGAAGCTAAAGTCTGGTTGAAAAGAAGTCTGAAAAGGAACAATCAAAGGTGGAAAGAAAATCTGAAGAATATAGTGTCTCAGAAAGATCAACAATGTCTAACAGTGGAGAGAAGGCTTTAAACTATCCACTGGATTTAACGACAAGGAAGTTATTGGAGTCTACGGGGAATAACCACTAGTTGAATTAGCTGGGAAGAATGGGAGTCAAGAAAGTAGGCAGAGCAAATGTGGACAACAGAAATGATGACAAAGGGAGATGGGGATTGAGAGGTTCCTTAAAGATAAAAAGTGTCTAACATGTGTAAACAACAACGGGAAAAAGCCAACACAGGGAGTGTTTGTAGATAAAACTCGCTCATAGGGAACTTTAATGCAAACACTAAGAAGACAGGGATAGAACACAGGAAAGATTTAGAACAGTCAGATTTTTTGTTTTTTTTGGTAAGCTGGATCCAAGTGATTTTTAAACTAAACCACACGCAAAGCTACCTTTGAAAATAATATGGTTAATTTGTGCAAAACTATCCTGAGAAAGGGAAGCACCTCTTGAATTTAAAGAAAATATTATACGTTAATTAATATATTTGGTTAAAGAACTATTATTAACCTATAAGTCAGATATTTCAGGACTTGAATTACATTTTTCTAGTTATTCTAGAACCACAGTAGTGAAAGTCCAAAAATGTAACCAAGTTTATATTCATTACATAGCTCATTCCCTTGGATGTTTTATCATTTGGAAAATGTTTAACCTGAAACAAAATGTTATTCTTTTCTACTAATTGAAAACGTATGCTAGCCACCCTTCCACTCTAATAAGTGAATAATCGAACGGAAAAAAGACTTGGTATGTCTTAAGTGGTGACAATGGTGGAAGATAAGACTTAACTGCTCGCTATTCTCTTTCTTGAGTCTCAATGTTCCAATACTTTGTCACCCATCATCCTATATTATAAAAAGCATTTTTACAGTTTGGGGCAAAGATAACTTTTTTATATGCTTTAGGTAACACAGCAAGGTAATTTATTTCCTGTAACTCAGTACATTGTGAAGTAGAATATTTAGTCATATTTATTGGATTTATAAAGCATTTGGCAATGAATAAAATGCTTTTACATTGCATTACTTTTTAAGACTAAAAGAATCATCTAAAGAATGTAAAGCCCTGGCCGGTGGGCTCAGTGGTAGAGCATCAGCCCTGCCTATGGCTGTCCCGAGTTTAATTACCGGTCAGGGCACACAAGAGAAGTGACCATCAGCTTCTCTCCCTCTTCCCCTCCTGCAGACAGTGGCTCCATTAGTTTCACCCTCTACCAGGGCACTGAGAATAGCTAAACTGGTCCCAGCATCAGCCTCAGGTGCTAAAAATAGCTCAGTTGATTAGAGCATTGGCCAAGATGGGGTTTGCCGGGTGGATCCCTGGTTGAGGCACATGTGGGAGTCTGTTTCTCTATTTCCCCTCCAAATGAAAAAGGAAAGAAGGAAGAAAGGGAGGGAGGGAGGGAGGGAGGGAGGGAGGGAGGAAGGAAGGAAGGAAGGAAGGAAGGAAGGAAGGAAGGAAGGAAGGAAGGAAGGAAGGAAGGAAGGCTGACCAGGCAGTGGCACAGTGGATAGAGTTTGGACTGGGACACAGAGGACCCAGGTTCAAAACCCTAAGGTTTGAGCACAGGCTCATCTGGCTTGAGTGCAGGCTCACCAGCTTGAGCGCCATGTCACTAGCTTGAGCATGTGATCATAGACATGACCCCATTGTCGCTGGCTTGAGCCCAAAGGTTGCTTGCTTAAGCAAGGGGTCTCTCGCTCTGCTGTAGCCCCCGGTCAAGGGACATATGAGAAAGGCACCAATGAACAACTAAGGAGCTGCAATAAAGAATTGATGCTTCTCATCTCTCTCTCTACCTGTCTCTCTGTCCCTATCTGTCCCTCTCTCTGTCTCTCTCTCAAAAAAAAAAGAAAAAAAAGAATTCAAACTGCTAGATAATGACTACCCATTTAACGGATGTCTAAATCAAGGGTCAAAATCCAAATGACACTTACACTATGTGCTAGCATGTACTAGGTACAAAAATAACATAGTACCATCTGGTATTCATATTTCAAAAGCTGACATTTATTAGCCAATTATTCTGTTACTGATATGGTTACACAGTCCTTAATTGCTTAATATAATTTTTTAATGAACTGTACTACCTCATTAAATGATATTTAGATTTAATTCCTATTGAAAAATACATTAAAAGTAATCCTCCTGGCCTGTGGTGGTGCAGTGGATAAACCTTCGGCCTGGAATGCCAAGGTTGCTGGTTCGAAACCCTGGGCTTTCCTGGTCAAGGCACATACAACAAGCAAGCAATAAACAACTAACATGAAGCAACTATGAGTTGATACTTCCCATTCCATGCTCCCCTTTCTCTCCTGTCTCTGTAAAATCAATAAATAAAGTATTTAAAAAAGAAAAGTAATCCATGAGTAAATACATTTAAAATTTGTACTGTCGGAACAAAATATTCCTACCATTGGGATTAGATTTTGGCTGCAATATAAAATAAATTTCTCCAAATTTTGCTTTAGTTATATTTTCTGATTGGAAAACTAAATATACAATTAAATGGCTCTTTCTACATTTACATTTTCTTTTTTTTCCTTTTATTGCTTTTAGTAGTGTGGTCACAAGTTTGACCTCTACTGTCCATTATAATATAGAATACAATATTTGAAATAAGTAAATTATGGTAAGTGTGGCAAGTTTTAGAATGTCACCTATGAGCAATCATGCATTTCCCATGCATTTGCAAGTGCACCCATATGCACAGTCTGTGCTTATCCTCACTGGGTTAAGGTGTATGTCTCAGCCAGGCGGGGTAGAAGCTGTTGTGCCTTTTTTGCAGACCTAGACTTTCAACAGCAAGTGTTGAACTCAGGCATTCCATGGAGCATGGTGGCAACACGGAGTTTTGCTTTGGTTCAGGTAAAAATGCAATTACAGACTACTGCTTGTGTAAGACACCTGATCCCCCACGGCTTGAGTTTGCACAAAGGATATTATAATATCCTGTATGAGGCCGGCAGGCAGTTTCTGCAGAGGTAGGTCCTTGGGTGGAGTGGGGTGAGTGAGTCTAGAACTGAGATGTGCCCTTCCGACATGCTGTTAGTGACACAGCTGAAACCACGACAGGGTTCACAGTAACTTCTTGTCATCGAAGGAATGAACAATCCAAGCAGCAACATGACTGCCTTTAGCTGACCACAGCTTCAAGTAGTCTGGGGATATAAAACCCTTTTGCATGGAAAAAACTGAAATTCCACACAGGTGCCACAAGATATTCGGCATGTTCCAATCAAGCAGATGTCCATTACCATAATCATGGATAGTTTCCAGTCTTCCATCTCCTGTATGGCTAAGACTCCAGGTCTGTGCGTTAAAGTCATTCTCACTGTGTGATCTGTTTGTCTCATCTTATAGATAATGTCTGGCCAGAAAGAGCAGATGAAACTGTTACTGCATAGCTGAGGAAACTCCACATACATTTTCTTTAGAATATCAATAGCCATATTTGCATGACCTTTGACATCAAAGAAGACTGTGAGGTTTTGGTTCAGACACTCTGTGCTGGCTTCCCTGAGAAGAGAGTGTCTCATTAGGGAAATCATTTCTGAATCTGTGATCTGCTGTAGCATTAAGCTTTCTAATTTGTTCAGATGTCAAATCATAGACTGACCACTGCCATCAGTCACCCCATCTACTGTGCCATCATGTATTAAGACAGGAATCCCATCAGAAGTAAACTCAACATCTAAACCCACGCCAGTTGCTCCATTCTTAGCCTCCTGCCAAACGGTTGCCAGCACGTTCTCAGGCACATTGTAGCTTCCACTGCAGGGCAATGGCAGAATATGGTTCTGGGGCTACGGCACCTGCAGGGCCCTGCAGGAGGGCACTGGCTCAAAGCTCAAGAGACGCACAGGAAGCAAAGGCTACCAGTGAGGAGGCAGGCATTGCAGAGGCTGGGTGTCACCAGCAGCAACAGCAGCAGCAGGAAAAAGGGGCCCAAAAGGTCCCCTGGTCCTTCCACAGCCACAGGCCTGTGACTGCACAGGCACAGACAAGGAGTCCCAAACCCACAGGTTACCTGGACGGGATGTCAAAAGAGCCAAAGAGATCACACAAAGCACTGCAGCTGACCAATTTACATTTTATTTTAACTTTTTTTTGTTGTTGATGAATAAATCAAAAGTGCATAGGACTTTGTAGAATTTGTTGAGCATTATTTTTTAAAAGCTTAACTATAATTTTATTTTGATTTACTATTCATAAGTAAAATGTGCCCAATTTCCCATTAAATAAGGCCATACATTAAAAAATTATTTATATTTTAATAATAAAGTATACAATATAGCAGGAAATGTTAGTGTATACAAATTAAATAAATTATTTACATATATCAGTTAAATTGATTAGTATTTAGTTGATCAACAAATAACAGACTAAACCTGAAATAATTCTTCTTCGTTTGATAGTCTCAAGTAGAATTATTTTCTAAAAATAGTATTTAAGATATAAGAGAATACACACAATAATATATCCATTCTTGACGTTCATTCAGAGGCATTACATGTTGACAAACCTGCATATAAAAATAGAAAGCTTTTATTTTCCTTTTCCATATTATTATTTTGGTCTAATTTTTGAATAAGACATTTCTAGACCCTATGTAAAAAGTATTCCTGTACATATAAATTTTACCTGCAATCTGTTAGATGTGATATCTAACAGGATAATCCATCCTAAATTCTACTCTAATATAAAAGTTGATAGTCGTGACCTGGCCTGTGGTGACACAGTGGTTAGGGATTGACCTGGAACACTGAGGTTGCTGGTCTGAAACCCTGGGCTTGCCTGGTCAAGGCACATATGGGAGTTGATGTTTCCTGCTCCTCCCCCTTCTCTCTCTCTCCTCTCTAAAATAAATAAATAAATAACTATAAAAAATAAAATAAAAAATGAAAGTTGATAGTTGTGATGATAGTGGATAAAGGGGGGTGGTAGAAAGGAGAGTAAATATCCTTTCCTCATTACCTACACCATTTTCTAAAATCTTCACTGGGATAATGGGAAAGATCATCTTTCTTTATCCTGTTCTAGACTGTTTTAGGATTTCATGGATAGCATGGAGAAAGAAAAAGTAAGACTAGAAAGCTCTTTCCTTTTTCTCTTCACCAGACTAGTTTCAGCATCTACTGATCGGTCCCGCCTTTGAACCCTGGCTAAATCAGAAGCGCAGAGTTCTGCTAACCCCAGAACCACAGCTATACTGACTCTTGAGTTAGCTGGTTATCTAAGGCTCAGAGACATTTTCTCTTCTGGGTTACCTTAGAAAATCTAAATAATGTACATACAAGTATTTTGAATTATCAAAATTCTTATTACTATTAATACTTTGTATTTCCATATGATATTCAAAAGTGCTTTCATGTACATCATTTTATCTTTACATTAACTTTGTGAAATACCTGGAACTGGTGATATATTAATGTTATACTAGATTGGAACAGAGAGGTTAAGTGAATGTGTCGAAACAGCTGAACCAAATAGTGAGAACTAGATTAGAACCAAGTCTCCTATCTTCTAGTAAAGGATGAGACTATGACAAATATCAGACTTAATATAATTTTCTATTTCATTTCATATATACATTTATTCATAGCATTAGTAGCAAAGACTTTTTTTTCAAATTGACTAAACAAAAGGCTTTAACTAGAAAACAATACATTACCATTGTAGATTTGGGTGCCACTTCTACTGCAAATATGTTGAGTCCTCTGTTGTTTATGCAGTTTTTACTTAGCTCATTGTTGATGTGAATAATCACTTTATTATCTGACTATAAAACAAGATTTCATAAGTTGTTAGTTCTGTCTTTCATAAATATAGACAAATAAAATGGTAATTATAAAGCATTTTGTAAATATTCACAGGGTGTCACAGAAACACAGAAGACATTATAGAAATACAGGAACATTAGCTGAGCCTGGGGTAGCAAGAAAGCCCTTATGGAAGAAGTGGTACTTAAGTTAATGGATAATAGCCTCCAGGATGGATAGGAATAAGAGAAAGTAGAGCATCGGACTGGGATGCGGAAGACCCAGGTTTGAGACCCCGAGGTCGCCAGCTTGAGCACGGGCTCATCTGGTTTGAGCAAAGCTCACCAGCTTGGACCCAAGGTTGCTGGCTCGAGCAAGGGGTTACTCGGTCTGCTGAAGGCCCGCAGTCAAGGCACATATGAGAAAACAATCAATGAACAACTAAGGTGTCACAATGTGCAATGAAAAACTAATGATTGATGCTTCTCATCTCTCCATTCCTGTCTGTCTGTCCCTGTCTATCCCTCTCTCTGACTCTCTCTGTAAAAAAAAAAGAAAAAAAAAAAGTAGAACGAGCTAAAAAAGGAGAGAAATACAAGAGTCAAAGTATTCCTTTGCAAAAGAACATGCAATCACTCTCTAATGACTACAAGGGGTTAGTGTAACATTAGACAACCTAAATTCATTTCTTAGCTCTTCTATTAATTAGCTGTGTGGGCTTCTGCAAATTAACACCCCTGTGCTTCAATGTCCTTGTATGTAAAATGGGGGTAATATTTACCTCATTAGATTGTTGTGAGAAGTCAATGTGTTAATATTTGTAAAGTGGCTGGCACAGTGTAAGTTCTTAAAATATTACTACCTCATTTTGAAGAAACAAATTTAATTTTCCTTAAGGGAAAAGAAGGAGGTGGAAGGTTAAGAAATGATAAGTTATGGCAGAGCAGAGGGACTGGGGTAAGGCAGTGATTCCCTTCCACCTGTGCAATCCTACTAGAATGCAGAGGGCAGAAACGGAAACATCCTGGATTTTAGGAATCACCTTCCTAATCTTTTCCTTTTTTTTTATAACACTATGGTTTTTTTTGTGTGTGTGTGTGGGGGGGTTGTGTGTGTGTGTGTGGCAGAGACAGAGAGAGTCAGAGAGAGGGACAGATAGGGACAGACAGACAGGAAGGGAGAGAGATGAGAAACATCAATTCTTCGTTGTGGTTCCTTAGTTGTTTATTGACTGATTTCTCATATCATATGTGCCTTGACGAGGGGGCTACAGCAAACCGAGTGATCCCTTGCTCGACCCAGTGACCTTGGGCTCAAGCTGATGAGCCCACGCTCAAGCTGGTGACCTTGGGGTCTCGAACCTGGGTCCTCTGCGTCCCAGTCCAACGCTTTAGCCACTGCGCCACCGCCTGGTCAGGCTTTTGTGTTTTTTTTCATTATTCACTTTTAGAGAGAGAGGAGAAAGAGAGAGAAAAGAGATAGAGAGACAGGGGGAGGAACAGGAAGCATCAACTCCCATATATTCCTTGACCAGGCAAGCTGGGGGTTTCGAACCGGCGACCTCAGCATTCCAGGTCGACAGCTTTCTAATCTTTATGATCCATTTGAAGATTTTAATTTATTAGCAGGGGACCCCAGCTTATTTCATCAAGTCCAAATTCCTTTATCTCTTTTTCAAGATAACATATACAGGGTGGGACAAAGGCAGTTTTTCAGTTGTTTGTATGGAAATCAATACAATAATTAATAAATAATAATACAAGAATAACTCTGTGTTTCTCATGCTCACAACTGTAAACCTATTTTTGCTCCACCTTCTACAATCTGGACCTATTCTATCTATGTTATTTATCTTTCTAATACTTTTCCAAGTAAAATTTTCTGTTTCTGCAAAGCAGAATATCTCACTCTTTCCTCTATACTTCATATTAACCCTGTCTCATGTTTCTCTTAAGACTATTTCCCATGCTTCTAAAGACTGCCTCTCTGAATATCTAAATCCTAGTTATCCTTCAAATCCCATACCACCCACTCACTTCCCACATCACAGTCCCCTTCCCTCATCCCAAATCCTTCCCAACTTCAATAATCCAAACAAACATCAATTACAAGAGATACAAATAGAATAAAGCCATCACACATACAAAAGTACTGTATTATTTAACATTTAATTATTCTCAGATCTCATTTGAGAGGATTAATTTTGTCTTTGCAACTAGCCCATGAACTCCTTAAAAGCAGAAACCATGTTATACTTTCTGGTGGTCCTTATTGTGACTGAGAGAGTTAGTCACATAATGTATATTCACACTGACTCAATACTCAGCCAAATCCTAAGCACCTTAAGAAATTTATGGTAGGTATAAAAATAATGAAAATGTAACCCAGGAACTAAAAGAAACAAGTCAACAGTTAGAAAAAAAACCAAACAGCTATAATTGAGTAAGGTTTTATAAAAATTTATAATTTCTAGAAAAGTGGGTATCTCTGACTATAAGAATTTATGGATGTATTCTCTTGGCGTGCAATATCAATTATAGCAGGGAAGATGCCAAAGCTAGAAATAACTGGCTTGATAAAAATGGGTCCCGGACAGTGTAATATACTTAATTAGATAAAATGACAGTCTACAGAATTTCTGATACTGAAAAGTTTGTGTAAAAAGTTGAGCTAAATTTTTTTCTTGCCTGTATTTCTTCAAAACATGATGTCTATTATTGAAAATAGTTGTGTTTGTGTGAAGACTTTCAGTAACAGACTAAAATATTTTGTACTCATTTGATGAATCTATCTTTATAGCTCTCCAGACATTTAATTTCCTAATTTTAAAAGAAAACAATTATCTCAGGCTTTTAAAAAATATATAAGGTTCTACCCAACACATGCACACAGACATCTCATACTGAAAAAGGAACTGATAGCTGCTCTGAGTGAAATTTACCAAATCTAAATAAAATTAGTGAAAAGAAAAAAATAATATATATATATATATATATAAATATAAGGAGGTCTCAGTCATGATGGTCAGTCACGTAGGTAAAAGTGGTACTCGAATCTTCCCACAATCACATCAAAATACAACTAAACTACATAACCAGTCAGAACTGTTTGAAATATAGTTGAAAAGAAGTCCCACAACTAAGAATACAAAGAAGAAGCCACTACACACCCAATTTTAAAGACCTCACATGCCAAAAAGAATTTAAAATGTCTCATTCAGAATTTTTAATTTTTATTATGTATTGAAATGCCGATATTTGGATTAAATAAAAGATGTTATTAGGTTAAAAATAAAAGAAAGAAACCACATTGATACTGGTAGGAGGGGCGGAGAGGTAGAACAAACTGGTTCCACACCCACTGGTGGCAGAAAAAAACTGGAAGGGATATCTCAGCTGTGGAAGTCCCCCCTGTGGAGCAGTGGATCTGAACCTCACACCAGGCCCTCCAGCCAAGGGTTCCAGTGCCAGGAAGAGAAGCTCCCATAACTTTTGGCTGTAAAAACCAGTAGCGATTGTGGCTGAGTGAGACACGGGGCTACTGGAGTCCCAGGCAGTTCCTCTTGAAGGGCCTGCACATGGTACTTAACTTGGACTCACTCCTGAGCTCCAGCACTAGGGCAGCACCTAGAAAAGTACCAAGGATGTTCAAGGAGGAACTAAATTGTCTGGCATTAGGATGAGGGCGGGAGGGGCAGTTTTCTCCCAAACAGACGTGCTGACAGAGGCCACTCTTCCTTTTCTGAGCCTCTTCTCCAAAAACCCTGCAGGTGGGCACCATATCTGAGTCTCTGTCAACCTGGCTAACACTTTGCCCCACTTTGGGGATTCCCTGAGACCCCCACTCCCCACTTGTGGGCCTACCCAAGCTGCTCCCAGGGGCTTTTCCATATGAATGGTTTGTCTTAGCTCAAGTTTCAGACTCTCCTAAAATCTCTCAAACAAGTAGAATCTGGCCTTGGAGTGCCCTAAATCTCTTGCTAAGTGGCCCCAGGACTGACACCAGTGGCAGCCAGCCTTGGTTTGCAGCTTGACCTCTCTGAGGCACCTCCAAGCCCAGCACAAGTAGCAGCCATCTGCAGACCTCTCTGTAGCTCATATCAACTGGTTGCAGGCAGGACAACTGTGGCAGCCAACTTTGGCCAGCACTTCCCAGGAAGCCCCAGAGCCACCTCCACATGAGATACATTCAGGGATGAACTCAGTGGGCACTAGAGCCTTGCTAAAGCCCTGCTCTGTGGATTGGGCTCCTGCACAGCAAATCCTCTACACTGGTTCCAACTAGTCCTTGCAGACCATAGGCTGAGGGTAAATCCCTCCCATTGTTGTGCCTACAGCAATCAAGGCTCAACTACAATAGAAGGGTGTACACAGCCCACACAGGAGGTATACCTGAAGTGCCCAGCTCCGGTGAGGCTGTGCCAATGAACCCTACAGAACACCTACTACATAAGCCCACTCTACCAAGCCCAGGAGACGTAGCGGCTCTACCGAACACATAGAAGCCAACAAAGGAGGCTGCCAAAATGAGGAGACAAAGAAACATGTCCCAAGTAAAGGAACAGAACAAACCAGATGTAGAGTTCAAAACACTGGTTATAAGGATGCTCAATGAACTTAGGGAAAGAGTAGATGAATTCAGTGAGACTAGGAAAGAGTAGATGAATTTAGTGAGACTATCAACTCAACAAAGAGATAATAAACATAAAAATGGTACTAGAAACATAAAAAAGAACCAGTCAAAAATGAAGAATACATTAATTGAAATGAATAATACATTACAGGGAATCCAGAGGATGAAGAAGAGGATCAAATCAGAAATTTGGAAGATAAGGAAGCAGAAAACACCCAATCAGAACCACAAAAATAAAAAAGACTCCTCCTCCACAAAATAAGGATAGTATAAGCAGCCTGTGGGACAACTTCAAACATACCAACATTTGCATCTTGGGGGTGCCAGGAGGAGAACAGAGAGAGCAAGGAATTGAAAACCTATGTGAAAAAATAATGACAGAAAACTTCCCTATCCTGGTGTAGGAAATAGACATATAAGTCTGGGAAGCACAGAAAGTCCCAAATAAGATGAACCCAAAGAGGCCCATTCCAAGGAAATCCTAATTAAAATGCAGAGGGTTAAAGACAAAGAAAGAATCTGAAAAGTAGCAAGGGAAGAACATTCAGTAAGAACTCCTGCAAGACTGTCAGCTGATCTCTCAACAGAAACTATGCAGGCCAAGAAGGATTGGTAGTAAATATTCAAAATGTTAAAAAAGCAAGGACCTATAACCAAGATCACTCTACCCAGCAAAGCTTGCATTTAAAATGGAAGGATAGATAAGAGTTTCCGAGACAAGAAAAAATTAAAGGAGTGCATCACCACCAAACCATTTCATATTACATGAAATGTTAAAGGTTCTTTAAGATGAGAAGGGGGTTGGGAGAATGGGTGAAAAAGGTGAAGAAATTAAGAAGTACAAATAGATAGAGAATAGTCACAGGAATGTAAAATACAGCATAGGCAATATAGTCAATATATTGTAATAACTATGTATAGTATCAAATGAGTACTAGATTTATCAGGATGATAACTTAGTAAGTTACATGGTGAGTGGTCACTGGGTTGTACACCTGAAATTAAAGTAGTATTGTATATCAACTGCAATTGAAAATTAAAAAATTATTTCAAGTAAAAAAATATATATTAATAACAAAATTTTGAGCATATATTTAAAATGTATATTTTTAATTTATATATACATATTATTCTAATGTATTATTGATATTAGAAAACATACATAAAATGACAGTTGAAAAGGTTTACATCAAGATGAATTTTTAAAAAAACTGCTTCTGCTCTGTCCTTGCATCCATAGTAGATGTAATTCTTCCAAACCAAATGTACTGTTTATATATAAGATAGATCAGTCAACTTCAAGAAGCTTGCTGAATATAGTTACAACAACTTTTTTGTAGTTGTTGTTAATGGTGCTGACTGAATTTACAAAATAACTCACTCTGGGTTTTGCATGGAAACAAGGTCACTGTCTCCATTATTTTGCTAAAATAACATTTTTGCTGTGATAGATGGGCAAGCCATCATGCTTAATTCTCCTTTTAAAATTCAGATTCTCTATTTTCTGTCCATCAGTTTTCTTTATTTTGTAGTTTGTAAAATGCCTTAATAAAAGAGGTTTTCTATTTAAATATATAAATATCTAATATGTAATTTAAGTATATGTATATATAAATTAACATGGCAAATTTACATTAGAAATCTAAAGAGAAAAAATAGCTGCCTATTATACACAGTATTAACGTAACGGGCTATTTACTGTGCAAGAATAGAGTAAGAAAGAAGATGGACAATATTAGTAAACATTGCAGTTATGAGGACAACTTCATAGCTGATACCTTGTTTTCAATGACTGAAGTTATCCAGGTGTCATGCTTATGAGTATGGACAATAATATTTTCATAACCATCCATTACTTTGGCATCACCTTTGGTAAGGGCAGATTTACAAATGGCCTTCTCAAGTTGCCCACTGCATGGCTCCATATGAACAGCTTTAATTCTTGGTTTGCATTTGTCTGCATAGATATCAATGACAAATGGGCATGCCTGATATGAAAAAAAGCAAACCTTGTTTTAGCCTTCTGACAGAATTTAAAATAAATTTATTAGTAATATGTTTATCATATGATTTAAGAAGATGCACTGCACTTTCCAGCTTGTCCTTATGATACTCTTTTAGAATAAAATTTTAGTATTATAAATTGAGTAATAAAAAAAGCGTGAAATTCTTAATTTTGGCTAGTATATTAACTGATAATATTTACAGGAAATAAAAAAAACTACAATCTGTAGCAAATCAGTAACACCTCCTTTAAACCACTGCATCACTTTTCCATTTGTTTTAAACCTAACTCATGTCATATTACTTATTTACGGTAACTTTTTTCTAACTTTAAGGGTACAGAAAGAACTAATTCATCAAAGAGCTCTAAAAAATATATTTTTACAAATGAAACTTTATGTGTGGATATAGAGTACCAAAAAGAACTAAATGTATAAAAATAAATTCATAGTCCTGACCTGTGCTGGCGCAGTGGAAAAAGCGTTGACTTGGAGTGCTGAGGTCCCCGGTTGGAAACCCCGAGCTTACCAGTCAAGTTATATATGAGAAGCAACTAATATGAGTTGATGCTTCCTGCTCCTCCCTGCCCTCAAATTAATAAAATCTTTAAAAAAAAAGTTCCCACCAATTTAGGGGAAAAAAGCGATCATTCTGTTGTCACAGTAATGAGTAGTCGCCAACACTGGTTTACACCTGTTTAACTGATCTTCCACAACTCATCTCAATGAACACAGTTTTATAAGCCAACCAGTGTCAGTTCCTCACTTTTGACCAGTCAGGGACACATTCTTGTCAGTAAATACACTGCTGAGTGCCAAACAATCAACAGTCTCGCTGAGTAATCCTGCTTCCCCCAAATCCTATGCTATATAAATAAAATGAGACCTCTGCTCTGCAGGAGAGAATATAACTGACCAAACAGCATAGCTCTCCTTAGAGTAAACAATCCATTTTGTCTTTTTATTTCAGTTACTGAGTGGTGTTCTCATCTTCCTTTGACATTTTCACTGTATATGTTTTTTTGCCTTTTAAATTTTCAATGATGTGAATATATTACATATTCAATAAATAAATAAGCTTTAAAAGTCTTTCAGAAATCCATCTTGTCTAAGGTTTCAAAGATCAACGTTGCCAGCAAAAGCTATAAATGTTTTAAATTACTCTTAACTAGTTTCTCTATTAAGTGAAAGCATGCATATTAGATGTATAGATTAGATGCTGATTTTGTACCATGGTTAAAATGTGGTGTTCACTGAATATTAAGTTAAAGTAGGATATAAAAAGTGACTAAGTATTAACCTCTTAGTACTAATAATAGCCAAAAATTATAGAAAACTTTTCAGAAAACAGGTTTATGAGAGATTTTGAATGATATCAAAACTAGGACTTAAAACAAAGTCTCAATACATCCAAAACTTAAAATTTGTTGATGCTAGTGTTACCGTTATAAACTGGTTTATTTCTAGAAAGAACAGATACTATTGTTAATTTTAAGAATATAAAACAAATGTACTGTTATCTAATGTGTGGCCTAAAAATCTTATATTCTTTATTTTAAATTTGACACAAAAAATAGAATTTAAGAAAGCCTGATTTTTATTATTCCTCTGAATTATTTTAAGTTTTATTGAACTTATATATCTATGTTAATAAATAACAATAATGACAGCTAATACATATACCATGCTTTAATTTAAATGAGTTAAGCACTGTCCCAAGTGTTTTACAAATACAGGCGGTCCTCAGGTTACAACAGTCACAATATAACAATGTTTCGAGATTACAATGCTCACTCCAATAAAAACTTAAAAAAATTGAGACATGAGTGTTTCAGCTAAGCTGTTAGCATCTTGCTTATGGACTACTTGGGTGAACTATATGTTTGGTTGTGTGAGGTAGAAGAATACACAGTAACACGTATATGAGTGAGGGAGTTGGCATCACTTATTTTTGGTCATTTTCTGTTACTACAGTACAGTATTTTTTTTTTTTTTACAGAGACAGAGAGAGAGTCAGAGAGAGGGATAGACAAGGACAGACAGAAACAGAGAGATGAGAAGCATTAATCATTAGTTTTTCATTGCTCATTGCAACATCTTAGTTGTTCATTGATTGCTTTCTCATATGTGCCTTGACTGCGGGCCTTCAGCAGACTGAGTAACCCCTTGCTCGAGCCAGCGACCTTGGGTCCAAGCTGATGAGCTCTGCTCAAACCAGATGAGCCCGCACTCAAGCTGGTGACCTCGGGGTCTCAAACCTGGGTCCTTGGCATCCCAGTCCGACACTCTATCCACTGCGCCACCGCCTGGTCAGGCTACAGTACAGTATATTTATGTCCTTTTCCTTCTTCTGTGACTTAGTTGTGTTTTTATGTTCTAGGGTATGATTTTACAACTCTGTTAGGATAGGTAAGTAACTTAGGGTAGGGTGTGTTTCCACTATACTAAATTTCAGGTTACGGTCTGTCATAGGAACGGAGCTGTGTCGTAACCCGAGCACCCCCTGTATTAACCCAAGAAATAGTCTGTGTAAAAAAATCAGAATTCCAGTTTTTCATTCAGACACTTTCCCCTGACTTTAAGAGAGCCTTTATTCTGTTAGAACATAGAGTTTCCCTTTAGAAATGAGACTTCAGCAACTCAAATAGCTATTACCAATTAAGAACTATAATTTTTTAGATTATATTTTTCCTGCATATATGTTTCAACTCCTTTGTTCATGAATTATTTAGATGTTTGTAGTAACTAAATTTCAGCCCCAAATAGAAATTTGCATAAACTAACAAAAACATGCTGTTGCATCTAGGATTCATTCATTTGCTGAAATTCAAGAATTTGAATGCCCAATTCAAAAGTCACGTGTCAGGAAAATATTCATGGGGTAAAATATTATGTACATTAAACCCACTCCGAATCTTTCAGATTACTTTACCTCTGTTAATTCCAGACCTTTATTGTAGCCCATTGAGAGCAGAGTGACCCAAAGGTCCCGAGGATCTCCTTCGCGATCATTTGCTTCCATTAGATTCAGATCCATAAAGCCCTGTTTTGTTAGTTCATTCTTCTTTGTGTCAAAATTCTCTGTCAAAACAACCAAAAGGTCTTTCTTTTTTCTTTACTGTTTTTTAAAAGAATGTTTATTTTATTGATTTGAGAGAGAGAGGGAGGGGGTGAGGGGGAACACTGATCCGCCCCTACCTGTGCCCTGACCAGGGATCGAACTGACAACCTCTGCGCCTCTGGACGAGGTTCTAACCAACTGAGCTATCCAGCCAGCGACAAAAGTTCTTAAATGTTTATTTTAAAGGAGGCCTTATGAATCTATGAGCTGTGTAAAAGTAGAATAAGAATGACTCAAAACATGCTTGAGAGATACCATTCTCAATTCCCACAACTCAGTGTAATAATCATCGCAGTGCATGAGTTAGTTTCTAAACAAATTCTGGTTACAAATAATGCAAATATATTCCAAAGTTTGTGGGTTTTTGGTTTCTTTTTCAGAGAGGAGAGAGAGAGAGAGAGAGAGAGAGAGAGAAGGGGGAGGAGCAAGAAGCATCAACTCCCAAATGTGCCTTGACCAGGCAACAAGCCCAGGGTTTCAATCCGGCGACCTCAGTGCTCAGTGTTCCAGGTCAACGCTTTATCCACTGCGCCTATTCCAAACTTTTATATATATATATTTACCATGTAAACGCAGCAGAATTTAGATGACTTCATGTAATACCGCTAAAACTAGTGATGTTTCAAAACAGGGAATGTGGATGGTGCCAGATTTAAGGAAACCACTATATGCCTAATGACTCTAATTTTAACCAAACTGTCCCCTGGTCCTTAAAAAACTGTTAGATAATGGGAAACACTTAGGAGTTAATAACTGTCCCAGACAAATATAAGTATGTCTATTTAAATATTATTTGTAAGTAAAACTAAATTCACCAAGAAGTATCTAGATATGTGTAATTCCTGAATTAGTCTAGAATATGGATAATAAACATCTACTTGTTATGGATTATATTCTGTTAACTGCCCTAAGAACAAATTCTGTTTTCCATATCCCATCTGTTTGTTGTTTTTTTTACAGGGACAGAGAGAGAGTCAGAGAGAGGGAGAGATAGGGACAGACAGGAACAGAGAGAAATGAGAAGCATCAATCATTCGTTTTTTTGTTGGATACCTTAATTATTCATTGATTGCTTTCTCATGTGTGCCTTGACCGTGGGGCTACAGCAGATCGAGTAACCCCTTGCTTGAGCCAAGGACCTTGGGTCCAAGCTGGTGAGCTTTTTGCTCAAACCAAATGAGCCCGCGCTCAAGCTGGCGACCTTGGGGTCTCGAACCTGGGTCCTTCTGCATCCCAGTCCGACACTCTATGCACTGTGACATCGCCTGGTCAGGCCTGTTTTTTTTATTTTCCCCTTTGACCTTTCCATTTTTGTCTTAAATACAAAGCCCTACCTAATTCCCACACTCCTCCTAAGTGACAACTGCTTTTGCCTCATTCTCAGTATTTTCTTTGATATTTTTGGTTTTCCTGCCTTTCTTAATTTAACTCAAATAAAAAAAGTAAAGAATTCTTAAAAGGTATAAACGGCCTCCTAGAAACATCTTAATTTTTAGTAAAATTCTAGACTGTTAGCTCTTTGCTGCCCTCTCCTGGGCACAGTGTGGGGCTCTTAACCACTGCAGTCCTTTTAGTATCAAGAGTTGGGACAAAGAGTTTTCATATTCCAAACTCCAAAGAACACAGGCTAAAAATAAAATTACCATTAAGTACTGCAATTCATAGTTTATTTTGAGTACTATACCAACTTCCAGTTTAAATAAAAAAACGCTTAAGTTTTTATGGTCTCCAAACAATGCTACTACTTTTAAACTGTCCTAATTGCTATAATAATATTCCATGGAGAAGTTGGACATTTTACTTCATAAGAATGAAAGGGGGGCCTGACCTGTGGTGGCGCAGTGGATAAAGCATCGACCTGGAAATGCTGAGGTCGCCGGTTCAAAACCCTGGGCTTGCCTGGTCAAGGCACATATGGGAGTTGATGCTTCCAGCTCCTCCCCCCTGTCTCTCTCTCTCTCTCTCTCTCCTCTCTAAAATGAATAAATAAATAAATAAAAATTAAAAAAAAACTTTGACATTAAAAAAAAAAAAAAAGAATGAAAGGGGGACTACATATATTTTTTAACATATCCATTAATTAGAAGAAAAATGCTTACCTCTGCAGACAGCCCACGCATCTTTGTCACATTTCTCACCACTTGTTCTCAATTCAAAAAAATTATATTCTTCCAGGCTAAGAAGACCATTTCCATCTAAGTCAATTACTTCAAATATATCTGATAAAGCTGACCTAAAATTATAAAAATAGGTAATTATTTGTCTCCAAGGCAATTTGACTGGAGCTTCCTATAAAGACAACTTTTAAAAGGAAGTAATATCAAGGTATTGAACAGTTTTTGTGAACTATAAACCTAATATATCCAACTATATATTTTTACTTAGTCTAGTATTATATGAGCTAAAGAAGCTTCTGAAGCAATCATAGTATGTCAGCACACAGTAGAACCTCAATTAATAGTAGTTCCTTCTTTTCTCCTTTCTCCAATCTACTTTTTTCTTTCTACCTACCAGATCTTGTGTATATCTAGGGCATGGGAGAACCACTTAAGTGCTTGGATTTCATATTTGACAGTTACATAAATCAACAGTGCAACTAGCAGGATCTAGTTCTAAGGCAGTGCCTCAGCAGGAGAAATTGGTAGATGTATGACTAAAGCTGACTGGCTAAAAGTGTGGAACTCAAAAATGAATGGCAATCCCAGACCTGTGAGTGGCAGGTCACTTTTAGGTGCCTAGTGAAAGAGCTGCATTATTGAATTAGAATCATGGGGACGAGGGTGGCAACTGGCCAAAGGAAAGGATGGAAGACTGGCTATTAATATATATATATATATGTATATATATACATATATATATATATATATGTATATATATATTCAATCTAAGTGTTATAGCTCTAACCTTAAGAAACAAGACTTACCTAAATTCCTCAGTAAGAAATAACTCCCCTGTTTCATCTCTATATACAAGCTGGGCTTCTTCTGTTACTGGTTTTCTTTCTTTCCTCAGCCTACATCCAGTTGTGGAAGGAACTAACCAGTAAATTCCAGGACCTAGTTCACCAGTCCATCCAAAAACCTTTTTTGAAAAAAATCAGAAAAAAGCACTGTAAGTCTCAATGACTTTTAATTTTCCTTCTGAAAAAGAAGCATTAACTTTTAAAATTAATATTCACCAATTCTATTATGGTTCTATCAATCTTTACAGACTTCAAAATCTTTTTTCAATGGTAACCTTAGTATAAGACCATTAAATATAA
This sequence comes from Saccopteryx bilineata, assembly GCF_036850765.1. Taxonomy (NCBI): domain Eukaryota; kingdom Metazoa; phylum Chordata; class Mammalia; order Chiroptera; family Emballonuridae; genus Saccopteryx; species Saccopteryx bilineata. The sequence continues at coordinate 238,408,469 of NC_089492.1, forward strand.
TTCTATAATGCAGTTCTATTATGTATATTTTTAAATGCCTAAAGGTATAACAGGTAAGAAATTAGATAGTTTATAATTCTTCCCCAATAATCTTTTTTTAAGTGAGAGTAGGGGAGATCCAGAGACAGACTTCCATGTGCACCCCGACCAGGATCCACCTGGCAACCCCTGTCTGGGGCCAATACTCTGCCCATCTGAGGCCTGCTCACAACCGAGCTGTTTTTAGCTCCTGAGGCGGAGGCCTCACGGAGCCATCTTCAGTGCCCAGGGCCAACTCACTCTAATCAATCAAGCCATGGCTGCTGGAGAGGAAGAGAAAGATAGAGAAGGGGGTGGGGGGTGGGGGGTGGGGAAGCAGATGGAGGCTCCTGTGTGCCCTGACTGGGAATCGAACCTGGGACTTCCACACACTGAGTCGACACTCTACCACTGAGCAAACTGGTTAGGGCCCCAATAATCTTAAAAAATGATTGTGATGCAAATATCTTCAATAGGAAGCAAAGACAGAGATCTTAGAATAATTTTTCCAGGTTACAGTTCCCTAATTCGATTCAAATATAAATATATAATTTGTAAGTCAGATTTCAATGACACAATATAAGAATTAAATATTTCAAAAGAGTTAACTATTTATATAAATTAGTCATATTTGTAATAATCCAATATGTAGACAAACATGCCAGAATTTTACTACTACGTAATACGGACTATAAAACAAGATGGCAGAATCCCAGATAAAACTACACAAAATTATTTTCCATCACAGAATATTTATAATGAGTGCTAGGATATTTGCATAGGAAAATGCTATATTCACCTATTCTCTGAAAGAAAGCAACATGGTATCTCTCCACGGGCCTTCTAGGTGTTTTCTGAAGCCCGATGGCTTCTTGTAAAACCTAGGGACTGTTTCTGTCAAATATATGAAATCTAAGCATTTTCTGTTGGCTTTTGCCTTTCAGCAGAGAATAGCTCTAGGGATTTCTGTCTGGTACTGTGTTCAAAAACTTTCAAAACCCTGATATATTTTAGGTTATCCTGGGTACTCATATTCAAAATAAAGTTGCTCATCTGAATTCTAGGATCAGCCTTATTTCTGCTCTCACAAATCAAAGGAAACAACCATCTTAACTGACCATGTCCTATTTTTAACGCAAGAAGCAATCTAATAAAACACAGGACCATTTTCAAGACTAAAGATTGAGCAAATCCATCCTTTGAAAGCCATAATCTTTTAGATTGGCCAGATCAGACTGACATCCAGGAGTGAAAAACAGTTCTTGCTTCTTCCTAATATATGTCATCCCACAAACCTCCCTTATCTCCACATATAACCTTGAATTGCCACTGTGGCTGGCAAATGGAAAGTCTTTTATGGGGACAAAACTCTTCTTAAAGAAAATAATTGTGAAACTAAAACTAAAAATAAAGTCCTTTATAAATATGACATAGTACAGATAACCAGAACCCTATATAGTAAAGAAGTAAATGGAAACTCATTCAAGCTTTATTACAGGCTCACGATGCACCAACACTTTTACACATGCAGTCTCATAAGAAAGTAATTTTATCCAAAACAAAATGGAAAAAGCTATTGTTTTAGACAATGTTTTATTTTGAACTTAACTTTGTAGTCATCTCTGAAGAGGAGTTTAGTCAAAACATTAACTTCTGTCATTTTATTTGTTTCTTGCCTATAACTATTACTGTCTGTTAGGAAGCCCACAATAAAGACTTTTATATAACATTCCATCAGGGAAATGTTTGTCTGTCGTTGGACCCACATAAAGATTAAATATATTACAGGAAGCCTTTGAATAGTATTATTCCTGTTGTGTAGAAGATGTATTTTGTAGTCCTCATAAAATAAATAGCCACATTTATGTATCTGCCTCACATATTTGGCCTCTGAGTAAATATAAATATATAATTAGAAAAGATCAGAGCAACCCTATGGGCAACAAATAAAATAATTTAAAACCATTTTCTTCAATCTATTTTTGAACCCTGTGATGAGTCAAGCCTGAGAATAGTAATCTTGAAGTTTTTCTTTTTTGCTGTAGTAGTATAAGACAAACATCTAAAGCAACTTTCCAAAGTCTTGAATTGTTTGTATTTAGGGGGGAAAAGTCCACTAGTATCAACCATTTTTATAGAATATGACAAAAAACGATCACATGTGAGACATCAGGGCACTTAAAAAAGAGGAAAGTTAAATACAATGTCATACAACTTTAAAGTTATGAAGCTATGACTGCTAAGTAAGACTCAATCCTTAAATCTCAGTGAACAAGAAAAAATCCTTCACAATTAATTAAGCCTATGTGATATGCATAGTGTTTAGGCATTGTATGTATCTGAATTGGAAGAAAAGATACAAAACAAAAAATGTATATATAATATATAGAAAAAATACTATTGTCCCCAAATGAGTTCACACTATATTTTTAAATCAAACATTAGAAAATAAATATGTATACTTCTCTGTTTTGTAGTTCAGTAAAACATATGAGCTGTAGGTTTGCTTGATTCTCATTTTCCTTAAGAATATACAAGGCAGTATCAACTGATAACCAAGGTGACGGTTTTCCTATAAACAAAAAAACCCAAAATCTACTTTTATATGAAAACATCATAGCATTTGCAATAAGACAAATACTTATATACAGTGAGCTTGTTAGAAAGTCTCTACATACACCCTTTCTAAAAATCATAACTTTTGTTGAGCTCATCAGAGAGCTGAGGTTGCAAGGCAAACAAGTAGCCTGAAATCCAAGGACAAACAAACCCTTCTAAGCAGAGTTTGGATGCAAGCACTGGCTTACCAGCGGAGGGTAGGAAGAAGAGGAAGAGATGTTAGATACCATCTATGTGCTGACAAACTCCAAATTTGTATCCCCAGCTAGAATCTTACCTCTGAATTTTAGAGTCATTCAAACAACTGCCTATTTGACATTTCCACTTGGATTTCTATGTATAAAACTGACCCCAATCCTTTTTTTAAAATCAGTCCTTCTATACTCTATCTCAGTTAATAGTAATTTGTTTCTTTCAGTTGCTCAAGCCAAAAATGTTGAAATCACCTAACTTTTTTCTTTTCTCACACATCACAACCAATTCTTGGGAAACCTTATGGTTCAACCTTCAAAATATATCCAGAATTTCTACTTTTTTATCCTTTGTTCATCCCAGTTCAAAACATAAGAATTCTGCAATAGCAGGAAGTTCCCTTGTTTTCTACTGTGCACCCTTCAGTCTATTTTCAATATGGTCACCTGACTGCTCTTGTTAAAATATAAGTCAGATTATGTCCTGTCTCTACTCAAAATCCTCTGATAGAGTAGAGAATTGGGAAAATGTTGCTCCTACCCTAAGAATAAGGGAAGGTGCACGAACTAAAGAAATCATAACCATTCCCGGCCAGAGGTGGTGCAGTGGAGAAAGCATCAATCTTAGCACTGAGGTCGCTGGTTCATGGCCCTGGGCTTGCCTGGTCCAGGCACATACAACAAGCAATCAACCAATGAACAGCTCAAGTGAAGCAACTATGAGCTGATACTTCTCACTTCCTGTCTCTCTCTTCTTTCTCTGTAAAATTGATGAAAAAAAATCTTAAAAAAAAAAAAAAGTCATAACCATAACTTTTCTTGAACCATCAGACTTCTAAGGTCACAGGGCAATGAAGTAGTCTAAAATCCAAAGAAAGACAGACCTTTCCAAGGAGAGAGGAAATGTAAGCACTGGTTTATCTGTGTAAAATACAGGAGGATGAGACATCAGGCACCACCCAAGTGGAAAAATGAGAGGGTACAGAAATATTTGAAAAAATAAAGGTGGAAAATTTTCTAAAAATTATGAAAGACAGAAAGCCATAAACCTAAGATGCTCAGAGAAACCAAAGCAGTATGAATACAAATATACACACACACATATATATACTTATATACATATATCTATATATATACATATCTATCTATCTATATATGTAAATATCCTATGGGTTCCTCATCCCCTTCAGATTAAAGGCCAAGTCTTCATTAATGCAAAAAACTCTATTTGATTTTATTTTTGTTCCTCCACTACTCTCTCCTTACCTCATTCTAGCCCCACTAGCCACCCTGTTCTTCTAAAACTGGGCACACTCTCACCTCACTTTTCACTCATCCTTTCCACCAACCTTATACCCACAAAGCTTTCTCCCTTGTCTTCTGTAGGAAGACAGCAAAAACAGTTGTCCCTATCTGTATCTCTAGCCCTTTGCAATGCGACTTTGCAGCTCCTTCATCAAGAGGTCAAGTCTGTCTCTTCCTTTTATAAATCTGGACTTGTCTTGTGACTTGCTGTGAACAACAAAATGTAACAGAAGTAACGTGCCAGCTCTGAGGGCAGGCCTCGGAAGGCCCTATGGCACTTCCACTTTCTCTCGGATCCCTGCACACCATGAGAGCAAGTCCAGGCTAACTTCCTAGAGGAGAAGACATTATATGTGGCAGAGTCAAGCTGTCCCAACAGAGACCCCATACAGTCACGAGAGCCCAGTCAAGATCAGGAAAGCCAGATAGCAGCTATCCAGCAGCAGACAACAGACAACAGGTGCATGAGTGAGCCCTACAGGGAAAAGCCACGCCTAACTCAGACCAAAACACCTATCCAGAAGACCAGCTCATGAGCAAACAAATGTTTGTTTTAAGCCACTGAGTTTTGGGAGTTTGTTATACGTATATCAGCTGATGACTGATACACCTCTTTGAAAGTCTTTGGCCCTGGCCGGTTGGCTCAGCGGTAGAGCGTCCGCCTAGCGTGAGGAGGACCCGGGTTCGATTCCCGGCCAGGGCACACAGGAGAAGCGCCCATTTGCTTCTCCACCCCTCCGCCGCGCTTTCCTCTCTGTCTCTCTCTTCCCCTCCCGCAGCCAAGGCTCCATTGGAGCAGAGATGGCCCGGGCGCTGGGGATGGCTCTGTGGCCTCTGCCTCAGGCGCTAGAGTGGCTCTGGTCGCAATATGGCGACGCCCAGGATGGGCAGAGCATCGCCCCCTGGTGGGCAGAGCGTCGCCCCTGGTGGGCGTGCCGGGTGGATCCCGGTCGGGCGCATGCGGGAGTCTGTCTGACTGTCTCTCCCCGTTTCCAGCTTCAGAAAAATGAAAAAATGAAAAAAAAAAAAAAAAAAAAAAGAAAGTCTTTGCTTAAATGTCAGCTTCTTACCGAAGCATCACTCTCCAGTGTGTTTCAGTGGCAACCCATCAGCATTCACAATGCCCTTTTTCCCATTTTTCCTATAGCACTTACCACCTTCTAACATACAGTGTCATTTACTATTTATTATGTTCATTATTTATTGTTATTTCCCCCACTAGAATGTAAGTACAGAAGGGCAGGGATGTTTGTCTTTTTTGTACTATGATGTATCCTAAGCACCTAAAATGCTACTAAGTATGCATATGGGCCCTCAATAAATATTTGAGAAATAAAATAAATAAATCTTTTTCATAAGAATATGGAAAGTTAACAACTACATTAAATTTTCAGGTCTATCTTGATATCCTTATCCTTTCAGGTCTATCTTGATAAAAATGACTACTATAATTGCTATTTAAAAGCATCAACTACCAAATGTTGTAAGTATCTTATAAGATATACAGTAAAAACTTACATAATCTCTACTTTAAGAGAAAAAAATAAGAATAGGAAAAAACCCTCTAGTTTGAATATGTTTATATGTAAATGTAATAAAAGAAAATATTAATATTTAGAACAATCAACATTACAAGGATTTTTAGGAAAAGTCCTTACAGACATTTTTCACTAATTAAAAATTATATCATGACCATTTTAGACATTTGGATATTACTAATTGTTACCTGGCATTTGTGTACAAAAATGAACATTACCATTACTGCAAAGATTAGTAAGAACTGTCTAAGTTATATGACATAGGACTTTGGGGTTATTAAAAAATACTTGCAATTCAAACTGTCTTAAATTATGTTTCTACAGAACTCTTAAATATATGAATTTTAAAAATTGATAAGTGGCAAAACTAAGGATTAATTAGCAAACTAAGTTAATTCTATGTCATAGGTTTTTAAATAAATTAAAATAAAACATGCTTTAAACATATTCAAAATGCAACTTACTTGCTTTGCAAAATATAGTAACAATCAATGTATAAATTAACTCCCCTCCCCCAAAGTGAGGGGTGGGGGGGAAAGGCAGACAGACTCTTGCATGTGTCCAACCAGGATCCACCGGCATGCCCACCAGAGGGCGATGCTTGGCCCCTCTGGGGTGTTGCTCTGCTACAATCAGAGCCATTCTCTCTGAGACGGAGGCCATGGAGCCAGCCTCAGTGCCCGGGTGCTGTTGTGAGTCGGGGGCGCAGAGAGAGAGATCAGCAGATGAAATCATCAAGGACTAGCAAAGGACCACCGCTCGCTCAGGCAAATGGCCCCGAGTTCGCGCTGTGTCCTAATTTTATTCACAAGACTTCAAAAAGCTTGTTTACTGAGAAATTGGCATAACATCAAGCATAACTTTTACTTAAAGATACATGGAGTACATCTGCATGATAGCTTAATAATAATATAATATCAAAAGGCATTAATTGCTATTGCTTCTATGGTTTCCACAACATTCCTCTCTTTATCTCAAGGGATAACTGTGAAAGGAACAGGTATCTTATGAGAATGTTTTACTGAGAAAAAGCCCAGCAACTGCCTTCAGTCACATAGACCCATTTCAGTGACCTGCCTTCAAGTCACAAAACAATTCTCTTGGCAAAACAGTCTTTTCTTGTTGTTTGTGTTCCCATCCAAGGCCATGCAATGTGTTATTCCACTACACCCAGACCAACTTTACTTCAGTGGAGCCTTGGCTGCAGGAGGGGAAGAGACAGATAGAGAGGAAGGAGAGGGGGAAGGGGGAAGAAGCAGATGGGCGCTTCTCCTGTGTGCCCTGGCCGGGAATCGAACCTGGGACTTCCATACGCCAGGCCGACTCTCTACTGCTGAGCCAACCGGCCAGGGCCCTAACTTTCTTTAAATGTATATTATTACATTTTTCTTACGCTGATTATTTCTTTCACTAAATAGGACTATCAAATGTCATGGTGACATAACTACGGTACCGCGTTCAATATTTTCCATCAGTCAGTGATGCCACTGTGGTTTTGCCTCAAGGCACTGAACTCTGTCCCTGTTCTGTGTTCCTATGCAGGGTCTCTACATCTCCCCCTTTGTTGTTTGAGCTGTCTAATAATGGTTCAAACCTTCAATAGGTTCAGGAGGACATCTTTCTATGGGTGGCAGTGGTGGCAGTGGTTGCAGTGGAGGTGAAGGGCAAGCATAGAGAAACAGGTTTTCAGGGGTCACAGGCATGCCTCTATTTTGCAAAACTTCTTCAGCACACTGGGTTAGACAAAGCTCCCCAGGTGATGTCAAGTGCTCCCTGAGTTAGGTCTCCTCCTCTTTTTCAGGTTCATTCCCGGAGGTGGATTCACTATCAGCTTTGGCATCTCTGGAACCGGGTTGCTTCCTAAGGGCTGATGTTAACTCATGATAAGGCTTCACATTCCTCACTGGTATCCAGAGGACCAGTTGATGACAAAATTGCAACATAGTCTCGCCCTCAGGTTAGCAATTTGATCGGATCCTGCCACTCAGGGCCAGCTAATATATCCTGATACAACATGAGAGGCTTAGGCCATTGCTCTGCTGGTAAAATGCCTCTCGGCTGCAGTAAGTCCAGATGAGGAAATGTTAAAAAGAGTAAGAGTAGGCCCTGGCCGGTTGGCTCAGCGGTAGAGCGTCGGCCTGGCGTGCAGAAGTCCCGGGTTCGATTCCCGGCCAGGGCACACAGAAGAGGCGCCCATCTGCTTCTTCACCCCCCCCCCTCCTTCCTCTCTGTCTCTCTCTTCCCCTCCCGCAGCCGAGGCTCCATTGGAGCAAAGATGGCCCGGGCGCTGGGGATGGCTCCTTGGCCTTTGCCCCAGGCGCTAGAGTGGCTCTGGTAGCAACAGAGCGACGCCCTGGAGGGGGCAGAGCATCGCCCCCTGGTGGACAGAGCATCGCCCCATGGTGGGCGTGCCGGGTGGATCCCGGTCGGGCGCATGCGGGAGTCTGTCTGACTGTCTCTCCCCATTTCCAGCTTCAGAAAAATACAAAAAAAAAAAGAGTAAGAGTACACAGAGCCTTATACAATTGTTCCTGTGGGGTGAGTCTCTCCTCCTGACTCTCCCTTTTTTGTTTGTGCAGTTGGTGCTTAAAAAGGCCATTGGCTCCTTCTGCAATATCTGTAAGTTTGGGTGAATTCTTCAAGCTCCTGAGATCCCCAAGAATGTCCCAATGTTCCTTTCTATTTTCCTTTCAAAAGTACCTCCAAACCTTGAACCTTTTATCATTAACACCATACAATTTCTGCCTTTTTGCAATCAGCAATTGTTTTCTCATAAGCCAATTTTAAGGTCAGCATCTTTACTGCTTGTTCATTATCTACTTGTCGTGAGATGGCAGTTTGCAGGCAATTAATGGAATTAATATAGGGTTTGTTAGGTCTCTGATGGATGCCTGCAAAAGAGTCCATAGGGGCCTTGGTATCTGGAATCTGAACCTATGCCTTAAGCTGCTGTATAAACTTGAGAAAGGCAGCGCGGTTCATGTGGGCTGAGTCTGGGGAGTGTCATAAGCCCTGGTTCCTGTGAGCATATCAACACCAGCTGGACTCCCGCATTCAGATTCTCTACAGCTTGTGTCTGAGCTGCATCCTGGTATTCTTGTAGCCAGACACAGCACTGAGCAGTGGTGGTTACTGCTCTCACTAACCCCTTCCAGTCCCACGAGGTCATTTCAGATCCTGCCCCTGTAGCCTCTACAATTCCCTTGGTAAATGTACTCTGTAATCCATTTTCGGAGCCAGTGCCCCATTTATTCCCAGTCGTCAATGTATAGGCTCCCTTCTTTCCATATCAAGGACACTGTTGATGCACTACAATAAACAGCTTTGTGAGCTGCCTATCAGTGACCTGACATCCTGCTTTGCAGATGAGGCCATGGAGTTGGAGCTTATGGTTGCACTGGCTCAGGGGAGGGAATTTCAAATGCTAGAGTGCAAAGGAAAGAGAAGGGGGAAAAAGGGGAATCCCAGTCTGACCCCTATTAATACTTTACTGCAGGCCCTGGCCAGTTGGCTCAGCAGTAGAGTGTTGGCCTGGCGTGTGGAAGTCCCGGGTTTGATTCCTGGTCAGGGCACACAGGAGAAGCACACATCTGCTTCTCCACCCTTCCCCCTCTCCTTTCTTTTTATCTCTCTCTTCCCCTCCAGCAGCTAAGGCTTCACTGTACCAATGTTGGCCCGGGTGCTGAGGAAGGCTCCATGGCCTCCGCCTCAGGTGCTAGAATGGCTCTGGCCGCACCAGAGCAATGCCCCGGTGGGCAGAGCACCGCCTCCTGCTGGGCATGCCAGGTGGATCCTGGTTGGGTGCATGCAGGAGTCATTCTGACTGCCTCCCCACTTCTAACTTTGGAAAAAAAAAAAAGAGACCTTACCGCAGATGTTTGGAGGCTATTCCTCCCTCATTGTGTCACACTTACTGGGATGTGTCAGACGCCCTTTCCATTTTCCAGGCTTTGGGAGGTCATTTCATTCTTGTGCCCCATGATGGGCGCCACTTGTCATGGTGACAATAACTACACGGAGACCACATGAAGTGTACCAAGGAACCTGGGGAGACCGCCTCACAATCCCCTATGTAGGTTTCATGAGACACCTTGACTCCCAGTCCTTACAGGTGTTTACTGATACACACAAACAGAAGCAGGGATGAGAATAAAGTAGTCAGAAAGGGGAACTTCTTTAGAGCAGACAAAAGGGTAAGGGAAGTAGCTCACTTCTAAGATACCTACCCTGTCTACTGAATAACCAGAATTGCTAATTCTACCCCTACTGTGCTGTGTTCAGCACAGTACTGTGTGCAGTACTTTGGTCAGTAAAGCCACTGTGGCTTTTGCCTCAGGACACTGAACCCTGTCCCTGTTCTGTGTTCCTATTCAGGGCCTCTACAATCAAATACATAAATATTTTCAAAGAGAGCATAAATTAATGTTTTCAAAAAATATAAAAAATTTTAATTTACCTTCGACTTGGCTCAGATTTAATGGCTTAATTGTTAAATAAACCATGGACCTCTGAGCTATTTGCATCCTGTATTGATGACTAATAATTTCACCATCTTCTTCTAAGAAAAAGCAACCTTTCGATTGTACACATTGCCACTCCTGAAATAAAGAAAAAAATTTTCTGCAAACAATTTTTACTAAATGTTTCCAGCATACATAGCAATAAGGAGAAATTTGAGTAGGATATAAAAGAATTATAAATAGAGCACTGACCTCCAGAAATTTGCAACTGTCATTGAGAAGTAAAAAAAAAAAAGACATAATAAAATTCAATTATAACTGATAGTAGTATATGGTTAGAACAAAAAATGAATTATATAAGCAAAATAATATTGTAATTCCAGTTCCTAAATTGTGTCTGACACATTGCAGGTATTCAATAAATGTTTGATGAGGTAGGTGACACCCGTATAAACTGAGAGAGCAACCTATGAACTGTATCTTGAAGGATCATCAGAACTTAGATCATTGAAAGATGGGAAAAAACATAATGAAGAAAAAAAATAAACTTCATGAGGAGGGGAGAAGTATTGGAACAAAGTAATAAACAATCGGGAGCAGTAGGAACAAAGTCGAGACTGCTAAAACTGGTATGTTGAAAGAAAATGTGATAGGTCTCTGTATTTAAAAGATAATGTGCAAATGAAAATAAATGCTTCAAGTCTATGTACTACAAGAACACTGAATAATTTTCATAGCTCTAGCAAAATACTGATAAATTTCAATTTTGAGAAAGACCTTCCTATAAGATTGACTCTATCATTTCTTGGTTTAGCCAAATCCTTTCTCCTAGTCCAAACTAATAAGTCTGTATGGGATCTCCTAACTAGAATGAAGTACAATTTGAAGATGGCATATTATACAGAAAGTAAGGGATTCTGTATTGAAAGTACGAAAAATTGTGCCATTACCACAGATTTGTACAAAAATGCTTTTCACTTTATCAATGCTTTGCCAGCCTATAATGTAACACGTATTTTCTATTCTATTCCTAATGACTTCCAAAAATATTAATGAGGTGTTACTTTATAGAGAATAATTTTGAAAAATTATCTGTAAAGACATTAAATAATAAGCTCAAGGCTTTAATAATATTAAGATAACTACTGAAAAGGTGTGCATTTGCTGTAGAATAACATAAAAATATTACTAAACCATTATAGAAAGACCTATGTGGCACTTAAAAGACAAGAACAAACAGAATTTACATTGAGATTGATTTCTCACTCATTTTTTTAAAAGGCGAAGATCTCCTAACATGTACTTGCATAGAATTTTCTACTATATAAATCATAATTATTTTCATATCACCAAATATATCTAAAGTTAGAAATTTTAAAAGTGCAATACAGATGATGTATTGTGGAATTGTGAACCTTAAATCTGTTTAACTTTATTAACAATGTTACCAATGTCTCCCCAATAAATTTGATTAAAAATTTTTTTAAAGAAATTTAAAATAGGGGGAAATCCCCATAGTTCTACCAACCTAGTTTGATTTTTATGTGATATTTCCCAAAAAAAAACAAAACTTTTTTACATTCTAAATAACACTATTTTATGTTCTGCCTTTTTTATTTAATTCTACATCCAAAACATTTTGCTATTGAAAAAGAAGTACAGGCCCTGGCCGGTTGGCTCAGTGGTAGAGCGTCACCTGGCATGCAGGAGTCCCGGGTTCGATTCCCGGCCAGGGCACACAGGAGAGGCGCCCATCTGCTTCTCCACCCCTCCCTCTCTCCTTTCTCTCTGTCGCTATCTTCCCCTCCCGCAGCCAAGGCTTCAGTGGAGCAAAGTTGGCCCAGGCACTGAGGATGGCTCTGTGGCCTCTGCCTCAGGTGCTAGAATGGCTCTGGTTGCAACAGAGCAATGCCCCAGATGGGCAGAGTATCGTCCCCTGGAGGGCATGCCGGGTGGATCTGGGTCGGGCGCATGCATGAGTCTGTCTGCCTCCCCGTTTCCAACTTCAGAAAAATACAAAAAAAAAAAAAGTACAAAGTTTGAGGACTCACACATGCTAATTTTGTAGTAATACCTACTACAAAGCTACAGTAATCAAACCAGTGTGGTACTAGAATAAAGACAAATATATCGACCAATGGAATAGATTAGAGAGACCAGAAATAAACTCTCACATTTTTGGTCAAATGATTTTCAACAGGGTACCACAACCATTCAACAGGGAAAAAGACAGCATTTTCAACAACTAGAACTGGAAAAACTGATATCCATATGCAAAATAATTTATTTAAACCCTTACCTTAAACCGCATACAAAAAGTAATATCAAATGGACCAATGACCTAATTGTAAGCACTAAAACTGTATAACTCTGAGAAGAAAACAGGGGGAAACCTTTATGACATTGACTTTGGCAATGATTTCTTGAATATGACACCAAAAGAACAAGCAATTTATATATATAAACTGGATTTCATCAAAATTAAAAACTTTTGTGCATCAAAGGACACAATCAACATGGTGAAAAGGCAATCCACGGGATAGGGAAAATACTTGCAAATCATACACTGGAAATTGACACATATTAAAAAATCCTACAACTCAACAACAAAAACAATTAAAAATGGATATAGGACTTAAATAGGCAATACTACAAAGAAGATACACAGGTGGCCAATAAACACATGAAAAGATGCTCATCATTACATCATTAACGAAATGCACATCAGAACCACAATAAAATACCACTTCATACCAACAAGGATGGCTATATAAAAACAAAAACAGAAAATAACAAGTGCTGACAAGGATGTGGAAAAATGGGTACCCTTTGTGCACTGCTGAGAGGAATGTAAAATGGTGAAGCCACTGTAAAAATTTTGGCAGATCCCCAAAATATTAAACATAGAATTAATATATAACCTAGCATTTCCACTGGGTATATACCCCAAAGAATTGAAAGCAGAGACTCAAACACTTAAAAATGGCTAAAATGGTAAATTTTGTCATGTACCTCTTATGACAATAAAATAATTTTGCTAATACTCAAAGTTTCAATTTAACTGTTTTTATAATTACCCATTGAGTTGGTATACCATTACTTATTTAACTATTTCTAAAATGTTGGGACATTTTGGTCATTTCCAATTTCTCATTGGTACAGGCAATACTAAAATAAATACTATTTAATCTAAATGTTTATTTTCTAATAAATAATTTCTTTCAGAAGAACTTCTAGAAAAAGTATGTATATTTTTAAGGCTGATGATGTGTTTCCATATTGATTTGTAAAACAGTGATGCTAATTTTATGTCTCCAATGGTATATATACTATAATAATTTTGCAATACCATAACTTTTCTTTTTTTTTTTTTTTTTTTGTATTTTTCTGAAGCTGGAAACGGGGAGAGACAGCCAGACAGACTCCCGCATGCGCCCGACCGGGATCCACCCGGCACGCCCACCAGGGGCGATGCTCTGCCCACCAGGGGGTGATGCTCTGCCCCTCCGGGGCATGGCTCTGCTGCGACTAGAGCCACTCTAGCGCCTGGGGCAGAGGTCAAGGAGCCATCCCCAGCGCCCGGGCTATCTTTGCTCCAATGGAGCCTCGGCTGCGGGAGGGGAAGAGAGAGACAGAGAGGAAGGAGGGGGGGGGGGTGGAGAAGCAAACGGGCGCTTCTCCTATGTGCCCTGGCCAGGAATCGAACCCGGGTCCCCCGCATGCCAGGCCGACGCTCTACCACTGAGCCAACCAGCCAGGGCCTGCAATATCATAACTTAAGTAGTGTTAACATTAAGAAAGTTGGGGCCTGTCTGACTAGGTGGTGGCGCAGGGACAGAATGTTGGACTGGGACACGGAAGACCCAGGTTCAAAACCTTGAGGTCTTCGGCCTGAGTGCAGGTCCGTCTGGCTTGAGCATGGGATCACAGACATGACCTCATGGTCGCTGGCTTGAACCCAAGGTCGCTGGCTTGAGCAAGGGGTCACTCATTCTACTGTAGCCCCCCAGTCAAGGCACATATGAGAAAGTAATCAATGAACAACTGAGGTGCCACAACAAAGAATTGATGCTCTCATCTTTCTCCCTTCCTGTCTCTATCTGTTCCTGTCTTTGTCTCTGTTACAAAAAAAAAAAAAAAAAAAAAAAGTTGAGGCCTGATAGGTGGTGGCACAGTGGATAGAGTCAACCTGGAACACTAAAGTCCAAGGTTTGAAACTCAGAGGTCGCTGGCTTGAGCGAGGAATCATCAACACGATGCCAAGGTCACTGGCTTGAGCAAGGGGTCACCATCTTGGCTTGAGTCCCCAGTCAAGGTATGTATGAGAAACAATCAATAAACAACTAAAGTGATGCAGCTACAAGTTGGTGTTTCTCATCTCTCTCCCATCTCTCTTAAAATAAAAAAAGTGAAAGTTGGGAGTGGGGGAAAGTGGAGGAAGGTATAGTGGGGATAAATGTTGATGGATGGAGACTTGACTTGGGGTGGGGAACACACAATACAGTGTACAGATGACATGTTGTAGAATTGTGCACCTGAAACTTGTATAATTTTGTTAACCAGTGTTACGCCAGTAAATTCAATTAAAAAAAAAGTTGGGTGGTAGGGACGATGATCTCTTAAGCAAGGTGTAGGTATATATATTCATTATAGTATTCCATATATTTATGTATATGGTATTATAATGATTTTGCATTAATTTATATTAATGCAATAAAATGATGATAAAAATTGTATTGTAATAATTTCTCTGATTACTAGCAAGGCAGAACATTTCCCCATATGTTTATTATTTGTGTCTCCTTTTGTATAAACTGTTCATTCCCTATTCTTAGAGCCCTATTGCAGACTTGGTATTTTTCTTATATATTTTAATATTTATACATTCTTTTAACTATTTTAGATATTAATCTCCTTTCTTAAACTGAATTTTAAGTTATTGCTGAACTATTACTCAAGATGTCATTCAGTAATTAATCACATGCACTGTCGCACCTTTGGGGTATAAAAGATATGTGTACTTTTAATTTTCAGAAATTAAAATGTGACCTTAAGTTATTGGAATTCATTTTCATAAGTATATTGCTCATGACAGAAACAAGTCATTATATATGAGATTTCAACAACATCCCTATGAGGCAAGATAGGGTAGATATAAATTCATCATTTTAATAAACAGAGCAATTGAGGTACTCAGAGGTTATTTCAGTTCAGATTTTTACTAGCAATTTGTATAAATATCAGGTCTGGTGTCTAAGACTTTTAGATCAATGCTTTTACTATTAGATCATGTTTACAAAAGAAAATATGCTCAGAGTACTAAATTCAAATATTTTATAACTCAATGAGGTTCAAACTTGGGCTTGAGCCAGAAGTTCAACTGTTAGTAATGAATAAGAGTATGTACAGACTTTCATTTAGCCTCCCTGTAAATCTCTGGAATAGGAGTATCATACGGACTAACAACAGATGTGGACATTACCTCAAAGCCAATTGGCCTTAATATAATCAACATGACCTTGGATGATGAAGACTGCTACAGAGAAGAAAGGAAAAGTACACTCATAACGCATTTAGATAAGTTACTTTTTGAGATACTTTGAATTAAGATTCTGACATCAAATGGACAACATTTAAGATGTTTTCCTTTCAACCAATTTTGACTATAGCATTATCATATGGAAATTCATCCAATATATTTTATAAATATTTTTTTATATTTACCCATCTGGAATGGTAAGGGATACTAGTTTAGAATTACAGAATGTTAAAAGTAAAAGGAGACTGAAAAGCAATCCAGTGCAGACCTCTCTTTTGATTGATGTAAGTCTGAAAAATAAAGTGATAAGCTTGAGTTACAATTCTTGTTAACTGCAGGACTGGAACCCAAGTCTCCACACTTTCTCTCCAAACTATAAGCTAAACTCAAAATTATGTTCTTTTTCACATTTAAATATCTGCCATGGTTATTTTTAAAGCTAGAAATTAAAGAAACATCACATTTATCAGTTTTTATAATCTATATCAAAGTATTATCATTCAGAATTATTCGTATATTGAAATATTAAGATAAAGAAATTTAGTTTTCTTACTAAAAAATGTAGATTTTAGTAGCTGAAAATTTTTCTTAAATTTATATTGTAATTATGGTCATAGCAACTGCCCCATCCCAATTAAAAAATGTTTAAATAAGCCCTGGCCAGTTAGTTCGGTTGGTTAGAGTATCATCCCAAAGCACACAGGTTGCCAATTCTATCTCCAGTAAGGGCACATGCAATAACAAATCTATGTTCCTGTCTTTCTCTCACACTCACTAAAATCAATAAATACATTTTTTAAAAATGTATAAATAAAACTAAAAGTATTGTTCTTTGCCAGGTACACATAAGGTGAACATAGTTTGTGGTATCTGGGAAACTCGAAGATGAAAGAATTCTACCGTGTGCTCATGGTACTTCTATGCACAGTGCCGTGAGCTGACAGAAGCGGCCTTTATAAAAGTTAGCTGGGAAGAGAGTTAAACATTTTTAGTAGAAGTCTTTCAAAATTTCCAATTCTAGAAAAGGTACAGGTAGAAGGGAATTTAGAAATTTCTTTGAAAAGACAGCCAATCAGAATATAGGGTTAATGAGGCTGGAGATTTTTAGGACAACAGTTGTTGTAAAACAGAAGAATGCCACATTTACATCAACCAAACTTCAAGTAGTAATCAGATTATTTTGAATACTAATAACATTAATAAAATAATTTGTAGCTCTCTTGTTTAAGATTCTTAAAATCTGCCAGTTATTAAACATACAATGCTTATTTAACCAAAATTCCTTTCAAAACAAATACTTTCAATGACACAAAGCTTTTTTTCTAGTACCTAGATTAAAATGTTATAAATTAAAAGAAAAAAGTAGTAACAAATTGGATGGCTCATGCAAATAAATCAATTTGAAAGGATTATAGATTAAACTGAAAATTAGTATTGTAAGAAAAATGCAAAAGGTTTAGTTTTTAAAAAAATTTAGAATGATAGCCTGACCAGGTGATGGTGTAGTGCATAGCGCACCGGCCTGGGATGCGGAGGACCCAGGTTCAAAACCCCGAGGTCACTAGCTTGAGCGGAAGCTCATCTGGCTTGAGTGTGAAATCATAGACATGACCCCATGGTTGCTGTCTTGAGCCCTAGCTCGCTGCTTTGAGCAAGGGGTTACTGGCTTGGCTGGAGCCCTTCTTCCCTCCCACCCACTCCCATCAAGCCACATATGCCAAAGCAATCAATGAACAACTAAGGTCCGCAACAAAGAATTGATGCTTCTCATCTCTCTTCCTTCCTGTCTGTCTTTGTTGGTACCCTCTCTCTAAAAAAAAAAAAAAAAAAAAAAAAATATATATATATATATACACACACACACACACACACACACAATACATATTTATAATGATAGACTAAGAAATTCCATAAATAATGTAATCTTTTGACAACATAATGCAAAAGAACAGTACCTTGTAATTCTTATATGGGGCATAAGATGGCGCTATATTCTACCGATCCAGGTAAATTCATATAAAAGGAAAAAGACCTGCTAATTTGTTATATGCAAATTTTACTTTTATTCACAATGTATGAGGAAATGCTAAAAAGCACAAATTAAAAATAGCAAAGTTGAATAATATAGCTGTCAAAAAACAAATATATCAGTCAAATTACATTTTTTTATTGGAACACCTGAGAGAATGTGATTTGCTTTGACATAAAATCTGTATTATTATTAAAGTTTTAGGTAAGGTACACTTATTAAGCAATCATCACCATCATCATTAGTGTTTTTTTATAAAGATACATTATGTCACATATTTATTAGAAAGCTATTTGTTTTTCATAAACACAAGTATGTAAATAGTTATTATTGAACTTTTTGTTACTAAAGAATTATAAACTATAATTAAAAACAAAGCTTAAAGCCTGATCAGGTGGTGGTACAGTGGATAGAGCATTGGACTGGGATGTAGAAGACCCAGGTTCAAAACCCTGAGGTTGCTGGCTTGAGCACAGGCTCACCAGCTTGAGCATAGACATGACCCCATGGTCGCTGGTTTGAGCCCAAAGGTCGCTGGCTTGAAGCCCGAGGTCAATGGCTTGAGCTTAAGGTCACTGGCTTGAGCAAGGAGTCACTAGCTCTGCTGTAGCCCCTGGTCAAGTCACATATGAGAAAGCATTCAACGAACAACTAAGGAACTACAACGAAGAATTAATGCTTCTCATTAATTCTGTCTGTCCCTATCTGTCCATCTCCCTCACTCTCTGTCTCTGTCAAAAAAACAAAACAAAAAAACAAAGTTTAAATATTTATAAGGACAAAATTTGACATGGATTGCCACCTAATTGTTGAATGGATCAACATTTTAAAACTAGGAGAAACTTATGTTAAAATTTTTGTCTTCACAAAAATTAAATTAGCCATTTCAAGTATAAAGTGTTTATATTTGTATTGTTTCATATGTGAATATATACTACATACGTTACACAACATATACATATATATTTATATACATACATGTAAAATACACATGTAGGTACAGTCTAAATTAGGAGTCTAGAAATAGAAGGGCTTGAATCGATGGAGTTTACCACTCATCATTTAGAGCTACATTTTTTCCCTTTATTTATTTATTTATTTATTTATTTATTTGGGAGAGACTCAGACAGGAAATGGAGAGGGAGGCAGAGAGGGAGGAGAGAACTAGGAAGCATCAAATTGTAGTTGCTTCACTTTACAGTAGTTGTTCACTGATTGCTTCTCATACATGTCTTGACACGGGCGCTCAAGCTGAGCCAGTGACCCCTTGCTCAAGCCAGCGTCCTTGGGATCATATTGATGATCCCGCACTCAAGCCAGTGACCCTGCACTCAAGCTGGCAAGCCTGTGCTCAAGCTCACGAGCCCACACTCAAGCCTGCAACCTCCAGTTTCCAACCAGGATCTCAGCATCTCAGGTCAATGCTATATCTACTCTGCCACCACTGGTCAGGATGGAGTTTTCTTTAATGCTAGTAATGACTGCCAACTGAAGCTATTCTTCTCCCAAAGAAATATTCCTGACCCTGCAGGCACATTATAAATCCTAAGCAAATGGAGAGAATCCAAGATTAAGGAATGAATAGTGATACAATACCTATGTATGGCATGTAGAAAGTAATACATGCATAGTCTCTCTAAGGGTCTTATTTTCATCCTATAATTCAAGTCCCTTACCAATTGTTGAACTTATTATTTAAAATCTGGCTTATGTGTACCCCATTACACCAATTTTCTAATTTCTAAAAAGATCCTTTTTCTCTGAGTTCCACATTTCTCCATTCCACATGAAACTGAGGTGCCCAAACTTATTTAAAACAGATTTAAAGTATCTGAAGAAAATTAGTTTAACAATTCTTTTAGTAACTTATTTGATCAATCTCAATTAAAACAAATTACACACTAACTATATTCATAACCAAGTACTTCTCAGAATTATTATGAAACTTAGTATACAAAATTCATAAAGTAAGTTCAAAGTAAAATGCAAACAAAAAACTGAATCCTGCTGAAAAACAAAAGGGTTACAGATTTTTTTTAATTTTAGCTCATCTAAGAAATATCAGATAGTAAACAACAGTGGGCAATATCAAGATCAGAAATAAGATATAAAAAGTCAGTTAAATAATATAAAGGAAATGAAATATTTCCAAAGACATTAAATTTTATATGAACGTCATTGAATTTAAATGTCAGTATGCCAGCTTCTTTCAATCATTAAATTCTCCTAGTACCTTTTACCTAATTACCAATTATCGTTTGCTCTTGATGTCTTAGATGCAAAACTTAAGTAGTCTTTTGTTGTGGCCTACATACTAATTTTGGCATTGTCTATAGGATCTGTCCCTTCCTTACTATGTTCAGGCACTTCCCTATCTATCATAATAGGTCTAACTATCATTACTTTGTTTTATATTTTTCTCTTTTATTTCTTTTTTATTGAATTTATTATGGTGACATTGGTTAACAAAATAATATAGGTTTCAGGTGCACAATTCTACAATACATCATCTATATACTATACTGTATGTTTACCAATACATCATCTATATACTTTACTGTGGGTTCACTTGACCCCAAGTCAAGTCTCCTATCATTACTTTATATCTAGGTATCTATCAGCCTCTCAGACAGTCTCCGTAATTTGAGGTCTCTGTACACAGTACACAATAGGACAACTTTTCTTAAATTAATACTTTTATCATGTCATTCCTTTATTAAGACCTACAGGTGATTCTTGGTTCTGTAATAATATTAACAACACTATTATTAATTAAAGTGAATACACCATGCTAAATGTTTTATATATGCTAGATAATTTAATCTTTCAAAAACAAATTAAACATAATTGTTCCCAATTTATAGATAAGGAAACTGAGACTCAAGAAAGACTGCTCACTAATTTACAAAGGTCACATAGTTACTAACTGATAAAGCTGAGATTCAAGCACAAGTTTGTCTGTATCCAAAGCTCTTAAACCAGCACTTACAATAGTGCTTGGCAGAGTAGTTACTCAATAAATATTTGTTAAATAAATTAATGACTAAGTGAAATACTGTGCTATATTACCTTGGTATGTTAATAATCAAATGAAATTTTTCATTTTTTAAAATTCAAGGTCCATATTTTATAACTAAACAAAATAGCTGGCATAAATTACTTCTTTAGTAAATATTTGTTGAGTATAACTAGATTAAAGGAATTGTATTGGTATGGGCCCAATTAACAAGAGCATGACACAGAGAAAATATCTTACTATGGCTTTTATATAATCCATATTAATGTTTGTTTATATTTCTCTTTATACTAGCTAAACTTATAATTTATTTATACTTTGAATCAAAACACAATATTTAACTAAGATAATTTTATTAACATTTAATTTAGTTGCAAAATACATAAAAGCTTCTATTGGTGGAAAATAATATTGCTGGAACATAAAATATTGTATGTGAGCATGTAAGACATACACACCAAATTGCTTAGGGTGTATAGACTCCTAAACAGTCTGAACAAAATTCCTTAGAGATAATGTTTTAAAATTTTAATATAGAACAAATGTCACTGTCTAGCAATTTAAAGATATAAGGGACTTCAGAGATCAATTACAAATACAGAGTTGTTATTTGAAACAAAAATGTAGCTCTGGAGAACAATCAGTTCAGTTTTCTAACAGCAGTTATAGTCTGTGGCCATAACCATTTCCCCCCCTTTCCCAGAGGTCTCTAGGCACACATTTTTAATGTACCCTAGCAGTTTCCAGTTAATGTTTTATATTTCTGTAGCTATTATTTTCTGTTGAAAGAAAACTAGTAAAGGTTGAATCTAGAAACTAAAAACAAAGGAAGATCAATATTAACACTCTACAAATATTGACTTAGCAAAGTGACTTTGTTGTTTTTCTCTCATAGGAATTGATATTGAATGAATGATTTATTTATAAGAAACACCTGTGAAAAATATTTGTTAAAACAAAAAAAATTGCTTGGTAAAGTACATAATTAGATAATCTATTCCTCCAGTTCAAAAATTGAAGAGTGAACATTTTCAAAACTTAAGACCTTTTAATAATATTCTTATTCATCATTTTCACTTTAAAATATTAGAACTGGTTTATTGGTAAAAATGAATTACTCCACAGACTTTACTGGTTCTCTGCAGACACCAAATAGTTATTAATAAACTTCATGTTAATTCTTATCTATGAATTTAAAATACTATACCTTTATTGAGTTTGGCTCAGTTAATTTTGAGTTTCGGTTACTATTAGCCCCCATGGTAATTGTGATAGAAACAGATGTTTTGAACTTTCTGGTTGCTGCCAGTAAAGAACTCCTGATGTCACCTGTAACAAGTAATAGTTATTTGGCCTCATATTATGAAAAAGATGTCAAAATAAAATTTGCTTCTAAACACAATATAGTATAAAAGGTCTGTTTATTAAATTTGTTTTTTGTTCTTTCTTATTGAAATAAAGTCAGAAGTTTTATCTTTATCAGATTTTAATGGTCCCTAATTTATGGGCTACTAATAAGACTATTTCAATACGTCACCTTTTAGCCTGAATTTTAGTTTTAATAAAATACAAGCACAGCCAAGTCAAGTTCCATAATAAAATTTTACTTCAATAGATTTTTACAGCTAAGAGAGTTCAGAAATGACAGCAACACAAGTTAGATTCTAATTTCTTTTATCACTGAGAAGTGAAGATGGAAGGAAAAATTTATTTGAACATAACTCTCCATCTTTGATTAAGAAATCTTTAGTGCCCAAAAGTAAGTACCTTTATTTGAGACTGTTTCTTGGTTGGTTTTTCTTATGATTCTAGGTGATGGTTTTGGAACTGGTGATGGGTCCCTTTCAGGGAATCCTTCAATGTGGCTTCCAAACTGTTGACGCTTCAGTTTACTGTCAACCTCCAGTTTTTCTAGAGTAGTTTTGAGACATTGCTCATTGGTTGTCATATATAATTTACAAAACTACAGGAAATAAAAAAGTAGTCCAGTGGGTAAAACATTCAATCATACTTTTGAGAGGAGAAAGCAAATGCACATTAGTAGGCAAGGAAAAGACTGACTGATGGAATATGTTTCCTATTGAACTAGGATACTCATTTTATTTTCTTGAATCACACTGACCACCCCCAAGTAACCTAGTGAAACAGCCATGATTCATTGAGGAAGTCCCACTCTAAGTGAAACTAAAATGTTACACAGAGAGGTAGTCCATTATTACTTTTTACAAGACATGCAGACTTGAATTTGTTCTAAATAGTTTTATGATTCTTCCACCCAAGAAGAGGCATATTCCTGGGAAAGTCTGTGTGTATTTGTGTGGACATGCATGTATTTTAACTTGCTTATATTATTTTAACGTAATCATCTGATTACAATTGTGGGACTGGAGTGATTAAATTTCAAGTACAATCAGTACACAATATATAAGTATATTACTGCCAACATTTAATAACACATCTACATAGTGAGAAAATTTACATCAATATGAGCTTTTTGTACCTTGATGTAGTCAAATTTGCCATCAGCATTTACATCAGCCAAATTTATTACAGTATTTACTTCTTCTTGAGTCATCTTCTCACCTCTCTAAAAAATACAAGATTTATTTTAAAGCAACATGACTATCACTCGGCTATGCATGGGGAGAGGGGATTCATTTTAATCTTTTCTACAAGTTTGAATACATGGTTTCATTATGTCTCAGAATGAGTATTATGTCAAGTAAGAATGAAACTGTTATATAAAATAAAATCTCACAATTTTAAGTTTTGTAAAAGTGTGTTGAATTTCAGTTTACTAAATTTGAAAAATGTTTAACATAGACCCAATAATATCTACTATTAAAATTAGAGTAATGATACTCTCTCACATTATAACAAGAAACAGAACGGATTCTGAATCTCATTAATACTTTGTTTCTCATTTACTTATCACATATGAATCACTGATTTACAGAGTTCTGAGAAGGAAAAATTGCAAGGAAATACATGGGGATTGCCACATGGGGTCAATTTTATACTTTATCTTTTATTTATAAAGCACCATTCATCCAAAAGGATCCTTAAGTATTTTATAAACAACACATGTGTGATTCATTTCACCTGCCAATGAAATAGTTATTTTTATTGTGGACTTTGGTTGCCAAAGGTAGATTACAAATTGTTTTGCAAAATACACATATTACAAAATTGTTTCGCAGCTCTTACCTTTGTTAGAAGTTTATAAAGGTCAGTATGTAAAATAGAACCATCATCATTTACATCTAATTGCTTAAATGATTTTAGCAGTTCTGCTTTTGAAGTAGGTTTTTCCTTTCTTAAAATTACACAAAAATCATCAAAATTCAGTTTGGTGGTTTGAGGAGTCCAATACTTATTAATTGTTTTTTGAGATGGATTTCTTCCTGCATTCTGAAGAGCTGCCCAATGAAACAAGTATTATTTTTTATAGTAAATTTGGAATTGCATTTAAGTATACTTTTTTCTTTTAATTATTATATATTACAATATTACACAAAAGTACACACATACCAATATATTATCTTTGGTTTTAATAATCTAGTGATATCAATGTATGCTGGCTATCAAAACAATTTATTTCTTCTTTTCTAAGTGAGAGGAGGGAAGATAGCCAGATTCCTGCATGGACCCCAACCGAGATCCACCTGGCAACCCCTGTCTGGGGCCATGCTCTCAATCGAGCTATTTTCAGTGCCTGAGACAGAGGCTCCACAGAGCCCTCCTAAGCACCTGGGACCAATGTGCTCAAACCAATCGAGGCATGACTGTGGGCGGGGAAAAGAGAAAGAGAAAGGAGGAAGGAAAGAAGAAGGTGGTTGCTTCTCCTGTGTGCTCTGATCGGGAATGGAACCCAGGACATCCACATGCTGGGTTGTCACTCTACTATGAAGCCAACTGGCCAGGGCCTATGAAAATGTTTTTAAAAATAAAAAATATGCAAATGTTATCAGCTAGAGAGTCTTGGTCTATTAATGCCAGAATTAAATAGATTTTTCCTATTCTGATAGTGGATTCTCAACCTACATAATTTAACTACCTGACAATATCTGATTTACTTCATAACAGTGCTTAGAGAAAAGAAAAGATTAACAGCAACCATCTACTTAATTGTTTTGAGGACATAAGAATAACCACAAAAATCATAAATTATTACTTTTTCTGGTTCAACAAGTATCTTAAGAAAATGAAAAAACAATTAGTTTGAGAATAGTACTGTCACCAAGACATGATATCTAAAATGTTGATCACTGCTAGATACTAGTTTCAAAAACATAAACCATGCTCCAAATGTCAAATATATGCACAAAAAGTATCTACTTACAGCAATACCTTGTTAAAAATCAAGACTACTATAGAGCCGCAATGGTCAAATCACTTTTCATTTTTAACCAGAACATTTAAAAATAGTCCTATAACCAGTTATTCATGAACCATTCCTATTTTAAAAGCCACGAAAGACAAAGAATTATGATGTGAGAAAAACTTTGTATATTTGCATACATCATATCACAATAAAATATAATGGTTTCAAACAACTGTAGATATTTTGTACAGTTGAATAGGAATAACTTGGTAATTGGCAGATAAACAAATCTCTGCAAATTAAGACTTAATAGTGGCCCCGGCTGGTTGATTCAGTGGTAGAGTGTCAATCTGGCATATGGAAGTTCTGGGTTCGATTCCCAGTTAGGGTACACAGGAGAAGTGACCATCTGTTTCTCCTCCCCTTCTCCTTCTTTCTTTTGCTCTCTCTTCCCTTCATGCAGCCATGGGTCCATTGATTCCAGTGTATTGGCCCCGAGAGCTAAGGATGGCTCATGGAACCTTGGCTCGGGCACTAAGAATAGCTCTGTCGTGAGCATGGGCCCCAGATAGGCAGAGTGTCAACCTGAAATGGGGGTTACCAGGCGGATCCCCATCAGAGAGCATTGCGGGAGTCTGTCTCTCTGTCCGCTCCTCTCACTTAAAAAAGAAAAAAAAAAGACTTAATACTTTCTAAAAACAATGGTAAATTTCCTAAGCACTATAAAGGGAATTAGCAGAACTTATAACCATTCTGAATTGTGCTACCAGCTTCTATTATAAAACCTTCCACTGAATATTTCCAACCTTTTAAAGTGAGATTTCACAAGATCATTTGTTGTCAATCGATACTAAAAAATGGTAATCTGGATATTCTGCAATATAATACAGATCTATATAAAGAAGTATCTTCAAGGAAAAAGGAATAAATACAGACATCTGTGAGTTCATTACATTGTCCATTCACTGTACACAAGCATTAACACAGAATGATTTTTCCCCCCAGAGATATGAGCTTCTTGGCTCCTAAATTTTATAAATAGAAAGTCTACACCTGAAGTGTAAAATTGCTACCTGTGGTCATGGTTTACGGTTATTAACATATGAGAAGTCCATAGACCAAGAGCAATGTTTCCACACTCCAGAATATGTCAGTGCATCATTCCTAGATAACTTAAAACTTTGGCACAGAAACAGAAACAAGATCATTATCTAGAGATGTCTTTCAGAGCTAACAAAAGGTGTAATAGTAGTAACTGATATATTCCATTCACCTAGAAGGCTTTTACGGACATTTGTAACAATGAAGATAACTTTTTTTTTCTATAAGTTTACTCTGGATGTAGACAAAAACTTTGATTACCATGCTGCCCTAGGAATAAAAGTATATATTTTGCTTAGTTTGTAAATGGACAATTCCTTGATTCATCTATTAAGAGAAATATTTTAGCACTCCATCCTCAATCAACATTTACTCTTTAAAAAGCTGGGCATACAAGTAGGACCTAAATGAAGTTGCGGTTTGATGTCAAATGCCCATGTAAAAGAAAATAGCATTTCATCCAGTTTTGAGAACTCTTTCCCACAAATAATAGCTCAGCATACGCTTGTTATCTTCAATAGCAAAATATTTTTAAAAGATCCTGTTAATTACAGAACTTTCTCAGAATAAAATCCATTATGCCCCAAAACATGTACTGTATTTAAGAAATAGGTGTAATTTAGTCATTTATAACCTAACTCTAACCTCTAGTTTAAGAATTAGTTGGAGCCCATTATTAAGTCTGATAAGAAAAAACATGTAACTGCAGATGTTTAAAGGTTTACACCAAGATACTTCTCTTTTGCCAGGGTTTACTTTAATCTTTGATATGAGTCTATAATACTTTTATTATCTATAAGATGGGGGGGAAAGGAATTCTAAAGTTCAGGTACTGGTACTGCTTTATCTGAATTTGAAATGGAATGTCAAAACCCCTGTTATCTGCAGCAGTGGCAGAAGGATATAGATCAAAGACATAATAACAAGAAACAGACATCACTGATTCACACAACCACTTTTCCAAAACCTAGATTATGTAAAATCAGTCATTACAATATTACAAAGAGTATTTCACTATAAAACCAAAAAAGTAGATAGCACCAAAGAGACAAACACTACATGATTATACTCCCAGATAATTCTATAAGACGGAAAACACCTTAGTAATACAATACTCATTGATTCGCAAACTAAATGCTATAGTAGCAGAAATCATGTTACACTTTTAAACTTTTTTCATCTCAGCCTATTGTCATGATAATAAACAGAAAAAAACTTAAACTATAATTTATAGTAACATATAAAATATTTTACATTCCCCCAAATGGACTTCCTCAAAACTAGAGATCTTACTACATAAAAAACCCAACACATTGCAAAAATATGTCTTTTTATTTAAGGAAACTGCTTCTAAAGTTGGCAAAATAATTTAGTTTCTCTACTCTAAAATTATTAGCCTTGATAAAAATAACATGAGGATTCAGTGTTGTTGTTTACCACTAAACAACTAAAGACCTCCACATCACTTGATACACCTGGCAAAGACCAAATTCATTGTTTTCAGGGATATTTGAAACCAGAGGAATTTACAATATTTAATGAAGAGAAGCAAAGAAAAGATCCTCCCACAGACACATACAAAACCAAACTAAACCAAACCAAAACTAAGCCTAGAACTCTTCATTCTCTTTTAAATTTTCAATTATTTTCTAATACTTCTCTTTTACAACCACTCACTCCATTTTAATATATCCTTTACATCAGGGGTCCTCAAACTTTTTACACAGGGGGCCAGTTCACTGTCCCTCAGACCGTTGGAGGGCCAGACTATAAAAAAAACTATAAACAAATCCCTATGCACACTGCATTTTAAAGTAAAAAAACAAAATCGGGAACAAATACAATATTTAAAATAAAGAACAAGTAAATTTAAATCAACAAACTGACCAGTATGTCAATGGGAACTATGCTCCTCTCACTGACCACCAATGAAAGAGGAGCCCCTTCTGGAAGTGCAGCGGGGGGCGAATAAATGGCCTCAGGGGGCCGCATGCGGCCCGCGGGCTGTAGTTTGGGGACCCCTGCTTTACATTTTCTTCAATATAGGTCAAATTCAGAGTAGTGATTCAGATGCCAAAAGTGTTTTAAATCTATTGTACATCTTAAAGTATCAAAATGAGAATTTAAAAAATATGCTTAAACCAAACAATAAGCATTGGCAAGGATGTGGAGAAAAAGGAACCCTTGTGCATTGTTGGTGGGTATGGCCACTGTGGAAAACTTCAAAAAATTAAAAATGGCTTTTATAACCTAGCTGTTCCACTTCTGGAAATTTATCCAAAATACTACTTCAAAAGAATCTATGTAGCCCTGTGTTCATTGCAGCATTATTTACCTAGCCAAGATTTGGAAGCAGCCCAAATGTCTATCAGTAGATGAGTGGATAAAAAGCTGTGGTACATTTACACAATAGAATATTACTTAGCTATAAAAAAGGAAATCTTATCCTTTGTGACAGCATGGATGGACCTGGAGAGCATTATACTAAGTGAAATAAGCCAGTCAAAGACTAGTACCGCCCTGGCCGGTTGGCTCAGTGGTAGAGCGTCGGCCTGGTGTGCAGGGGTCCCAGGTTTGATTCCCGGCCAGGGCACACAGGAGAAGCGCCCATCTGCTTCTCCACCCCTCCCCCTCTCCTTCGTCTCTGTCTCTCTCTTCCCCTCCCGCAGCCGAGGCTCCATTGGAGCAAAGATGGCCCGGGCACTGGGGATGGCTCCTTGGCCTCTGCCCCAGGCTCTAGAGTGGCTCTGGTCGCAACAGAGCGATGCCCCAGAGGGGGCAGAACATTGCCCCCTGGTGGGCGTGCCGGGTGGATCCCGGTCGGGCGCATGCGGGAGTCTGTCTGACTGTCCCTGTTTCCAGCTTCAGAAAAATAAAAAATAAAATAAAAAAAAGACTAGTACCATATGATTTAACTCATATGTGGAATCTAATAAAAAAAATAATGAACTGACAAGCAAAATAGAGATAGATTCATACATAGAGAATAAGCTGACAGCTGTCGGGAGGTAGTGGTGGAGAGATTGAGCAATAAGGGACAAATAAAAAGAATAACTTATGAACATGGATAACAGTATGGTGATTGCTGGGTGAGGGAAGTAGGAAGGAGGGAGAGGAGGGTATAGGAGGGTTAAATGACGATGAACAGAGACTTGACTTGGGGTGATAAACACAGAATACGGTGTACAAATGATGTGTTGTAGAATTGTGTACTTGAAACCGTTATAATTTTGTTAACCAGTGTCACCCAATAAATTCAATTGAAGAACAAATTAAAAATAAAAATAAATAAAATTTAAAAATTTTAAAGCAAGTAATTGGTAGAAGGTCTAATACTATACAATTTTACAGTTGAATAAAAGTAACCTGGTAATTGGCAAATAATCATTTGTATAAACATTGAAAGTTTTATTTTGAAATTCCTACAATATGTAACTATATAAAATGGTACAATAGCATAATGTAGTAGTTCCATTGCTAAAACCACTAAAATTGGGATGATTCAACAATGTAATTCTAATTCCAGTCTTTCTAATTTATTAACTTTCAACAAATAAGGCAAAATACTTAAATTTAAAATTTTTTTTTACCTAAGTAAAGTTGATCTTTAGAAATAATATTTTCTAAGCTGCTTTTGAAAACAGTTAAGTAGGCAGCTCTACAATTCATATAAAATACCTCTTCTTCAGTCAGTAGGAATTTCTTTGTTTGAGGACTCTCTGAAAGCGTTGATTTATGACTGGAGAAAGCAGCATCACTTCCTGGACTGATGGCCATTCTATTAGAAAATAATTTTTAAAACTGGTTTAATTAATGTTAATGTCACCTTGCCTTTCAAAGCAGAGGGGGGGGGGAATCAAGACATTAAAGTTTTTATTTGTGGGGGAAAAAAAATGAACACTGTAATATGCATAAGGTTGTATTATATGTTAAATTAGAACAGGCATTTTACAGTTGCTTTCTAAATATAAACAAATATAAACAGTTTTCTAAATATAAATATATAAGCAGTTTCTTCCTTATTAATATATGTATATACCAAAAGAACAAAGCCGAAACAAAGATGTAACATAAACACCAAAGAAGACTCACCGGGCAAAGGAAAAACCCACATCTGTTCTTTCAAAATAACAGGATAGTAAGTGGAGACTCTTCATAGAATGGTCATGAGGATTAAATAAGTTAATATATGTGAAGCATACAGAACAGTTCTTGGCACAAATTAAATGCTAAATCAAATGTAAGTAATGAAACTCTACAGCAATAAGACTGTGGATATAATGTGATCGGCATCCATCTCCACAGCAGGATCAAACAGGTCATTTCAATAGTAGTCTCAAATTTTACGTGACTGAATTTTTAAAATCCCATATATAGCATTATCATGAGATTGTACTGTGTACTATTGCTAATAATAATGTTTTGGGTTTATATAACACCTCTGCTCATAAGAGCTTAAATAACTGTCATACATCATGATTTATCCCTCTGTGGTCAGGTATTTTTGGTCCATTTTACAGATAAGGAAATTGAGAGACACAGTATGGCCAATTTAATAAGTTGCAAAAGGCAGTAAATTTTGATAACAGTTTCTTCTTTATTAATGTAAATGAAAGCTTTCATATATAATAGTTACTATTGTACAATGCACTAAATTGTGCTGGTGGTCTAACAGCTTCCAACATTATTTTACCCAGCTCTGGCTTTTAAAAATACATTCTGGCCTAATAAATTGAATATTTCAAGTTCAACAATAAGATGACACAGGTAGGGTCCCCTTCAGGACTCATTGGATTCTTACTCAAGAGGCCTAAATCACTTGCACCTTCTTGAATTATATAGGTCTTTTACACTTGGGAAAGAAAGATAATAATCGCTTATCATGGATGAAGTACCCTATTTATAATACACAGACCGCCTGCCTGACACTTTCATATCACACCAGATTTAGAAGGACCCCATAGGGACGTGGTGTCACAGTCTGGTTACTGCAAATTGGTATCACTATAATTAAGCATCAGTTTTAAACATATATGCGTGCACATATCTCCTCAAAAATGTGAAAGAAAGCCGGTCCAATAAAGAAGGGAGAATATTCATTTTGCAGCTAGCAATTTTAAAATGTAAGGTTTATTGGTTATTATTTTTTTTTAGGCTCGTCCTCGAAGACTCTTTCCAAATAAGGTGACGCCCTCACGTGGAAATCCCACGGCAGAAATGTTCCAGAATTCTATTCTTTCCCTTTCTGATAGGAGAGACTACACTGAGCTTAAATAAATATATAATTGTATGCCCTCAGGCTTGGAAACCTCCTTCATTTAAAACTCTAGCCCGAGACTCAGACAGGGGCCTAGAGAATACATTGCAGCAAACGGCTCCATAAATAACCAGCCACACAATAGCAAGAAAAATAAACTAACAAGCGCCTAGGGCTTTTAAAGGGCCAAGTGAAAGCAGCCAGCCAGCTACACCGTCTCTATACAGTGAAATATGTTCGCAGCTGATCTCAGGCAACATCTCTCTCCTGTTGTATTCCTCTGGGCATAAGGCTGCATTTATACGTAGATTTTAGGTACCTATAGTGACCAAGTGTTGGCAAGACAGAAGAAGCAGGTGGGAGAAAAGTGGAACAGTAGGGACAGAACGCGCAAATAGAGACAGCGAGTTGATGGCTACCTAATTCCAGTTTACAGACGAGGAAGCGTAGCCAATTCTCCGCACGGATTCCATAACCAGCTCACCGAAGCCGGACGGACCTCTGCCTTTCTTTAATTACCATGGCAACTGCACCTTTCCGCCACCGGAAATAAGATACAGAGCACCTCCCCCTAAACGGTCCGGCTAGACATCTAGGGATCGTTAATTCACAGGGATAGGGGACGATCCTGTTGCTCCTCTATCCGGGGCTCTTATGGCCAGAACCATGAGAAAGGGTCCCGTGCTGACCTGTAAGGCACTAGATGCGATCCTAGACTAACACGCCCTGCCTCCTTTCCAAGTGGGCACTCGGACCCGTTGTCGTGGAGACGGTGTTTCCGAGGGGCTACATTGAGTGTGACACAGCGTCGACCGCCCATTCGCCCGCGCTTTTCAGGCTTCTGCGTTTACTTTGGGAGGTTCTGTTTTCGGAAGAGGTTCCTCGGTCGGTTTCATCCAGCGGCTGTGGTCCTTCCCTGAATGTGGAAATGCCGTAGGTATCTCCTCCCCAGGTATTGCTGTTTGTGGCCCCGCTCTGTGAGCGAGAAGAGTAAATAATCGTTTTTATTTTTCTCCTTTTCTGAGTATAAACTTGTCTCTTCCCTGGACAGTTCCTGGTGCTTGGTACCCTCATCCATCTCTGCTCATCTCTCTGCCATAGTTACCCGGTAGTCTTTGTCCACTTTAGTTCTTATTCTCAGAGGCTTTTGACTGATTTTATAGGATGCGGGCTGTATTTAGAGATGTATTTTAGTGCTTGGAGTAATTCCTAATGTGGTTAACAATACCGAAAAGGAATAGAGTAGATTGAAACACGCCGTATAATTTGATAACGCCCGTCATTGCCTACATTAGCGTGGTGAGTAAACTTGTGGGACAACTCAAGAACTGGGTCTCAAGAGACCTGAACCCAGGTCTGAAAAGAGGAAGTGTAGCCAATTCTGGCGTCAATTTCCTTATTGCTGCTCTGTAGAAACTTTTAAGTTCAGTTAAGAAGTTTTCCTTTGGGGTGGAGGGATTAATGTCTAACATGTAAGATTCTCTGGCTGTCCCTTGTTCCCAGGTCGACTTAGGTACTCCCTCCAATGCATTTCTAGAGTACCTTATTCCTCTGTTATTTTCAGGTTTGAGTCAAGTGCAAAATAACACAGCAAGGGAAATATTGTTATCAAATAGGAATTGACACAAAAAGAAAGATATAAAGAAATAATAACCTATATTTATTGAATCTTTATGATTTGGTACAGTGTTCAGCAAATTACCTACATTTTCTTATTGAATTCTAAAAAAGGACTTTAGGAGGTAGGGGCTGCTATTTAATTTCCAGATAAGGAAAATCAGCACTTAATGTGATGTCATACACAGTATAAATAAATGTATTTTACTTATGCCCTTGAAAGTTATGGATTATAGGTCCTGGCCGGGTGACTCAGTGTCATCTGGTGTGCCCTGGTTGCGGGTGTGATCCCCAGACAGGGCACATACGAGGAACAACCAATGAGTGCAAAACTAAGTAGAACAAATTGATGCTTCTTCTTTCTCTCTTTCAAATCAATGGAAAAAAATTCTTAAAAGTTATGGATTATTAAAGAGATTTTCCTCTTTAATTCCCCAGAATGAAGCGAGAAAACTTGTCTTCCTGCTGCTGCACTATAAAAAAACAACAACAACCCTGCTAGCCCTTTTGTGAAGCTGCAAGGACAGTGTACAATAGCAAAATCCCTGCTCAGTAGGAATGCAGTGAATACTGGTGTGTATTAGTAAGTGGTGACACTTCCTGAACTGTGATCCTGTTCTGTTACAGGTAGTGGGGAACCAAAAAAAACTATTAAAAGTGGAACTTTGCACAACTGTTTCCTAGCATATTAGCAGGTACATGTTATGTTAGAAGAGTCTGTGGTAAATTCCAACAATCAATACACAACCTTAAAGTTGAGGTTGACATCATAAGACATATACATATTTGACATAGAATTTACATTTAGACTTGCATATAAGAAACTTTTAAAAGTTTTTTTAGAGTTTATTTATTGATTTTTGGAGAGAGGAGGGAGAGAGAGAAAAAGAGAAGGAGAATGAGAAAGGAGGGGGGAAAGCAGGAAGCATCTACCAGTTAGTAGTTGCTTCTTGTATGTGGCTTGACCCAGCAAGCCCAGGTATTTGAACCACAGGCAACCTTAGTGTTCCAGGTCAGTGCTTTATCCACTGCGCCACCACTGGTCAGGTTTCATATAAAGAACTCTTAAAACTCAACAGTAGAATCTGGGCCGGTTGGCTCAGCGGTAGAGCGTTGGCCCGGTGTGTGGAAATCCTGGGTTCGATTCCCGGCCAGGGCACACAGGAGAAGCACCCATCTGCTTCTCCACCCCTCCCCCTCTCGTTCCTCTCTGTCTCTCCCCCTCCCGCAGCCAAGGCTCCATTGGAGCAAAGTTGGCCTGGGCGCTGAGGATGGCTCTGGTTGCAACAGAGCAACGTCCCAGAGGGGCAGAGCATCGCCCCCTGGTGGGCATGCCAGGTGGATGCCAGTCGGGCGCATGCGGGAGTCTGTCTGACTGCCTCCCTGTTTCCAACTTCGGAAAAATACAAAAAAAAAAAAATTGCAGCATAAAATAATGGCTCAAAGACTTGAACCAATACCAAATAAAAAGTTATATGGTTGGCAAATATGCATTTTGTTAGACATCAGGGAAATGAAAATTAAACTATATTGCAATACTATTTAACACCCAGTAGAATGACTGTATTTTACATTTTAAGAATACCAAGTGAATATTAAATCTTAGTGAATAGATTTGTTTGGCACAGAGGTATGGGACTAGATTCTATGTATTCTAGGCTTGAGCAAATAATAAGTATTGAAGATCATGGGAGCTAGATTTTCAATGTTGGATAGAGAAATTTAAAATATTTTGCCTTGGTATTGGAAGTATCACTATAAAATAATGGATTTTAAAATATACATATGAAGGTAAAAGTAGATAGAAATGTGTGTGTGTTCTGTTTTAGTTCTACCCATTGCCTGTAAGCAATGACATAAGTAGCAGTGAACATATCTAGTGCTCAGATCTTGATTTATAAATGTCATTATCCACAAAAAAAAAAAAAAGTCTCATTGAAGGAAAAACTAATTCTAGGATGAGGACACAGAACATTTTTTTTAAATTTTATTTAGAAAATTAACTTTAAAATGATGACATTGATCAATAAGAGTACTTAGGTTTCAGGTAAACATTCTATAGCATTTTTTTTCTTTCTAGTGAGAGGAGGGAAGGTACCCTAACTCGGATCTACTTGGCAAGCCCTCTAGGGGGTGATGCTCTGCCCATCTGGGGCATTGCTCCATTGCTCAGCAACCAATCTCTTCTTAACGCCTGAGGTGGAGGCCATGGAACCATCCTCAGCGCCTGGGGCCAAGTTGGCTCTAATCAAGCCATGACTGCAGGAGAGAGAGAGAGAGAGAGAAGTGAGAGGGGGAGGAGTGGAGAAGCAGATAGGTGCTTCTGTGTGCCCTGACCGGAATTGAACTGGGGACATCACATGCCAAACTGATGATTTACCATTGAGCCAACTGGCTAAGGCCTATAACATTTGAACTGTTGATTATGTTGTATACCTATTACCCAAAGTCAAATCATTTTGCATCACTTATATTTGTCCCTCTTTACACCCTTCTCCTCACCCTTCCTTCTCACCCTTCCTCACCTTCTCCTGTTCCCTCATAACCTCTTCCTACTGGTAACCATTACACTTTTATCTATGTCCATGAGTCTCAGTTTTATATCTCACCTATGTGTGAAATCATACAGTTCTTAGCTTTTTTTGATTTACTTATTTCACTCAGGATAATGTTCTCAAGCTCCATCCATGTTGTCATAAATGTCACTATGTCATTTCTTATGGCTGAATGGTATTCCATTGTATATATGTACCACATCTTTATCCAATCCTCTATCAGGTGACACTTTGGTTGTAGAAGGTAACAGTAATGAATACTTTATTAATGTTTATTTTGGGAGTACCCATTTAGGTGAAATAATTTTGCAGCGTTTCTCATTTTAGTCAACCCAAAGAACATCTTGGCCCTGGCCAGTTGGCTGAGGAGTAGAGCGTCGGCCCAGTGTGTGGATGTCCTGGGTTCAATTCCCAATCAGGGCACACAGGAGAAGCAGTCATCTGCTTCTCCACTTCTCCCCCCCTTTTCTCTCTCTTCCCCTCCCACAGCCATGGCTCAATTGGTTTGAGCACACCATCTGGGGCATTGCGGATGACTTCGTGGAGCCTTCCCCTTAGGCACAAAAAATAACTCGGTTGCGAGCATGGCCCCAGGTTGGGCAGAGCATTGGCCCAAGTTAGGGTTGCTGGGTGGATCCTGCTCAGGG
The DNA here is from genome assembly GCF_036850765.1 of Saccopteryx bilineata. Taxonomy (NCBI): domain Eukaryota; kingdom Metazoa; phylum Chordata; class Mammalia; order Chiroptera; family Emballonuridae; genus Saccopteryx; species Saccopteryx bilineata. The sequence goes on from NC_089492.1 coordinate 238,444,685, forward strand.
CACATGTGGGAGTCTGTGTGTCTATCTCCCCTCCTCTTGCTTGGAAAAGAAGTGTGTGTGTGTGTGTGGGGGGAGAACATCTTAGCTTCCATTTATTTTCTGGGGTCATTATTCCCAAATATATATCTTTTGCTTCAGTAATAATACTTTAGCTAATTCTTTATTAATCTTTTAATAAGCTTTTGACACTATAAACATGTTCAATAACTGGTTATTGTATTGACCAGTTTTGTCACAAAGAATAACAGAAGTTTCATCATTTATTTAAGGGCTTTCACATGGTGACCATATAGTGAGTTACTGTGTAACCATTATGAATGTTGAACATAAGAGTATGCTCTTGAATGAAAGGGAGAATGCAAAGACAATATAGGAGATTCTCCCTCCTTTTCTCATTCCTATATGTAGAATGGAAAAAATATCAGTTTAGATAGCTCAGTCTACATCTAAGGAGTTACATGGAATGTGAATTTGGCCATTGCCTTTCATCAGAGGATTTCTAAGTATCTCATAAGCATGCTCAATAATCCTAAACACTCCTGTGAAGTAGCTGGCAATATTATCATCCCCATATATGTAGTAAAGGAATAAATGAAAAAACTGACAGTATACTAAGTCATATTTTTATTTTCCATTAAGAAATTTTCTACTGGTTTACAGGCCAGTATTATTAACTTTATGAAGCTTAGTGAGATTATGTGATTTGCCTAAACTTACTTAAAGGGAAGAATTTGTTATAGCATCAAGTCTCCCTGAGTCTTCTCACATTTACTAAATTTATCTTTCTACCCCCACACACCCTCTTACCCTTAGGTCAGCTATTCAAAATGATATGCAATCCAATGTTTTATTTTAAAAGTTCTGTAAGAGAACCTCAAACCATATAATTTTATGAGTTTTTGAGATGTCATTCCTAGTTCTTAATTAATAATCAAAATGATAGTTCACATTTTTAAGAATTTCTTTAGTGTTAAAATATACATAACGTCAAATTTGCCATTTTAATCATTTAAGTGTACAGTTCTATGGCATTAAGTACATTCACATTGTTGTATAATCACCATCATTGTTCTCCAAAACATTTTAATTTTGCAAAACTGAAACTTTGTACCCATTAAACTCCCTATTCAGTACCCCTGACAACCACCATTCTCTTTTCTGTCATCATGAATTTGACTAAGTACCTCGTTTGTGTGAAATCATATAGTATTTGCCTTTTTGTGATTGGCTTATTTTTCAAGGTTCATGTTGTAGCATGTGTCAGAATTTCCTTCCTTTTTAAGGTTGAGTAATATTCCATTGTGTGTATGTATATATTCAGTGTGTGTATATACCATTTTGTTTACCCATAGTCTGTTGATGAACATTTGCATTACTCTTTTTTTCTTTGGCTATTGTAACTCATACTGCTGTGAACATGGGTGTACAAGTATCTATTCATGGCCCTGCTTTCAATTCTTTTGGGTATGTATATACCCAGAAGTGGAATTGCTTGATAATATGATAATTCTATATTTAATTTTTTGAGGAACTGCCAAATTATTTACCATAGTAGTTCTACCATCCTCTAGTCCCACCAGCAGTGCACAGGAGTTCCAATTTCTCCACTTACTGGCCAGCACTACATTTCTGGGTTGTTTTTTTTTTGTGTGTGTGTGTTTTTTGTATTTTTCTGAAGCTGGAAACGGGGAGAGACAGTCAGACAGACTCCCGCATGCGCCCGACCGCGATCCACCCGGCACGCCCACCAGGGGCGAAGCTCTGCCCACCAGGGGGCGATGCTCTGCCCCTCTGGGGCGTCGCTCTGCCACGACCAGAGCCACTCTAGCGCCTGGGGCAGAGGCCAAGGAGCCATCCCCAGCGCCCGGGCCATCTTTGCTCCAATGGAGCCTTGGCTGCGGGAGGGGAAGAGAGAGACAGAGAGGAAGGAGGGGGGGGTGGAGAAGCAAATGGGCGCCTCTCCTGTGTGCCCTGGCCGGGAATCGAACCCGGGTCCCCTGCACGCCATGCCGACGCTCTACCGCTGAGCCAACTGGCCAAGGCCCATTTCTGGGTTTTTTATAGTAGCCATACTAATGGTTATAAAGTGGTATCTCATTGTGGTTCTGATTTGCATTTCCTTAGTATTAGTGCTACTTTTAATATTACTTATGTTGACATCTCTTCATGCATTTATTGGCCATTTGTGTATTTTTGGAGAGATGCCTATTTGAGTTCTTTGCCTATTTTTGAGTGCCTAGTTTTTTTAAACTAAGGTATTAAGCACAATAGCTGTTTGTAACTTTACCTAACTACCAGAGGTATGTCACTTTTAATTGCTAACTAATACTGGTAGCAAATGAATGACTACTTTAGGAAAATGTCCCAAATATCTAATCAAGTTTTGCCTGTTGTTCTTTATAATATGTTTCATCCATCTCTTTTCTGTTACTATTAATATTATCCTTTTTTTTAAATTAAGTGAAAAGCAGAGAGGCAGAGAGACATACTCCCACATGTACCCCCACTGGGATCCACCAGGCAAGCCCCCTATGGGGCAATGTTCTGATCATCTGAGGGCGCTGCTCTGTTGCTAGGCAACCGAGCTACAGCTAGTGCTTGACTTACAACCATGATTGGTTCTGACAGACCGGTCGTAACACAATTTGGTCATAAGTTGAGTAGGCTATATGTACAGTACTGTGAAATGATGTTATAAAAATCTTTAAGTCATATTTTATCATAATTTTCTTTCATTGTTATATATCATAATTTTCTTTGTTTACTTTATGCCATTTGTATTATCTCTACACCATTTTGTTTCTTATTTTTACATTCGTCAGGTTTAAGTAAAACACTGCATTACCAGTACAACTGGTTTAATATTTGCAAAGACAGTTTCCTCTTGGTGGACATCTTGGGAGGGGTTTGATGAAAAATATCCAAGACACAAAACACAAATTGCTGTACCGAGTCTGGGAATACAGTTGAAATGGTGCACGCGGAGATGGTAGTGCTGCCGGAAGCTGGTCCGCACTGTCGTACGTCCAGCTGGGCAACGCTTGCACAGCCAGACACAGAGCAGTCCTGGCTAGTGATTGTGGTCATAAAGTCGAATGGTTGTAAGTTGCACAGGTCATAAGTTGATCAATATTTGTATTTCAGCACCTGAGGCAAGGCCATGGAGCCATCCTCAGTGCCCTGGGCCACCTTACTCCAACCCAGCCATGACTGTGGGAGGGGAAGAGAGAGAGAGAAAAAAGGGAGAAGGGGAGGGGTGGAGAAGCAGATGGTCGCTTCTCCTGTGTGCCCTGATGGGGAATTGAACCTGGAACATCCTTACACTGGGTGGATGCTCCACCTCTGAGCAAACTGGGCCAGTGTTATCTTAATCTGCTTGACATCATCTCATGCTTGTGTTATAGTTGTATCTGGGTAAGAGGGTGGGTTTAAAAAAGAAAGCATATACTAAATGTTTAATAATTTGTATCTTGACAATGGACTCAGTTTTAGTAGAATGATAAGAATAGATGTCATAAATTCCTCTAGGAGGTTTACTCTTCTTTACCTCTTATTTAATCCCTCCCCCTCAATTTAACAAAGATTTATTATCCACAGGACCTGAGAACTGCGTTTCTCTCACTCAAGCTGTGTGACAGTGATTAAGTCACACCAGTTTGTCCCTGTTGAATGAACTAATTGATTTGTTTAGTTTTACATATTTCCATGCACTTCGTTTTTTTATCTAAATTTTTAAAATATATTTATTCATTTTAGAGAGGAGAGAGAGAGAGGTAGGAAGAGAGAGAGAGAAGGGGGAGGCATCAACTCCCATATGTGTCTTGACCTGGCAAGCCCAGGGTTTCAAACCTATGACCATGCTTTATCCACTGTGTGACCACAGGCTCGGCCACTTTTGAAATTTTTTTAAATGCTGAAACATCTTATATACACCTGAATGGAGTAAATACATTCCAAAACTAAATATGAATACTTTTTTTATTATCTGCCATTTTTACTTGTTCTTACAGCTTTATTGAGAATTCACATTAATTTTGAATAGATCTCTAAAATATGTAACATTCTTTAAACCAATTTAATTTCAAGAAATAATGTTATATGATAGGCTAATGTAGATGTAATAGCAAATTTAAGTGAACACTTTAAATAAAATTTTTGTGTTTAGTATTTACTCCTCAGTATTCTGTAAATTGTCACTTTTCTTTTCCTTGCTTCTGTCACTTGTTTGAAAGTCAGTAGTCAGTTATTTGTGAATAGTCATTTCTAGAATGTATACATTTTTAATTTATTTTCTATACTGTATTCTCTATATCACAATCTTTTTCTTCTTTTTCTTTTGCATAATGCTTGAATTCTGTAATATTTTAAATAACAATTTCTGTTTCTCAGGGATCAAGAAATTACTTTTAATTCTGTATTTGTCACTGGGAAAAATAGTTTTAATTTATATTGACCTTTTTCTCCTTTGAGCATTTAGTCTGCATTCAATAAAATGTTGATGACTGCTCTTTAGAAGACAGCTGTAGGAAATAAAGTATTATAAATATTCAGCTTTCCTTTCTAAGCATTGTCACCAACAGCTGGGCATCTAGTTTAGCAGAACAGATTTTGCACAGAGAGAGCCTGGCATGTTCCTGAATCAGTTTAGTGAAGGAGACAAAAAATAGTTTCCTATGGATTGGGGACTTATAAAGACATAGAGCATCTGTTCCTCAGTTAAGTCATAGTCTGGTAGCACTGAATCATGTTTAAAGCTACAAAAATTTGTTCACCTTGCTCATACCTTTATCTTAATACCTATTGCATTATTTGTGCAAATACTATACTTTCAATATCTCCATTGAAGGTATGTAACTTTTTACTCCTATATATAATTTTTATTAGTGATATTTAAAAAAATAGAAATTTTTACTAAGGTTATTTTATAAAATGACTTTAATAATTGGATTATATGGCAGTGCATATATATAAAACCATATATGTATAAAAAGATCCATTTAAGTATTTGTGATTTTATCTTTAAATATGCTATTAAAAAAGTATCATTGTTGTGAAAATTCCTTTCTTATATATAGTATTCTACTTTGTTAAAATATCTTAGAATTTTTATATATATTACTGTTAAATATTTGACTACTTAAAACATCTCAAATCTAAGATTTCTTTAAATATTTTGTTTGCAGGGTTAAAAGATCACTGAAATTGGATGATATGTCAGAAACAAATGTAAGTATTTACTTATGAGTTTGTAATTGCATAGTAAGATTGTGTTCTTAATTTTTTAACAGTTAACTTACCTTACTAAATGTAAAAATTATCAGAAAACATGACGTAATTGTGATTGGCACATTTTCTGTGTATAATATGTTTTTGTAAATCTAATGTATGGACGTTCTCGGCCAGCTTGAGGTTTTCATTTTAGGCAAATTTTTTAGAAACCTTAAGTTATAATTTAATAGAAATTAATTCACTATTTGTAGAAAAAATATTCTGCCACTTAAATGCACAAGAAATAATAAGGGGCATTTAATCTATATTCTACAATGTTCTATAACATCAAAAATAAAAACATTAACATCATTTTTATATCAGAAATGTAATTCCCTCCTTCAGCTACACTGGCATAATTAAACAATAAAATTCTAATACTGTAATAAATTTCACCATGGTTGTCACAAAAATAAAATTGTACTGTTGCTATTACTTTTTATAAATCTAGTCATAGCACATTCCCAATGCCAGCATATCATGACATATGTTAGTTTATTATCTTTTCATACCAAGGTGGATTGAGTTACAAACACTAATACTGAGATACTTAATGGCCTTAGTAATCTTAAGTGCAAGTAAATTGGTGAAAAAGTAAATTAAAACAAATAGCTAGTCAATAAATAGGTTCCTACAAAATCCCCTATGAGAATGCCATTTTAAGAAATGGTCTTATATGGAATTCTTTTTTGGAAGACTCACTGGTATTTAACAGTTTACCATTTTTAAAAGTTTCTAGGTGCTTTTTAAAAGAATTTAAAGGTGGCAAAGTACTGCAGTGCCACTAAAAAAATCGTTAGCAGTGTAATTAGCAATTTAGAGTACCATTATCCAACTTGCTCTGTACAGAATGCAGCTGTGACTGTAATTCTGCATCTGTTTCTTTGGTCAGAATGGTATTTTGGTAGATGAGTAGTCCAGCTTGAAATGAAATACTGTTTATTCCTGCCCCAAAACTGTTCTTTGGGAGATGGTAACTTTATTTGAATGGAAAAGAATGGCCATTTGGGAATGTATCTTCTTTATGTATAGTTGTCTTCATGGCAGGCTTTCTATCCTTTTTTATTTCTTTTTTTTTTTTTTTTTTGATTAGGAAGTATCAAGGTAGCCAGTGCCACAGCTAATATTCTGTATTAGAAAAATACATTGTTATGTTTGGCTTAATTCTGTACCTTTACACCAATTAACTTACCCTGATACCACATGGGCACCACCTGCTAAACACTAGTTCTCGGCATCCTAGCCTGGGCCTTCACCATTTCTCTTCTATTTTCTGACCTGTTTCTGGTATTTTTCAGCTTTTGTGCTCTATCTAATCATTTGCTAACAGCTCTGAATTAACATCATATCTGATAGCTTTTGCGCTGGTACTAAGTCTAGGCTTCTCTCATCAGCTACATTTATGCTTCCATCCACTCCAGAAACAACTCTTCCATTCCTGGGGAAGATTCTTCTCCCAGGAATCTACTCAGATGTCATTGATCCCAATAAGGCTGCCTTAGTTCGTGCAAAGGAAAATCAGCCGTTCAAAACATATAGCTGTAACTCTAAGAGTACATAGTGGCTGTAGAGCTACAAGGGAACTAGTAACTTTTGGTCATTTTGCCTTATCAGTATGATGCTAAAGGAAAAAGGCTTTGTTGTCCAAGGAGAGGAGCTGGCCCTTATATGCCAATTGGTTAGAGTAGAGCCTCTTTATCCTAATCTGCTCTTTCCTGTCTTCTAGATCCTGGGAACTTTCATATCCCAGTGTTCCCAATGCAGCTACAGACCTTCATGGAGATGAATGCTCTATGATGTTAGAGCATCTCTGCAAAAGTAATTTTTTTTATGTTTCTCCTAATGGGAGAAGCAGAGGCATGGATCATCCCCTCTGACCTTCCTTTAATATATAGAATGTAGAATGTATATTGCAAGTACCACTACTTACTGAACCCTGCAAATTTTTGGGGGGTAGTGAGTGATGAAATTTTCAAATGATCATCACCTACAGTATTTGAGCTGCTCAAACTATTGCTCACCAAGTGCTGTTTCTTGATGAATTTTCATGAGCAAAGATGAATTATTTATTACAAACTGCTGTCAGTAGCAGTCCAGATGAATTTATAGGGACAACTGGCTACCTGGCCATAGACCTGTCCAGCTTGACCTGGTGTCTTTCAGGCCATCTCAGAGAAGGAATGAAGGAAGCAGATGCTATAGATGGGAAGGGAAGGAGCGTAGTTTCTACTAAGGCAAACTCAGTAGGCATGCTGCTAGAAGTCTAGAATGGCAGTTCAGGTTTGGGGGGACGTTTGCTGATTTAGACATAGATTATTTCATTACTATTGGTAGAATTTTAAGTTTCATTATTCACATGGCCTAACCTTGTCTTATCCCTCTAAGACAGGGCGTCTGGACATGAGGAAATTTATAGCACACATTCTGCAGGTTTACTTACTGATCGGGCTCAGACCTACTTCTTCTATCCCTCCCTCCCTGTCCTTCTTTCTTTCTTCTTTACCTTCTTTATTTTGAAGATTTCAAACCTATGAAAGTAGAGAAGATAATTTCATGAACTCCTATGTTGCTATCACCCAGCTTCAACAGTTATTAACATTTTTCTAATTTTGCTTTATTTATTTACATATACGGTATATTTGTGTGTGTGTGTGTGTGTGTGTGTGTACAGTCATGTACCACAGAACGACATTTCTGTCAACAATGGGCCTCATAGTCAATGGTGGTCCCATAAAATTATAATGGAGCTGAAAAATTAATGTCGCTTAGTGATGTTGTAGCCATCGTAACATCATACATAGTACAATATATTGCTTATGTGCTTGTGGTGATGTTGGTGTGAACAAACCTAGTGTGCTGCCAGTCTTATGAAGGAATAACACAATTATGTACAGAACGTAATATCATAATATACTAAAAACTATGTTACTGATTCATGTATTTACTGTACTATATTTTTATTGTATTTTAGAGTATACTCTTTCTACTTAAAAAAAAAAAGTTTGTTTAAGACAGTGTACCGTGTTATGCCAGCAGCAACCTCATACAGCTCGTGTTTACTTCATTTCTTGATTGCATCATTTTTTCTTGTACTTGATTTAATCTTGTGTTGTTTTGTACAGTAACATGCTGTACAGGCTTGTAGTCTGTATACCATATAGTCTGGATATGTAGGAGGCTATACCACATAGTTCTGTGTAAGTGCCCCATGATGTTCGCACAAAAATAAATCACCTACTGATATGTCTCTCAGAATGTTTCCTTGTCATTAAGCTGCACTTGACTATAGATGTATATATATGTGTGTGTATCTGTGTATTTTTTCCTGGAATATTTTATAAGTCCTAGACATGTCATTTCATCAGAATATTCTTTAGTATGCATTTCTAATAGATAATGACTTCTTTCTTAACAACAGTGCCATTATATCTTGCAAACTTAATAATAATTCCTTATCTTTCACCCAGTTTATATTCCTACTTCCATGGTTGTATCAAAATGTCCTTTTATAGTTGGCTTATTTGAAAAAGGACCCAAACAAGGTTTATACATTGTCATGGTTCTTTGAATCTTTTAAAATCTCTTCCTTGTCATTTACTTTTTGGGGGATAAAAACCCAGATATTTGTTTTATAGGAATCTTCCACATGCTGGATTTGGTTAATTGTTCTCACGTGCTGTGCTTTAAAGGATTTCTCTATACTTCATATTTCATATAAAACTAGAAGTTAGAGCTAGGGGATTGATGAGATTCTGGTTTAAATTTTTGGTTGGAATGCCTCACTGGTAATCTGTATAGTTCCTATTACATCACCTAAGGAAGCACAAAATTGTCTGGTTACTGCTTGTTGGGTTTAGGTGTTATTATCCTGATCCTCCCACAATAAAATTTTCTGTTAGTCATTCTCCTAATGGATTTTAAAATGTATTTATGTTTATTTTCTTTCTTTCTTTCTTTTTTTTTTTTTTTTGTATTTTTCGGAAGCTGGAAACGGGGAGGCAGTCAGACAGACTCCCGTATGCGCTCGTCCGGGATCCACCCGGCATGCCCAACAGGGGGCGATGCTCTGCCCATCAGGGGCGCCGCTCTGTTGCAACCAGAGCCATTCTAGCGCCTGAGGCACAGACCATAGAGCCATCCTCACTGCCCGGGCCAACTTTGCTCCAGTGGAGCCTTGGCTACGGGAGGGGAAGAGAGTGAGAGGAAGGAGAAGGGGAGGGGTGGAGAAGCAGATGGGCACTTCCCCTGTGTGCCCTGGCCGGCAATCGAACCTGGGATTCCTGCATGCCAGGCCGATGCTCTACCACTGAGCCACGTTTATTTTCTATATTCTTTATTTCATTACAGTTACAAAATGTGACTTCCTTTTTTACCTTTTGATTGTGAAGAATTTTAAATATAGAGTAACATGCTACCAGTTACCCAGCTTCAATAATTTTCAACCCAAAGCTAATCTTGTTTCATTTATATTCCCACACATACTTCAGTACCCCCATTCTAGGTTATTTTGAAACAGATCTCAAACATCATCCATATCATTTATAAATACTTCAATAAAGACTTTTAAGAAATACAATGTTATGATTATTATCTCTTAAAATGAACAGTCATTCTTAATTATCAAAGGGACAGTTTTTATTCAGATTCTCCAATTATTTCATATACTTTTTCGTGGTTCTGTTGTTTGTTCTGTTCTTAATTTCAGCATTTTTATTGAGACATAATTTATATAACATAAAGTTTATAATTTTCAATGTATACCAGGGGGTTTTCGTATACTCACTATGTTGTTCAACCATCACTACTGTCTTAATGCCAGAACATCTTCATTACCTCCCCCCAAAATCCCATACCTATTAGCAGGTAGTCCCATTATCCTCCTCTCCTTATCCTCTGGTAACTACTGATTTACTTGCTATCCTATGTATTTGCCTATTTTAGACATTTTATACAAACGGAATCATACAATATGTGACCTTTAGTGACTGGCTTCTTTGATTTAGCATGATATTTTCAAGGTTCCTCCATGTGTACATGTTAATAATACTTCATTCCATTTTATGGCTGACTATTCCTTTGTATGGTTGTGTCACCTTTTGTTTATTCATTCCTCAATTGAAAGACATTTAGGTTGTTTTCACTTTTGACTATTATGAATAATGCTGCTATGAACATTCCTATACAAAGTTTTATATGAAAGTATGTTCAGTTTTCTTGATTATATACATAGGAGTGAAATTTCTGAGTCATATGGTAATTCTATATTTAATTTTTTTTTAGAGACTTTCAATGTCTTCTACAGTGACTGCACCACTTTACCTTCACACTAACATTGTAGGTGACAATTCTAATTTCTTCAAATCCTTCTCACTTCTTGTTACCTGACTTTTATTCTACCTGTCCTATTTTATGTGAGGTGGTATTTCATTGTGGTTTTAACCCTTTGAGTAGTACGACCGTTCTGTACATCCTCGTGCCTCCTGACCACCCAGAGTACGATTATGCATATACTTTTAAAAATGTGTAGGCATCATTAAAAAAAGGCAAATGTACATTCTTTTTGTTTCTGTAAATTGGCTATCAAACAAACATGATTTTAAGTTAATAAAACTGTAACTGTAACTAATTTCTTTTAAAAAAAAAAAACACAAGTCACTCCTGGGGGTTAGTGAGCATGAAAATAACTCACTACTCAAAGGGTTGATTTCCTTCATGATGCTGAGCATCTTTTCATGTGTTTATTGGCTATTTGTATATTTTCTTTGGAGTAATATTAATTCAGATCCTTTTCTTATTTTTTAATTGGTCATTTGTCTTTTTACTGTTGAGTGTAAGAAATTTTAATGTGTTCTTAATACAGTACCCTTATCAGATACATTATTTGCAAACATTTTCAGCAATTCTGTGGGTTGTCCTTTCATTTCTTTCACTGATTTTTAGAGAGAGAGAGAGAGAGAGAAATGTCAGTTTGTTATTCCATTTATTTATGTATTCATTGGTCAGTTCTTGTATGTGTCCTGACTAGGAATCGAACCAGCAACTTTGACCTATCAGGATAATGCTCTAACCAACTGATCTAACTGGCCAGAGCCTCATTTTCTTGGTAGTATCCTTTGATTCACAAGTTTTAAATTTTGATGAAATCCAATTAATTGATTTTTTGATTGCTTGTGTTTGGGGGATTCTGGCTAAGAAACTTTTGTATAATGTATGGCAACACAAATTTTTACTATGTTTCTTTTCAAGGATTTTATAGTTTTGGCTCTTATATTTAGGTCAAAGACCTAACTGAGTTAAATTTTGTACATGGTTTGAGAATAGGGGTCCAGATTCTTCTTTGTTTCTTTCATTTATTTATTTTTTTGCATGTGGGTATTTAGTTGTCTTAGCACTATTGTTGAAAGCTCTTTGTTTCCCCATTGAATGGTATTGGCACCTTTGTTGTTAACAATCAGTGGGCTATAAATACATGGATTTATTTCTGGACTCTCAAATCTTTCCCGTTGATTTGTATATCTGGTTTTATGCTACTACCACACTATCTTAATTACTGTAAATTTTCAAAGTAAACAAAAAAATATAATTACTGTGAATGTAAAATCAGGAAGTCTGAGTCCCCCAACTTTATTTTTTTCAGGATTGCTGTTCTTTCATATCCCTTGCAATTTCATACAATTTTTAGGATCGCCTTATCACTTTCTGAAAAACAGGCCCTTTGAATTTTGGTAAATAGTACACTGAATCTACAGATTAATTTTGGGAACTTGGTATCTTAGCATCAGTAATTCTTCTAAACCCGTGATGGCGAACCTATGACACGCGTGTCAGCACTGACACCCGTAGCCATTTTCAATGACATGCGGCCACATACCAGAGAAGTATGGGGCCCCATGCCAAGTAGGACGTTTCATCCTCGGCTCCTGCACGGCCAGGTGCAGTAGCCGAGGATAAAACATTTGCTGTAGTGTAGATACTCTGTCCTGGAGGTCTGTAGGCCAAAACCACAGAACTCCGGCACAGAGCGTCTAGTTCTGGGACTTCCGGTTAGGCCATTAGGGGATCTTTGACCTCACTTCCCGCCAGCGGAGCAGGGAGCAGCGGAATGCCGTGGGGGACGCATCTCTGGGGGCCCTGTGATCGCCATTACCAGCAACCACATAACCACAGCAACTATCATCCAATCTACTGTTCTGGGTGTCATGGGTTTCTAATTGACCATCATTACTGAGATAAGTGAGAAGAGGCTGGGAGAGGCAAGGGCCTGTGCTATGGGTGCCGTTTCCGTCATTAGAAATAGTGGCAGCCATCTTAATTTACATAAGATGCAACTTGCAGAATTTCAAGACAGCATCTGGGCTCAGGTGTTTGTCGACTTGAGGTCAAAGCTTGAGAATTTGGAAAGGTGCCGCTTGGAGAATCAAGAGGAGTGCCACTACGAACAGGAAATTTGGAGTGCTGGAACCAATTACCAGACACTTAGCACCCTGCAAAATATAGCAATGGCTTTACTCATAATTTTTCCTTCTACGTACTTTCGTGAGACCTTATTCTCAGCGTTAAATAATATCAAAACCAACAGAAGAAACAGATTGACAGATGAAGTTAGTAGTAGCGCTTGTTTGGGCTTGAAGTGTACAAAATACCAACCTTCAACTGAAGGTTTAGCCAATGAAATTGAGTAACAAAAAAGTCACTAGTAGGTGGGTTAGTTAAAGAATTCCCCCTCCCCCTAACTTATCTTAGTTCATGGCACCCCACACAATAATATTAAGACCAACAAAAGAAACCCACTGACAGATGAATAAAGAAGTCTCTAAGCAGGTAAGTTAAATAATTAGTTTTTGGTTTATTAAATACAGTTATATATTACAATTATACATTTTTGTTATTTAAACTATAAATATCGCAAAATTATGGGTTTTTTCTCGAAGTGACACACCACCCGAGTTATGCTCAGTTTTTTTGGTGAATTTTGACACACCAAGCTCAAAAGATTGCCCATCATTGTTCTAAACCATGAAAACAAGATGTTTATTTACTGTTTTTTGTTTTTTTCAACAATGTTTGGTAGTTTAGTGTATACAAGTCTTACACTCTTTTGGTTCAATTTACTCCTAAGCACTTGATTCTTTTTGATGCTAATGTAAATGTTTTTATAGTTTCACTTTGCATTGGTCATTGCTAGTCTATAGATGTGCAATTGATTTTTATATATTGATCATATGTTGTGCAACTTTGCTGAACTTATTAGCTCTAATTTTTTATTAGTTTATGTAGAATAACCTATACATCAAATCATGTCTTCTGCAAATGTAAGTAGTTTTATTGATTTCTTTTTAATCAGATGCCTTTTATTTCTTGCTTATTGCCCTGGCTAGAACCTCCACAACATTTTGAGTAGAAATGGCAAGAACAGACTTTGTTCTCCTGATCCTAATTTTAAGGAGAAAGCATCTAGTCTTTTACCACTAAATATAATATTAGTAGTGAATTTTCCTTGATGCCCTTTATCAGATTAAGAAAGTTCCTGTCTGCCTGACAAGGCAGTGGCGCAATGGATAGAGCATCCGACTGGAACGCGGAGGGCCTAGGTTCGAGACCCTGGGGTCACCAGCTTGAGCGCGGGCTCATCTGGTTTGAGCAAGGCTTGCCAACTTGAGCCCAAGGTTGCTGGCTTGAGCAAGGGTTCACTCAGTCTACTGTAGGCTCCTGGTCAAGGCTCATATGAGAAATCAATCAATGAACACAATGAGGAACTGATTCTTCTCATCTGTCTCCCTTTCTGTCTCTGTTCCTATTTGTTCCTATCTCTGATCTCTCAAAAAAAAAAAGAAAGTTCCTTTCTATTCCTAGTTTAGTGAGTATTTTTATCATGAAAGGATGTTGAATTTTTGTCAAATACCTTTTCTGAATCTGCTAAGATGATCATGTGGGTGTTTTCCTTCATTCTCTTAATGTTATTAATTATATTCATTGGTTGTTATATGTTGAAACAACCTGCATTTACAGGTTAAATCCTGCCTGGTCATAATGTATTATTCTTTTTATTTGTCTCTGTTTCAGTTTGCCCGTAGATTGAAGATTTTTGCATATATGTTTATAAGGGATATTGGACATGAATCAACTGCTTCTTGGCCAAGGCTTAAAGTTAAGATTTTAATAGTTTAAAATTATGGAACAGTAATGAGCACAAATAGAAATACTAGTATATGAACTTTTTAGCCAATTAAAAAAAATATTTTTCTGTTAAAATTTTTTATCAAAGTATAAAATATATTGTGAAATTCATAGATCTTGAAGTGTATAATTCAGTGAGTTTTTAAAGATGTATACCTCTATGTTTCAAACACCCAGTCAAGAAATAGAACATTTCTATCATGACAGATCTAATATATTGGTTATATTCTTTCCTTGCTATCCCAGTTAGATCACTGTGGTAAATGCAAAATGCTTTTATTCTTCATTACTACCATTGAGAATAATAACAAAACCCCAGCATTATTAGAACCATTAAAGATGATAATTGTGGCAGCTGATTGTAGTTGATATCTAGGACTCATCTGGAAACTATAGGCCCAAATTTTGAAAAGTTTTTGAGATAACTAATATTTAAAGTTTTTCTGTGTTAATTCCATAATTAGTACTAGTAATGCATAATAATGTCTTAAGTAAGATATCCTAATTAAACCAGTGTAAGTTTGCCTGACCAGGCGGTGGCACAGTGGATAGAGCATTGAACTGACATGCAGAGGACCCAGGTTCGAAACCCCGAGGTTGCCAGCTTGAGTGCAGGCTCACCAGCTTGAGTGCCAGGTTACTGGCTTGAGCGTGGGATCATAGACATGACCCATGGTTGCAGGTTTAAGCCCAAAGGTTGCTGGCTTGAAGCCCAAGCTCGCTGGCCTGAGCAAGGGGTCACTCGCTCTGCTGTAGCTCCCCGGTAAAGGCACATATGAGAAAGCAATCAATGAACAACTTAGATTCCGCAATGAAAAAGTGATGCTTCTCATCTCTTTCCTTTCCTGTCTGTCTGTGCCTAGCTGTCCCGCTCTCTGACTTTCTGTCAAAAAAAAAAGAGAAAAAAAGATACATAGGAGTTGATGATTTCTGCTTTCCCCCCTTCTCTCTCTCTCTCTTTCTCTCCACTCTAAAATGAATAAAGTATTTTTAAAAAAGAGATAAACCAGTGTAAGTTTATAAAGTATTATCTCCATTTGGCTGCCTTAATTTTCCTTTTGTTTCTGGTTGTCCAAAAACCTATAGTACCTATGTCTTAGATATTTCAGTGATAACGTAGGCTAGTAATTCATAATAGTAGCAGATCCTTAATATCCCATAATTCATACTGAAAGAACCCTTAGTTAGTACTTTTTAGACTGTTTATAACAGATAAAAATCAATAAAATTCAGGGTTTTTTTTTGGTAGAATATGCTTTAAACAAGGTGACGAAGCAAGCTACAATTTGTGAAAGATATTGAAGGAGAACATCATATATATTTGAAATTATGGAGAGAAAATTCATATATATATATTATTATTTTTTGGCAGAAAAATCAATGCCCAAACCTTTGTGAATGTACAAGGTTTGACCTTCTTACATAAAGTATGGTGGCATTTGGGCTGATCATAGAATCCTTTTTTTTATTTTATTTTAGTAGTTGTGGTAAATGTCTCTAAGGAGTCAGTAAATTGCAAGCAGTTATAATTTATTACAACATAGTTATGACTTACCTGATTTCTATTTTCATACATTTTGTTTACATCTTGAATTCTTTCCCTTCTCTACCTAAATCTATTCTTTTTCTTCTTTTCTAACAGATCTGGTAGGTAGCCTTCATCATTGCTGAAAGAATGCCAGACTTCTCAATTAGTAGCTCAGTCTTCTCTTAAACCCCAGTATTTTTTTATATTTTAAATTATTTATTTATTTTATTTATTTAAGTGAGAGGAGGGGAAATAGTGAAACAGAATCCCACATGCGCCTCTACCGTGATCCACCTGGCAACCTCTGTCTGGGCTGATGCTCGAATTAACTGAGCTATTTTTAGTGCCTGAGGTTGACACTTGGACCAACCCAACTGGGGCCTACGCTCAAACCAGTCAAGCCACTAGCTGCAAAAAGGGAAGAGGGAGAGAAGGGGGAGAGGGAGGGGCAGAGAAGCAGATGATCACTTCTCTTGTGTGCCCTGATTGGGAATTGAACCTGGGACATTCATACACCAGGCTGATGCTCTATCTACTGAACCAATCAGCCAGGGCCTATTTTTTTATTTTTCAATTACAGTTGACATACAGTATTATATTAGTTTCAGGTGTACAACCCAGTAATTACACATTTATATAACTTACAAAGTAATCAGCTCAATAAATCTAGTACCCATGAGACACAATACATAGTTATTAGAAAATTATTGACTATATTTCTTATGCTGTATTTTACATCCCCATTTTATCACCCATTCCCCAGCACCCCTCTTATCTGGCAACCGTCAAAATGTTCTCTGTATCTATGAGTCTTTCTGGTTGCTTGTTTGTTTGTTTTGTTTTTTAAATTCAACATATAAGTGAAATCATCTGGTATTTTTCTTTGTCTTACTTATTTCACTTAGCACAATACCCTTTAGGTCCATCCATGTTGTTACAGATGGTAAGGTTTTATTCTTTTTTTATGGCTGAGTTTTCCATTGTATACATGCACAACTTTTTTATCCATGTATCTACTGATGGGTACTTACCTTGTCTTACCTTACTGATGGGCTTCCATACCTTGGCTATTGTAAATACTGCTGCAATGAATATATGGATGCATGTGTCTTTTGATTTAGTGTTTTGAGTTTCTTCAGATAAATACCCAGAAATGGAATTGCTTGGTCTTTCTTTGTCCTTTGTTATAGCCTTTGTTTTAAAGTCTATTTTGTCTGGTCCAAGGATTGCTACCACCGCTTTTTATTTGTTTGTTTTTATTTTCATGAAATATCTTTTTCTATCCCTTTATTTGCAGTCTGTTTGTATCTTTTGATGTGAAGTGAATCTCTTTGAGACAGCATATGTAAAGGTTTTGTTTGTTACTCTCATTTAGCCATGTCTTTTGATTGGAGCATTTAATCTGTTTGCATTTAAAGTAATTGTGGATAGATATGTATTGCCATTTTATTATTTATATATATATATATACATATATATATATATTTTTTTTCTTTTTCTTCTTTTTTTCCACGTGAGAAGAGGGAAGATAGACAGATTCCCACAAGCACTCCCACCAGGATTCACCTGGCAACCTCCATCTGGGGCTAATGCTCTGCCCATCTGGGGCTATCCTTACAACCGAGCTATTTTTACGGCCCCAGACGGAGACTCCATGGAGCCATCCTCAGCGCCCGGGGCTGATGCGCTCAAACCAGTTGAGCTGCAGGAGGAGAAGAGAGAGAGAGAAGGGGGAGAAGTGGAGAAGCAGATGGTCGCTTCTCCTATGTGCCCTGACCGGGAATCGAACCGGGGACATCCACACACAAGCTAATGCTCTACCACTGAGTTAACTGGCCATGGCTATTATTTATATTTTTGATCTTGTTTTTTCTTCTTCTTCTTAAAGAAGATCCTTTAACATTTGTTGTAATACTTGTCTGGTGATGATGAGCTCCTTTAGATTGTTCTGTGCTTTCATTTGAAATGATAGCTTTGCTGGGTAGAGTGATCTTGGTTGTAGGTCCTTGCTTTTCATCACTTTGAAATTTCATGTCAGTCCCTTCTGGCCTACAAAGTTTCTGTTGAGAAATCAACTGACACCTTATGGGAGCTTTTATAGCTTTTCTCTTGCTGCTTTAAGAGTCTCTTTTTGTCTTTAACCTTTGACATTTTAATTATGATATGCCTTGGTGTGGGTCTCTTTGAGTTCATCTTGTTTGGGATTCTGTGTGCTTCCTGGACTTGTATGTTTATTTCCTACACCATGTTAGGGAGGTTTTCTCTCATTACTTTTTTACATAGGTTTTCAGTTCCTTGCGTTTTCTCCTTCTGGCACCCCCAAGATATGAATGTTGGTATGCTTGAAGTTGTTTCAGAGGCTCCTTATAGTATCTTCTTTTTGCTGATTAGGTATTTTCTTCTTCCTTATCTTTGAAATCTCTAATATGATCCTCTGCTTCATCTACTCCATTATTGGCTCCATGTAATGTATTCTTCATTTCAATTCATGTATTTTTTTATTTCTGACTGGTTCTTTTTTGTTTACTAGTTCCGTTTTTGTTTTTTATCTCTGTTGATTGACCGTCTTTATGATCAATGTTTTGAACTCTGCTTCTGGTAGATTGCTTGTCTCCATTTTGTTTTGTTTTTTGGAGTTTTGTTCTTTTATTTGGGATATGTTGCTTTGTCTCTTTTATTTTGGCAGCCTCCCTGTGTTAGCTTCTGTGTATTAGATAAAGCTGCTCTGTCTTCTGATCTTGGTAGAATGTCTTGATGTAGTAGATGTTCTGTAGGACTCAGTGGCACAGCCTCCTTAGTCACCCAAGCTGGGCGCTTCAGGTATGCACCCACTGTAGGCTCTATGCAGATTTCTGTTGTAGTTGAGCCTTGATTGCTGTGAGCTCATCAGTAGGAGGTATTTATCCCCAGGTTGATTGGCTTTGAGGACTAGCCAAAACCACCATGGAGGGTCTGCTTTGTAGTGACCAGTTCCACAGGGCGGGCTCACTCCAGTGGGGCTCTGGTGCTTGCTGAGTCTGCCACCCTCCCCTTTAAATTTGTTTAGGAGTTTATTTGAGGCCAAACTGATGACATAAGCTGTGGAACAAGATCTCAGATGTTCCCAGGAATAAGTTTTGCAGATTCTTTTATGCATTTGGAATTAAGGAGGGTATGTAAGGAAGATTGTAGAAAGCAAAGAGGTGACTGGGTTATAGGATAGTTAATAAGATTATGTGCTCTCTTGGGGTTTTTTTTGCCATTTTTTTCCCAAGATTTTATTTATTCATTATAGAGAGGGGAGAGAGAGAGAGAAGGGGGAGGAGCAAGAAGCATCAACTCCCATATGTGCCTTGACCAGGCAAGCCCAGGGTTTTGAACCGGCAACCTCAGTGTTTCCAGGTTGACGCTTTATCCACTGCACCACCAAAGGTCAGGCCAATTTTTTGCCATTTTAAAGGTATGTTAACCTAGATGCATGCACTAGAACCTTAAAACCTTTCACTACAGCCTGACCAGGCAGTGGCACAGTGGATATAACGTCGGACTGGGATGCAGAGGACCCAGGTTCGAGACCCCAAGGTCGCTAGCTTGAGCGCGGGCTCATCTGGTTTGAGCAAAAAGCCCACCAGCTTGAATCCAAGGTCGCTGGCTCCAGCAAGGGATTACTTGGTCTGCTGAAGGCCCATGGTCAAGGCACATATGAGAAAGCAGTCAATGAACAACTAAGGTGTTGCAACGCGCAATGAAAAACTAATAATTGATGCTTCTCATCTCTCTCTATTCCTGTCTATCTGTCCCTGTCTATCCCCCTCTCTGACTCTCTCTCTGTATCTGTAAAATAAAAATAAAAAACAAACAAACAAACAAAAAACACCTTTCACTACAGAAATTATAGGCCTGGGTTGTTATCACCCACCATGACTTGTGCAGTTAGGAATTTGTGATAGAGTGGCCCTGAGAGGTTACTTTTCATAGAACATCTTTTGTCCTCCACAGTTCCCCTTTTGGTCATAAATCAACCCAAAGAATGCATTGATGACCAACCTTTTGGCCGGGTAGTGTGGTCTCACAGCACTGGGAAGGCTTATTCCTAGGAGTCTTGGTGTTGATGTTGTCTGGTTGACCACTGAGGATGGAGCAATACTGTAATAATGGGATCTGAGGCGAGGCAGAATTTTTTCCCCCAAAAAAAGAAAGTCAGGCAAATGGGAGACAGTCAGGTCTTACGGCCTTCATTGTGAAAAAACACCCTGGATCATTTCTGTCCTATGAACTATCATGGTCTGAGTTTTGCCTTCTAATCTTTCTGTGTTTTGCATTTAGTATAACAGTTACATGAGCCATGAAAAGAGTATTAACAGATATCTTATACATGTTCAGTAATCATTAACAGTTGGACTATATGAAAAAATTCAAAGAACAAGTATAACTATTATTATGACATATCATTAACAGATAGGTAAAGACAAACAAAATGGATTCTGAGTTTAATATCAATCTGTGGCTATACAGGCCTTATCAGTATCTTGGAATAGCTGTCCACCTTTGGTGTCAGTGGCTCCTCCTCCTCAAGGAGTCTTTGATATAAAGACAGGGGAAAATGTTCATTCAAGGTTAGGCAATTGATAAAATCCTTCCAGCAAGGTTGGAGTGTCTTTTATTAGATATTCTTTCCAATAAATATATCCAGGTGGCAGTCAGTAATCTTTAAAATCTCTGTCTTCGGAGAGCTCACCAGTCTCACCTGATGCTAAGCAAGAAGCTGGTGAGACACAATGGGGCCTTGATTGTATTGAATACCAGGTCCAGGTCCATTGGGCAGTTCTGGCAGACTTCTTTGAATTCCTGCCGCCTAGCAAGTAAAGTTTGACACCAAGCTAACAGAGAATTTTTATAAGAGTTTATTTGATCCAAACTGATAACACATGCTGGGGAACAAGATCTCAAATGCTCCCTGAGTTCAGCCCTGAGTGTGTATCACTTTTGGAGGTGGTTGGGTGGTGCTTCTACGTGCTCTGAAGCTGTCCACTGGGTGCGCTGGCTGTGGGGCCTCCCAGGAGCTGCAGGCCAAGGTCAGTCACTGCGTGTTCCCTGTCGGGGGCCATCTAGCATGAGCTACAAAGTGAACTGCAGATAGCTGCTCTCTGTGCTGGGCTTGGAGGTGCCTCGGAGAGGCTAATCAGCGTACCAAGACTGGCTGCCACTGGTGCTGTGCCCGGGCCCATTTAGCGAGAAGTACCAGGCTATGTGAGGCCAGATGCTGCTTGATTGAGAGATTTTAGGAAATTCGCAGCCTGAGCCAAGACAGGTAGTTTGTATGGAAAAGTCACTGAAATGGCTTGCAAATCCCAGTCTTCTTAACCCTCCTGTTTGTGGGAGGTTAATCAGTAGGTCAACTCCTTCAATTTGGGGGGGATGGCAGAATGGAAATTCTCAGATCAATTCAAGGGTCCCTTTTAAGCATCTTTAAGGTTTAAAAGTTAGATGATCTTGATACCACTTTCAGGGGGAAAAATAACTTAGAGAAGTAAGATTATGTCTTCATATATAGCCAACATATATATAAAAATTCTTTATTTACTGAAGAACATTTAGTGGAATAGTATGTATTACTCTATGTATAGTAATTATAAACAGACATTTTTCTTCTTACCAACACAAATAGCCAAAAAAGAAAAAGCAAAATAGCAAAAGAAGACTCTCAGTATTTTTAAGGTTAGGGAAGAAAAAAAAGAGTGTGCATCATACACACACATACACACACACACACACACACGTGCACACACAAAGACTTATTTTATGAAAGCTAGAAAATTGTTTTCAAGGAGAAATGTATGATCTATAGTTACAATGTTTAGATATTTGTCAATTGGAAAAAATAATTTTTTGGTGAAAATAGGAAAACAGATTGACATAAATGTACATTAGGGTAGTGACTTTCATTTCCTGTATATACACAGTGAAATAGTTTTGGGCAATAAATTCTTGGAAAAGTAGGGTAGGATTGGATAAGTGTCATAGTTTATGACTGACTACATATAGACAGGTAAAAACTCAAGATGGAGAGGTAATAATAACCACCTGATAAAGAGACTTAAACCCTTTCACCCTACAAAAAAAGATTGTTACAGTTATAACTTGATATTATAGTCTGATTTTTAAAAAAGATATTGGTTACATTTGTGGCTACTATAGGTACATAAAATAAAGAATAGAAAGCTTTTGTTTTCTCAATACAAAGAAATAGTTATTTAAAATCTTAACTGTAAAAAAAACAATGCTATAGATTTGGGAACTAATACCAAGATTTTTGAAAAGTGTGACACAGCCACTATTTCTGTCATGGTGTTTTAAAAATAAAAAATAGTTGACAGCGGAGAATTATATAACTATTTCAAGGTAGTTACCAAGCTAAAGTTCAATTCTACAATGTTGGCAACACATCCTGAGCCTTTAAAGCTTTCTTTTATTCCCCCAAGTTCACCATGTGATGTTTGTTTTACGTATAGATTTCAGGTTTTCCTACCTTCAGTTTTCACTTATCTAAGCCTCACTCTTCCCCCTCGTAGAATCGTTTGTGAGGTTACTGCATGCCACTTTGATTTTTCTCTCTCCTCTTAATTTCTTTAGCACGTAAACACCTGAAGAACTCTTCTGTGCTCTAGCTGAGGCCAGAACAATTTATTCTATTTCTTTGTATCCATTAGTTAGCAAGTGGTGGGTGAGTAGTAAGCATTATTAAAACAAGTTTAAAGGGAATTCAGAAGAACAAGCAACTAATAGTGTGATAATGGGTGTTCGGAGGAAGTAGATTCTGAATGGGGGCCTAAACCAAAGAAAGACTAGGTCCCAGGGAAGATAAGAACAAGAGGCCTAAGGCCCCAAATATATATAGCTTAGATACTGGGACTGCATGTGCTATTTAATATTGGATGAATGAACTAAGGAATGAATGTGTAGAGTGGCTTGGCCAAGTTTATTGGACTGTTCTTCTTTATTTATTGGGGTGACATTGGTTAATAAAATTATATAGGTTTCAGATGTACAGTTCTATAATTCATCATCTGAATATTGTTGGACTGATCCTCTTAAGTGATTTATTCATCACACATTTTTGAGTTCTAGGGTACAAAGATGAAGAAATTGTATTTATTTTCAGTAACTCAAGTTTTATTGGGGCAGACAGAAATGTAAAAAATTTGCTAGTTTCAGTAGTAAGTATGCACAGGTCTATGAGGACACAGAGAAGGAAAGTGCAGAGAGAATTTGTGTAGGCTAGGCCAAATTCTCGAAGATCTTAAATTTCTACTCAATTGTGTAAATATTATTTTGGTTATCAGTAAGACAAGCCACTGTGACAGAGCAACTTTGTGAAGGTTTAGGACAGTACTGATCCTTCTGGGGTTTCCTTGTGGAATTTAACTGTCCGAGAGTTTCCCTGGTTTAGCCCCATAGTTATACTTTAGGTTCGGCTGACAGCAAAAGTCAGGATATACTATAATTGGGAGAGTCAGCCATATCTCACTTGTTTGGAAGTAGTATCTCAGAAAGTAGTAACCTTTTATTGTATATCAAATTGAGATGCCCTGGATAGTGTGTAGACCTAAATTACACACACACACACACTCTCTTGAAAAAATAGTGTACACTTAAAAGGTTATAATTTAAAATCCGGAAGAAAACAACAAGAAAAAGAGTATTGTTTGAATTCTGTGAATTTTCAAAGGTATTTTCGAAGATCTAAAACTAAACATTATTTTTGTCCCAAACTAATGTTTATTTCTAGTCATTTGATCCTTCAAACATCACAAGGAAGAAAAATATTAAAAATTATTCTCCAACAACTGGAACCTGTCAAATGAGCCCATTTGCTTCTCCCACAAGCTCTGAAGAACAAAAGCACAAAAATGGACCGTCAAATGGTTAGTTAAACATTCTTTTCCACTTACTGTAATATTTTTTAGTTATTGGTTAAATCAAAATTTTTATTTAACAATATATGAATATTGGTGCAGCTGATTTTTCTCTTCTTTCTTAGAGAATTCAACATAAAAAGGCTAGAATATAGGTATTACTTTGGACATTGCTGTAAACTTTCTAGGCACTTATTTTAAAATGCTACTGCAGACTTTGTTCCCTTACTATCCCATACATTAAATAGAAATTATGGTTTGACTGCCTTCAGCTACTATCAATTATAATGGTTACAGATATGCCTCTTAACAAGCTATCCATCATGTGCATAAATTAAAGGGCACATAATTCAGGTACCACTGTACTATACAGTTTAAGAATGATACTTATAAATGTTATTTTTATACATGTTGTCCATTTAGTTTTATCCCCACTTTGTATATCTTTATATAGCTGTTTTTATTTATTATATTTTATTCCCTTTTCTTTTACTAATTTAAATGCATTTGCAAAAGGTTTGTAGAATTTTTCCTGAGAGAATAACCTAATTTAGTATGAAATTTTTTATTTAAAAATATTGTTAGCCTAAATTTGACCATACACATTTATTCTTCTCTGGTAGTTTATTGCTAAAATGTTTATTTTAAAGATATAGAAATCTAGGTATGATAGGTTTAATTTTTAATATTGGAAAAGGTTATGAATCAGTGACATGTCAAGTTTTTATAATATAAAATTTTAAGTAGGCTCAAATTTAATAAAATATGTTTTAGATATGCTATGATTAGCCTAATTCAAATTTTATTGTTTCACATTTATTGAGTGCTAAGCATATACTAGAAACTACACAGAAACAAAGAAGTCTTCTCATTTTACCTAATTTGTTGCAATGAAATTCATAATGAGAATAATGAGATCTTAAACTTTTGAATGACCTTTATTTTACTTTAATCAAATGCTTACCTGAAAATGAGCACTATTAGTTTTGCTTTCACAAAAATATATGAAGATGTATGCATTTTCCTCAAGTTCTTTAGTTCTGTTTTTTATACACTTGATATATCTTATGTTTAAAAATGAAAATTAGTTCCTTAGAGATGGTACATCTTTATACTGAAATGTTAATAGATTATAAGTGGATATGTACTCAATTTCCATATTGAAATTAAATGTGGACTTAAGGGAACATTCCTTTTGCCCATAAAAAGATTGGTCACATGATTCCGGTTGACATTTAAGTGGATAATTATCATATTATAGTACTAAGTAAGCTCTTTTTCAAAAAGTCATATAGCAAGTATTCCTGGGGAGCTGGTAATATTCTA
Organism: Saccopteryx bilineata; assembly: GCF_036850765.1. Classification (NCBI taxonomy): domain Eukaryota; kingdom Metazoa; phylum Chordata; class Mammalia; order Chiroptera; family Emballonuridae; genus Saccopteryx; species Saccopteryx bilineata. Next base: position 238,469,879 of record NC_089492.1, read on the forward strand.
TTTCTTAAAATATATTGTGGTTACACCAGTTCACTCTGTAATTATTTATTAAGCTGTATATAATGTGTTTTATATACTCTTTGAGATATATATATATCTCACATACAGAAGTCTCAAAGTAGAATTCTGTCTGGGCTCTTACATCAGATTATATCATCTTATACATGTTTTAGAAATAAGAAAGCCTGACTCTTATGAAGTAATTTAAGTGCAAAATGAAATCATAACTTCTATTAACAATCCTCACTTTTTAAATATTGTACAAAACATAAGGTACAATTTAAATAAGCACTTTTATCTAACATTTTCAAGGACATTTGAGGTACTACTCACTTCTCATCAAACTTGCAGTATAATTAAAGCCTTATCATGACTTTTAAGGCCCTACATCATCTAATACCTGAGCATATCACCTGACTCATTTTTTACTACCCCTTCCAAGTTTACATTACTTTAGGCATTCTTTCTTGCTCTTTGTTAATCATGCTGAGTACCTTCCCACTACAAGGTCATTGTACTTGCAGTTCTGTCAGTATGGAAAACCCTTTCTCCAGATACTTATTTGTACATTCTATATATAGCTGAACCATGTAGTATGTGAACAGATGGCTTAATACTCATTTTAAATTTATAGTTATAAAGGGGGAAAATCTCATTCTAAGTCTTCCCTCTACTTAGACTTTGCATGGGTCAAAAATGGGGTGACTGATTTCATCTCATACATTTAAGATATATATACATATAAACAAGCATACATTTTATTTATAATCTTATGTATTTATTATGTCTATATATATTTGTGTATGTCATAATCTTGCTGCCCTTCTCTGCACCTTAGCAAATTTCTCCAAACTATTATGGTTTTCAGAGGAGAAGAAGAATGGTACATGTTTTCTCTCCTTTAATTCCCAAGAATGCATCATACTTATTTTTTAATAATTAAGGTAGGAGGGTAAACAATAAATTTGCATAATTAAAGTGAGAGTACTTGTAAGTTAGATAATAGATCTGCAGAAATCATCCAGACTGCAGCAATGTAACAGCACAGAGATATAAAGAGAATACGATAAAACAATGAAATAAGGCCCTGGCCGGTTGGCTCAGCGGTAGAGCGTCGGCCTAGCGTGCGGAGGACCCGGGTTCGATTCCCGGCCAGGGCACACAGGAGAAGCGCCCATTTGCTTCTCCACCCCTCCGCCGCGCTTTCCTCTCTGTCTCTCTCTTCCCCTCCCGCAGCCAAGGCTCCATTGGAGCAAAGATGGCCCGGGTGCTGGGGATGGCTCTGTGGCCTCTGCCTCAGGCGCTAGAGTGGCTCTGGTCGCAACATGGCGACGCCCAGGATGGGCAGAGCATCGCCCCCTGGTGGGCAGAGCTTCGCCCCTGGTGGGCGTGCCGGGTGGATCCCGGTGGGGCGCATGCGGGAGTCTGTCTGACTGTCTCTCCCTGTTTCCAGCTTCAGAAAAAAAAAATACAAAAGAACTATTCACAGATACTCCTGAAAGGACTACTAAAGAATGTACTTTTTTTTTAAAGAATGTACTTCTTTAAGAAGCAAACCAAACCTCATGTAAAGGAATGGAATGCAAGATGCAATGCTAAATAATTAATGAGCAAGTAAATTGGTAATCTATACTTTTTTTTTTCTTTCTAGTGAGGAAAGGAGGCAGAGAGACAGATTCTCTCATGTGCCCCAACTGGAATTGACCCAGCAAGCCCACTAGGGGACAATGCTCTGCCCTTCTAAGGCATTGCTCCATTGCTCAGCAACCAAGTTCTTAGCACCTGAGATTGAGGCCATGGAGCCATCCTCAGTGTCTGGGGCCAGCTTCCTTCAGTCGAGCCATGGCTGCAGGAGGGGAAGAAAGAGAGAGCGAGAGAGAGAGAAAAGAGAGGGGAAAAGGGTGGAGAGCAGATGGGTGCTTCTCTTGTGTGTCCTGATCAGGAATCAAACCTGGGCATCCACATGCTGGGCTGGTGCTCTACCACTGAGCAAACCAGCCAGGGCCAGTAATATAAATTTAATGACAAAAATATGATTACAAATTTGCTGACTATAAAGCAAAAGATAAAAATTTGAAGGGAGGTTAAAAACAAATAATAAACCGTGATATTTAAAATTTGGTGATCTAAACTTTATTTAAAATTTGACAATTTTTCCCTTATGTTCTGCTTTTTACTTCACATGTATAGGAAAGAGAAAAGAATTGAATCATCTCAGTTTAACCAAAAGAAAGAAATCTACAACAAAAGACAATGAGTAAGTTTGTTGTTTTTGAAATAATATACACATGTCTTGAAAGAAAGGGGTCATATTTGTTAGTGAAAATTTAAGAGAAATTATTTATTTGCAAAAATTGTTATACCTGAATTGCAGTATTCTTAAAGAAGTAAAATACTTTATTTGTGATGTATTTTGCAGTTTTTGTATGATGGTGATCTGTGACACCTTAATTTTAATACTCTTTGAGCCCCATGTCCCCAGCCTATACCAAAGAGACCAGCTTATGATATAACTGAGGCACACACTCTTTTCAGATGTACATGGATGGAGGTGTAATATGTTGTCCAGGGACATAATGCCTAACAAAGATCTGGTTCAAGAGCTAAGCACACAGTGAAGGCAGCAGAGTAAGGGATCTTGAGGAACTTTGAAGGCTTGCATGCCAGCAACTAACCATTTTAATATTGGCCTGCCAGTGGTGCTTTGAATGAAGTCACTATTTGCCTTGTGTTTTGGAAAGAATATTTATTCACTGAGGCTGGAAGAATTGAATTAAGGAGAACAAGGATTAAATGTTCAAAGTAGTTTATATGCTCAGCTCGTTTACCCTTTCAGCTATATCTTCTATGTGCTACACAATATGATGGATGGGTAGATATGAGGCAAATGAAGCTTCTACCCATTGGGAGCTTACGGTCTTATGTTAAAATACCTTCCTCAACTTAGAAATGGGTTGTGGGTAATGTTTCAAAATGTCTTTAAATCATTTGAGTGAAACTCAGAATAAATTTTCTACAGATAGTGTTGTAATTTGTTGTTATACCCCCAGGTCAGGGTCACAAGTTGGTTTTTTTCATAATGAAGCTGAACTACATTAAAAGCTTGAAAGTGAGTGCCACTTAAGAGTACAGTACGCATGCAGGGAAGTTTCTCAAAGAAGTCTCCTTGTTTGGCATCTCCTACATTCTTCACTGTATCTTTCCCTAGCCATGCTCCCCCCGCTCCAAATATTTTCATGTGCCATATCCCAAAATACTTTTGTTGTAAATTGCTACTTCTTCCTTCCCCTAATCAAAGTTCCTATTTCCTCAGTGAAGCCTATCTCAACTAGATATATAGAGGAAACCATTTTTTGTTTAACTTATATTTAAAAATGAACAATATATGTACATAGTTTTTTTAAAACCCTAAAATTGTACAAAAGGACATACAGTGAAAGCAAATGGCAACAAGTAACCATTTTTTAAAACTTTTTATTGAATTTATTGGAGTGACATTTGTTAATAAAATTATACAGGGTTCAGATGTACAATTCTATAATACATCATCTGTGTATTGCACTGTATGTTCACCACCCTAAGACAAGCCAAGTAACAATTTATGAATAATATATAATCTTGTATTTGAAAGCGGATACCTGCTAAACCAAATGAATGTCTGATACAATTATATGAAGTGTAACTAGGATAGAAGTGAAAGTAAGCAGTGAGGGAGGAAATGCTTTTGGACAAGTGTGATACTATGTAAGAAAGCCAGACTTACTTTCCCCCGAGTCAGCTCCACTTATGCTATTCTAACTTTTTATGGTCGTTTTCCTTCTTTCTTCCTCTGAACCTATCAATTTGCTTACAGTTTCAGATTTTTAAAAGATAATTTCTATGCCAGCTGTTTTCTCAAAATTCTTGCTGGGAATGTTGTTTGTCAGGGCCTCACTTAAGTAAGGATCTTGGGAAGAAGTTTCCAGGTCTAATTTAACTGTATATTCAGAGCCAAGACTGAATCTCAACTCAGCTGTTTCCACAGGCCACCTGTGAATTTCCTAAATATCCCACCTTAGAAACTCCTCTGGTAAAGGGTTGAGTCTGAGTGTGTAGTTTCAAGCTGCCAACAAAGCCAGTCTCCTTGGACTCTGATAGATATTTCTTTAATGCTGTGTTAAACAGATGATTGATTGCTGACATTGTTGCCTTCCTTTTTGTTTACCCAATTAGTAAATTGCCACTGTTCTGCAGTGTTTTTATTTTCAGCTTTTGTAACTTAGTTATAATTTTTTTAAAGCTTATTTGGTCTAGTGATAAGTATTTTTTAGTACCTAATGTCATACTGAGCTTCTGTGAATGCCGCTTGATATAATTTTGTGTAGTTGCATGGAAACTGAAATAAATTTCAAATATTAAAACTAAAAAATAAAGAATAGTTTTAGTATCAGTGAGCTTTCAAATACCAGTTGGAAAAGAAGAAATAAAATTATCTCTATTTGTAGAGGACATAATCCTATATATAGAAAATCCCAAAGATTTACAACAAGCTACTAGAGATAATAAACTAACAAAATTACAGGTTACAAGATCAACACACAAAATCAATTGTGTTTCTATACACCTGTAGTGAAAAGTTTGAAAAGGAAATTAAGGAAGCAATTCCATTTACATAGCATCCAAAAGAATAGACTACTGGAATAAATGTAACTAAAAAGATGAAAGACTTATACACTGAAATTATAAAGCATTGCTGAAATTGTAGAAGATCTAAATAAATGGAAAGACATTTTCTGTTCATGGATAGGAACATTTAATATTGTTTAGGTGTTTACTGACAGAGAATTCAGTCTCATTCAAGGAGGACCAAGATTTCAAATTCCTCAAGTTGTACTATAATGATCTTTGGCCAAAAGATAGGATTTGATCAAATATTAAAATGGAGGTCATGAAACTGGTAGCAGTCACTGAATATCTGGATGCATTCATTACCCATCAAGATCTGCACAGTTCACAAAGGTGATTATAAGATGAAGGATTTGATCTGGTTTAGTCTAGCCTGAGGCAAATCTGTTCCAGAAAGGAGTGTTGCACAGACATTGCTGGTTCAGTCCTCAGTCAGGGCACATACAGGAACAGCTCAATGTTCCTGTCTCTCTCTCTCTCTCTCTCTCTCCCCCTGCTTCTCTCTAAAAAATAAAACTTAAAAAAAAAAAAAGGAATAGTGTTCTATAAAATATGAATGGCACCCACTGATGATACTTTCACTTACTAACTTGAAAGAGGGAGTAAGAGTAACTTTGACATTTTGTAACACAATGGAATTGAGAAATGTATTCTGTGGGCAGAAATAAAAGATTGTTGGTTCTCAGAAGTATGTGAATTAGTGAAGGAAAATCTGGATGATTTTAAAGACCGTGCAACTCTAAGCAAATAATACAGTCTGAGAGTCGCAGAATAGAATTTGCACCCCAAGTTCAAATGATAGGAGAATGCTATCAACAGCAGTAAAATCCAGTCTTTAGCACAAGTGAGATTGAATGTGAGAATTGCCAATTTGTCTAGGATGAAGACAGTAGCAACCATACTTCCCCCAAAAGCTGCTCAGCAAGCACTTTAGCTCCAAAGATTATGAAGGCTTCTCCACTGGGTCAGAGGATGTAGAAAAGGAGAATGTACTTCCTGAACTTCTCAGCATTTAACAGTTGGATGACTGTTATAAAATCATTCCATGAGTTTGGTTGCCATTGAGATAGAAGAACAGTTGATTTAATCTAGGAAGAAGTAAAAGAAGAAGAAAGGAAATTAAAATAAAAATGAGTCTGACAGGTATTGGCGCAGTGGACAGCGTATCAACCTGGGACACTGAGGTCGCCAGTTCGAAACCCCAGGCTTGCCCAGTCAAGGCACATATGAGAAACAATCAGTGAACAACTAAAGTGAAACAACTACAGGTTGATGCATCTTTCTCTCTCTGTCTTTCTCTTCCCTCCTTCCCACCCTCCTCCCTTCTCTAAAAATCAATAAATAAAATATTTTAAATAAAAATGAGAAGAGCAATGGTGTGTCCATTAGTCCACTTGGTCCTTCAGTGGAAACACATTTTCTTTCAAAAGCAGCTTAGGCATGTGAAGGATATCTTGAAAACAGTTTTTGCAGATCTCTACTGTTGTCAAAGCATTGTGTTTAACTGAGACCCTCAGTAACTATCTAAACTTAGGAGAAAGAATTACTAATAGGTCCTTTGTGGATGCTACATTGCACAGCTCCTGGGGTCACTATTCACATCTAACTCTATCTAAACAGAGCCCCTTGGAGTCATTCCAGATGGCAAGCCTGCAGGACCAGCCCACCCCACACAGTTCTCTGAGGGTGAACAGGGAGCACCAGCAGTTCCTTAAGTGTGGGAAGACAGTGTGGAAAGGCCCTGCCATTCTAGTCCTCCCGGGAAAGGGATGCAGGATACAGAACATTTGGGATTCCTTCTAATAGCAGAGTAGCTTACTTGCCTCAGCTTTGCACCCGAGGCACTTAGTAGGCTTAGGTCTACTGTCCTGCGAGCTGGAGGTTCCTAGCCCTGGGTTGGAGTCGCTGGAGTCCTCTTATTCCTACAGGCTTTAGCAACTCAATGAGAGGAAGTGGGATTCCTTCATGACACTCTCAGAATCAGGTTCCAGTGGTAAGCAGTGGGGCTGCAGACAGATGACTGAACTGAAAATACATAATAATAAAGGAAAAAACTTTAAGAAAAAAAATACCAATAATTCCATTATCCTTACATAATACTTAGTTTTTGCATAATGCTGTCTCTCTGTACCTTTCTTGCATACTTAGATATATACTTTACTTAATTGAAACATAATGTGCATATTCATTATGTGTGAACATTTACTATATCATTTGTCTTATTTTTTAATAGCACACAAACATTAATGGGTAACACTGATGGGATTTTGAAAAGTGTTTAATTTTTAGTTTCTCTCCTAAAATTGGTAGTATAGATTTGTGATCTCTGAGACAGTAGTTGTTAGCCAACCACACAGGACTAATGAGCATTTGAAATGTGACTAGTCTGAAATGAGATGTGTTATGAGTGTAAAGTAATAACTGGATTTTGAAAAAACATATATCTCATGAATGATTTTCATATTGATTAAATGTGGACATGATAATACTTTAATATATTGGGTTAAATAAAATATATTACTAAAATTAAGTTCACCTGTTTCTTTTTAGTTCTTTTAATGTGACTACTAGAATTTTTTAATTTTTTTTTTTTTTTGTGGCAGAGACAGAGTCAGAGAGAGGGACAGATAGGGACGGACAAACAGGAAGGGAGAGATGAGAAACATCAATTCTTCATTGCAGCTCCTTAGTTGTTCATTGATTGATTTCTCATATGTGCCCTGACTGGCGGCTACAGCAGACAGGTGACCCCTTGCTCGAGCCAGTGACCTTGGGCTCAAGCTGGTGAGCTTTGCTCAAACCAGATGAGCCCAAGCTCAAGCTAGCAACCTCGGGGTCTCGAACCTGGGTCTTTCACATCCCAGTCCGACGCTCTATCCACTGCACCACCCCTAGTCAGGTTAGAAAATTTTTAATTATATATATGTCTTGTGTTTTATTTCTATTAAACTGCACTGGACTAGATGATCATAGATAGCTATGAGATCTTAAGATTCAGAAAGAAATTGAAACTGCAACAATAGGGAATGGTCAAATCATCTTTGGTATGTTTAATAGGTACATTATTATGCAGCCTTTAAAATTATAGACATGGATAGTAAGCCAAAAAATATAGATATAAAGTTATATTAAGGGAAGAAAGTATGATATAAAGTAATAGAAATGTTAAAAAAGAAAAGAAAGAAGAAAAACCCTAAGAGAATTTTTCCAGAATGCTAAAATGCCAGCTAGAGATATGTTTAGGTGGTAGGGTTACAAGTGAAATTTTCAAATTTGAGAGTGCCTTTGTATTATTTTTTTTTCTTTTAAATGAGAGGAAGGGAGATAATGAGACAGACTCCTGCTGTGGGATTCACTGGGCAACTCTGTCTGCTTGAATCAACTGAGCTATTTTTAGTTCCTGAGGCTGCTGTGCTCAGACCAGCCTAGCCATCCTCAGTGCCAGGAGCCAGCACTCAAACCAATCAAGCTGCAACCTGCAGGAGAAGAAAAGGGAGAGGGAGAGAAGCAGATGGTTGCTCCTCTTGTGTGCCCTGACCAGGAATCAAACCAGGACATCCATACGTCAGGATGATGCTCTGTCCACTGAGCAAACCAGCCAGGGCTGCCTTTGTATCTTTCTCACATTGGAATATACTATTAAAGCCATAAAACTAACTTTCTTGATTTTTTTTGTGTGTGTGTGATAGAGACAGGGACAGATAGGGACAGACAGGAAGGGAGAGAGATGAGAAGCATAAGTTCTTCGTTGTGGCTCCTTAGTTGTTCATTGATTGCTTTCTCATATGTGCCTTGACCAGCGGGGGTGGGGGCTACAGCAGAGCAAGTGACCTTTGGGCTCAAGCCAGTGACTATGGGGTCATGTCTGTGATCCTACGCTCAAGCCAGCGACCCTGCGCTCAAGCTGGTGACCTCAGGGTTTCAAACCTGGGTCCTCTGCGTCCCAGTCCGATGCTCTATCCACTGCGCCACCACCTGGTCAGGCAAAACTGTTTTATTTTAAAAAATCATAGGGTAGCACTAATTCATAGACTTAGATCTAGATAAATGAGATGATGGTATATAATGTTCTCAAAGTGGTATTATGGAGAAAGGAACAAGTCATCTACATCCTGTGGATGTTATACATCTGACTGAAAGTAACCTCACAGGTTGATCTAAGCATGAATTCCTAACTGGCAGGTCATGATGCATTGTCATGCCCCAGGACTGTACCTTCTTTAGTAAAAGGTTTTTAAACAAGCCCTGTTTTTTATTCTTGTGTTATCTAAGCTAACACACCTTTGAACTATCCTAAGTAATTCTCTGTCCCAGACTCCGTGAGGGCATAACCTACCCACAAGGGAGCACGTAATCTCAACTATCCTATGCTTTGCATTTTCCCACCTTTATGTAATCTTTACGTTCCCTCCTTAATTCCAAATATATAAGAGAAGCAGCAAAATTGTCATTCCCAGGGAGCATTTGAGTTTATGCTTCTTGACTTGTTGCCAGTTTGGCTCAAATAAACTCTAAAAAAATCTGTATAGGCTTGGACATTTCTTAGATCTACAATCTTTTCTCCTACTGCTCAGTGGAAATGAGAAAAAGTGAAACTCCAAAAACCACAAGATGGCTAATAATACATACTGCTTTTGTAAAAGAATAAAGAATGGAGGAGTATTTACATCTCTAACCACTTTGAAACAGGTAAAGAAAAGGAATAGAAAACTGAATGTAAAATCCTTTAAAAAGAATTAAAGTTCTGAAAATGACTTGTTTAAATTCTTGATCTTGCTAAATATTGTATTTTTCTTTACTCATAGATTAATGGCGTTGTTCTCTAAAGTTGAGAAATCATCAGAAGAAATCAAGGAAATAATGCAAAGTTTAAGTATTATACAGGTTTGCTTTTTTGGCATATAATTTTTTTTGATACAATTAGAAATGGGATTGTTTTCTTGGTTTTCCTTTCTGATAGTTCATTATTGGTGTATGAAAATGAAGTTGGTTTCTGGATATTTATTCTGTATCCTGCTTCTTTACCAAATTCATTTATCAGTTCTGGTAGTTCTTTTGGTGGAATCTTCAGAGTTCTCTATATATAGTATTATGTCATCTGCAAATAATGACAGTTACTTCTTCCTCTCCATTTTGAATGCCTTTTGTTTCTTTTTCTAGTTTGATTGCTGTGGGTAGGACTTCTAGTAAGTAGTACGTTGAATAAGAGTGGTGAGCAGACACCCCTGTCTTGTTCCCTCATCTTAAGGGAAATACTTTTAGTTTTTGCCCTTTGAGTAAGATGTTGGCTGTGGGTTTGTCATAGATGACCTTTATTGTTGAAGTACGGTCCTTCTTTTCCCACTTTGCTGAGTTTCTATTATTAATGGGTGCTGGATTTTATCAAATGCTTTTTCTACATCTATTGATACTATTGTGTGTTTTTTATTCTTCATTTTGTTTATGTGGTGTATCACATTTATTGATTTGCAGATATTGTGTCAACCTGCATCCTCAAAATAAATCCCACTCGGTCATAGTGTATGATCTTTTAAATGTATTGCTGGGTCCAGTTTGCTAATATTTTTTGAGAATTTTTGCATCTAAGTTCATCAGGAATATTGGCCTATAATTTTCTTTCTTTGTAGTATCTTTATCTGGTTTTGGAATCAGTACAATGCTGGCCTCATAAAATGAGCTTGGGAGTCTTCCCTCCTCTTGAATTTTTTGTAATAGTTTAGAAAGGATACATGCTAGTTCTTCTTTGAATGTTTGATAAAATTCTCCCATGAAGCCATCAGTCCAGGACTTTTGTTTTTTGGGAGTTTTTTTGATTACTGCTTCAGTTTTATTAGTTGTATCTGTTTATTCAGACTCTCTGATGCTTCCTGGTTCAGTGTTGGATGATGGTATGTGTCTAAGAATGTATTCATTTTGTCCACATTGTCAAATCTGTTGACATATGTGGCATATATTGTATATTTCTACTACCTCATTTGAAAAAGAAGAATAGGAGAGAGGCCCCAGATTGAAGAATCCAATCCAGGAAAGAGTTTGCAGGGGATATGTTTAATTTACTTTTTATGGGAATTTCTTTTCTTATGTAAACATTAATAAATCATAATATTTTAGTAATGTATAGTTTTTCACATTTAAAAGTAAATTTGTAGATTATGTTTTGTCTTTTTAGTCAATAAATTATTTTTATTCGAGCATTTTAAGGCTCACAATAGTTGACGTACCAGAAAATGTTAAATTTCCTACCATAGAGTTTAGGTTTTTAAGATGAAGGAAACAGTATTTTTATTAGATTTATAAGTAATAATATCTTTGAAGATAACTTACTAAACTCATTTAAAATGACTTTCTTTTAGGCTTTGGAGGGCAGTAAAAAGCTTGAAAATCTCATTGGTGTCCCTTATGGATTATGTTTCTTAGAAAGAGAAATGCAGAAAACGAAAAAACTAAGTAAGAAGACCTTTTAACTTTAAAATGGTATCTCTCCATTCCTTGTTTGTAAATTTAAATGTTATATTTTAATGTTGTCAACTTTAGAGATAAGCCTATTAATTTTTACCAAATTTGCCTGACCTGTGGTGGCACAGTGGATAAAGCGTCGACCTGGAATGCCGAGGTCACCGGTTTGAAACCCTGGGCTTCAAACCCAAGGCACAAGTTGATGCTTCCTGCTCCTCCCCCCCCCCTTTCTTTCTCTCTCTCTCTTCTCTAAAATGAATAAATAAAAATTTTAAAAAACGAAAATTTTTTTACCAAATTTAAGTTTGATATATATATGTCTAGCTCACTCCTGGATATGAGAGAGAAGTATTATTTAAAGCATAAGCCATATATCTTTTCTAGGAGATGTTATTTCAGGGGTTCCTCTTGAATGTAAAGGGGAAGAATATACCTTCAAAACTGGAGCACCTTTATGTAGTGCTCATTCTTTAAATAAGATATGTTATTTTGTACTTTATACCTATACATATATATTACTTAGAATAGTTTTTTATTTTTTTCATAAAGTTGTTTATTACAAGATGAGAAATTATTCACATTCCACATTAGTCCTTACTTATGTATGTATGTATGTATTTATTTTAAGTGAGAGTAGGGTATATAGTGTGGCGTACTCCCACATGCCTCTACCAGGATCCACCTGGCAACCCCATCTAGAGCCAGTGCTTGAGTACTGAGCTATTTTTCTTGCCTGAGGCTGATGTGCTCCAACAGAGCTATCCTCACCACCCGGTGCTATGCTCAAACCAATCAAGCCACTGGCTGCAGGAGGGAAAGTGGAAGAGAAGGAGGAGAGGGAAGAGGGGAGAAGCAGATGGTCACTTCTGTGTGCCCTGACTGGGAATCGAACCTGGGACGTTCGTATGCCAGGCTGACGCTCTATCCACTGAACCACCAGCCATAGCCTCCATGTTAATTAACATGAGATTTATTTTTTCTTCTAGTGACAAAAGCAGCAAAACAAAAACTGTTTGAAAAGAATAATTCAGAACTTCCTAACAAAGGTAAATTGTGTTTTAATTTATAATATAAAGATATCCTTTTATTCCATTTTACCATTTAAAACCAGATATTATGAGTCTCTTAATATATATACTCTTAAAAGACTAGGAATCTTGCCTGACCAGGTGGCGGCGCAGTGGATAGAGTGTAGGACTGGGATGCAGAGGACCCAGGTTCGAGACCCTGAGGCCGCCAGCTTGAGCGCGGGCTCATCTGGTTTGAGCAAAGCTCACCAGCTTGAACTCAAGGTCGCTGGCCCCAGCAAGGGGTTACTTGGTCTGCTGAAGGCCCACGGTCAAGGCACATATGAGAAAGCAATCAATGAACAACTAAGGTGTTGCAACGCGCAATGAAAAACTAATGATTGATGCTTCTCATCTCTCTCCGTTCCTGTCTGTCCCTGTCTATCCCTCTCTCTGATTCTCTGTCTCTGTAAAAAATAAATAATAATTAAAAAAAAAAAAAGACTAGGAATCTTGTTTGAAAATTTTTTATTACATTTAGCAGAAGACCATGTCTGATGAGCTCAACTTCGCTGATGATTGAACTTTTAAAATATCCTTTGAAATACAAATTTCAGAACAAGATTTAATTTTTTTAGTTTTATTAAAAGTTCTTTTTTAGAATCTAGATAAATGCGGCAACAATACATTAATATACAGAAGTTTTTAATGGTAAATTAGGAGACACAAAGCATAAAATTACTTAGTACCAGTGTTCTGAAAACCTTCAGATCATATGGTGGACCTACTGTTAAGTCTTATGATGCCTCTGAGCATCATAGTATGGGTAACTAAATTAGCAAGTTGTAAGTTCCCTTAACACATGCACATCCATACCTCAGTAAGCAAAATAATCATGGACTGTAAAATATTTAGACCAACTTGAGGCATTATTTTAATATTACTGACATGAATACCACTTAGCAATCTTTGCAGACAGAGAGAGGCCTTGAAATGGGTAACTGTGTTTTATAGCCTTATCATTTTTGAGTACCAATGACTACCATTTTTTATGGAGGACCAATAATTACTAAGATTATTACTAGGATCAGAAGATCTTTACAGCAACTCTGCAAGATAACTCTTATTACTGCCATTATAGCTAAGGAACAAGGACAGAAAATGTTTAAGTAACTTGCCCAAAGACACTGCTACTTAAGTGTCAGAGAACGGATTCCAACAAAAGACCAATCTGACCTCAAAAAGTATTTTTATTTTCCTTGACTGGTGGTGGCACAGTGGATAAAGCATCCACCTGGAATGCTGAGGTCACAGGTTTGAAACCCAAGGTTGCTGGTTTGAGCACGGGATTACTGACAAGATTTTAAGGTTGTGGACTTGAGCCTGAGGTCACTGGTCAGATCCCCGGTCAAGGCACATATGAGAAGCAATCAGTGAATAAGTGGAGCGACGAGTTGATGCTTCCGTCCTTTTCTTTCTCTCTCTTTACTTTCCTCCCTACTTCCCTCCCCCTCTCTCAAAAAAAATAAAATTTTAGGATTTTTTCATTATTTCATGTTTGCTTATTCCTAAAACAAATCAAATCGTCTGATAATCATCCCAACTTTCTGATTCAAACATGAGGCATAACTGAAACTGATTCAATCAATTATGTTAGACTTTGTTTAGACTTTTTAACAGCTGGTGATGAGTTTGCAGTTGAAAGTGCTAGGATTCCTGCCCTGGCCACATAGTTTGGTTGGTTGGAGCATCGTCCCAACATGCAGAGATTATGGATTTGGTCCCCGTCGGGGCACCTACAGAAAAAGATCGATATTTCTACCTCTCTGTCTCTCTCCCTTCTTCTTTCTCTAAAATCAACCAGTAATCTTTATTTTTAAGTGCTAGAATGCCATGCTGGTCAGTTCCAAAAGCCACTAAGTCATGGCAGGCCAGCACCATTGCAAGTCTCTTCCAAACTCATGTGTCACAGGAGCTGAGCAGACTTTCTGAGCTATTTATTCAACCAGCTAATTTCCATTGTGATCCTTGAAGGTAAAAAACAAACAAACAAACATGAGGCCCTGGCCAGTTGGCTCAGCGGTAGAGCGTCGGCCTGGCGTGCGGGGGACCCAGGTTCGATTCCCGGCCAGGGCACATAGAAGAAGCGCCCATTTACTTCTCCACCCTCCCCCCCCCTCCTTCCTCTCTGTCTCTCTCTTCCCCTCCCGCAGCCAAGGCTCCATTGGAGCAAAGATGGCCCGGGCGCTGGGGATGGCTCCTTGGCCTCTGCCCCAGGCGCTAGAGTGGCTCTGGCCACAGCAGAGCGACGCCCCGGAGGGGCAGAGCATCGCCCCTGGTGGGCGTGCCAGGTGGATCCCGGTCGGGCGCATGCAGGAATCTGTCTGTCTCTCCCTGTTTCCAGCTTCAGAAAAATACAAAAAAAAAAAAAAAAAAAAGAAAAAACAAACAAACATGAAAGTAGCCCTTAGAAAAGGCTTGATATTTCTTCTTGCCTGTGCTGTATAACTTGAGATATAGGTTTCAGTCTGTCCAAACTTGACAAGTTTTAGAGGATTGTAATGGGAAATTGGGATGTTTATTATTTCCCAGTTAGAGGAAATCTTGAATCTATAAATTCTATGCCAACTGTGTGATTTTCTTTTAAATCTATAATTTCCTAGGACTAATTGGAATTAGGCTTTACATAGTTGGCTTTTGCCAAAAGTTTTGAGAAATGAGGTAGTGAAAATTGGTAGAACAAATAAGTGAGCTGTCACTGCTAAAAATTAATGGGGAAAATTTCCAAAACTATTGTTTCCTAAACATTTATTAAGACATTAGTTTCTTCTTCTATGTATTAAAATAGTTCTTGCCTTTCAGTTATCCAGTATATACTGATTCTGTGTGTGTTTATGCATGATCGGTTTTAAATCTACTTTCTAATGTTTTAGCATTAGAACTGACTTGCCCCTTAGGAAAGTCCCTAAGGTTTTCCTTAGGACTAAGTAGTTTCATGCATATAGAGAATTGTATCACTAAATCATGTTTTAAAATTTCTAATAAGCATTGTGGTTTAAATGAAAATTGAGTTACCATATACATAATATATGTTACATATTAACATATGTTATATATACTGGAATACATGTCATCTTCTATTTCTTTTTTTGGCAAGAGCTACATTAACTCTATATTTCCTGAGGTTTTCAAATCTTGATTACCTTTTTAACTATTTGAAGTAATGCCTGAAAAATAGATTGAAACTTTTTTTATATAATTTGAGTTTGAGCTATACATTTTTAGTGGGTGCTTTTCCCTCTTCCTCTAGTTCCTAATATTTGCCTTGTTTTTGGCAGTTTTTGTTTGGGGTTTTGTTTTGTTTTTTGGTTAAGATGTACAATGCATACACATATATATGTAAACTTTTTTACTAAGTTAGCAACTTTAACTCCCCTCTATTCATACCTTCATTTTAAAATGACTTTTTTTCCCCAACATCTCAAACTATTGTAGTTTCTTTATAAGTTCCTTATTTGGTGATCTGACCTTCACCTTTTTATAGAAATTTCTACTTTTTTCTTTTAGTATGCTGCTACTCAGAATTGTCTAAATTTAAAAATGTTTTGGGAGACCTGGCCAGGTAGCTCAGGTGGCTAGAGTGTCATCCCAACATGCCAAGGTTTCGGGTTCAATTCCTGGCACATACAAGAATCAACCAAAGACTGCATAAATAAATGGAACAACAAATATCTATCTCTCTCCCTCTTCCCTTCCCTCTCTCTTTCTTCTTCTCTCTCAAATCAATCAGTAAATAAAAAAGTTTTGGGAATCTTCATAATATTAGAAATTACATAGATGGGAATTAATAATATAAAAACCAACCCTATTATATGTATTAGGTTTCTATTATTAGGTAATTATGAAATAAGAATAAACAAATCACTTGTTTCACTATTAAAAGAATGTCCTCAGGTTCTTATCAAGATTTCCTAGAATAGTTAAAGTAGACAATACCAGAATTCCAACTCTTATGCTGTATTTGCCCCTTCAAGTTGGTCCCTTAGTTGTGTGTGTGTGTATATATATATATTTTTTAATTTATTTATTCATTTTTTTTTTAGAGAGGAGGAAGGGATTGGGAGAGAGAGAGAGAGAGAAAGGGGGAGGAGCAGGAAGCATCAACTCCCATATGTGCCTTGACCAGATAAGCCTGGGGTTTCAAACCGGCGACCTCAGAGTTCCAGGTTGACACTTTATGCACTGCGCCACCCCAGGCCAGGCCCCTTAGTTGTATATTTTTATAATTGCATTGCTAGCTTGTTTAGCACCGTTGCAGCCTTAGGAGTCTACTTGTAAAATAATAATCTAGTGTTTTAAATAAATAGACATTTGACACACATTCTTAAGGCTTTATATAACTTATTAAAAAAAATTTAAGGCTCACTGAGATTTTTATAGTTGTCAGAAGAACTGAACCTTGCAAATGAGGGAATGTCTTTCTTGTTAGAGTATATCAATAAAAGAGGGTTTCCTCTGTTAACTGCATATTTCTTAAACAAAGGAAGGCTTCTTTCTTTTTTAAGTTACTTAGGAAATAAACCTAACTTCACTTTCCTTAATAATATTGGCTTTATGACTATTACAAAAATAATGAAATGAAAGGTTCTTTTTCTATTATATTTGGATGTGAATTTTCATAATTATTTTTAATTTGTTATGCCGAACATTTAAAACATATGACCATTCAGTGGGTTGATAGAGATGGAATGTCACATTATCATCACATGGGAAGGCATGAAATTTATTTACTTTACATAATCAACCTCAACTTAAAACAACTTGATACAGATATTCTTAAGTCAATAGATGGCATTATATGGTGCTTAAGATTTTTATTTTTTCTGGAGTTTAGTAGAAAATACCATCATTGTTTGTCTGTGACTAGTACTTCCAGTAAACAAAATGTTTTTGAAAAGAATGTAAGCAAATTGTAGAGCAGTTGCCAAGATATGAAATCTAGACACTTAGCTTCAGTCCAAAACATATTTTATCATTATTGAGAATAATTGTGTAGGTTGTAGTATGCATATTTTAAATGAAATGTTAACCATCTGAACTTTACATTGTTCAAAAAAGTTGTTTCAGCTGTTTATAATACAAAATATTTCAGAATTGCTGTCTCTAGCCTTAAAAAGAAAAGCATAGACTATGTTTCTGTTTTCTTTAGCTAACTTTCTATCTTATATTGTAAAATTCATCTTGGTTATAGGATTTTTAAGTTTTCAGATTGCAGGACAAATATGAAACTCTTTCTGTCCTAAGACTATAAAATAGTTTGGTACTGCCTTTTTATTCTAACCACTCACTGAAGTATTTTTCAACTTAAAAATATGTTGTTCTTTCCCCTAAGCGGTCTTAAAATACTATTCATCTTATCAGCTAAATAATTTTACTCCTAGAAGACACCTACCCTTTTAGTTTTTCTTTTATATCTTAACATTAAACAATATCTTTTTTCAAGCAAATGCTTCAGTTTTAAAAGCACTAAGGTTTGAAGTTTACACATTAAGAGTTTTAGGAGAAACAACAAAAATTCCTCCTCTGCTTTAACATTCTAAGTTTATCTGGAGATTTTAAAAATGAAGGTTACAGTTTTGGTCACACAAATCTACATTAATGTACAAGCATGGTCCTCAGTTTTTTATAAGCGTTCAGCTTCATGAATATTGTACATGCGTCATACCTTTCCTCTAAATAATGTTAATGCTCTTGTTTTACATTTTCGTCGCTGTTTTGGGGATACATTTCAACTTCTTGAGATTTGTCTAGGATTTAAGGAAAAACAAACTGCTTTATTTTCAAAGCCTTCTAAGGAATTTTTTCCATGGTTTAAATTTTTTATACTTTACTAGAAGTATGATAATTTTTATCTTTTAAGTAATCAGTAAAAAAAAAAAAGTAAACCATAGACTTGAACTCATTTAATAGCAATTATGTGTTTAAGAGGTATAAATAACTTGCTACCAGACATTACAAATATCCAGGTGCTCTGTATGTGCTGATGACAACAAAATTGAAACGAAAGACTGTAATAATTCTGACTGGTTTTCTCTGCAGAAGATATTGATTATTTGTGTGTGGTGAGAGATTTGGAAAATTCAATTAAAGGAGTTGTGCAAAGGTTTCATAAATTTTCTTTCTACAGCGTGTACACAGACATTGTTGCGTATTAAATCAATGCAGCACTTCACAATATATTTTCTTTGAAACATAAAAATAAATAACATTTAAACAGTTCTGCTTACTACAGAAACAAATTTTATTTTCTGTGAAGCATTTAGTCATGTGCTATCACTGACTCATACACATTTGCCAGCTGTAACAAATTTTATAGACATTTTCTCCAGAGACATATCTCACATACTATGAATTTTTAAATGAGCGAATGGTGAAGAAGGGATGTCAGCAATATAAAAATTGATCAGCTAAAAGATAAAAGCATAAGTAAAGAGATTTGTATGGTAGTCTTAATAGGTTTTATTAAATAAAAATACTATAAAAAGACAGTAATGAACAGACTGAAGACTAACTGTTCTTGAGGTGGAGAAAAATTATTCTGGCACATTTAGTAGAAATTGGTTTTATATCACCTGACAGGTGAACACTTTTTTTCCATTTTAACTCTTAGAGTAATCAGAAAGTCTCCTCAAAAAAAAGTTTGGTAAATTCTCTAGGCGGTTTATATATTTTAAACATATATACATAATAAAGTAGATATGTATAGTTATATAGCTAACTATATAGTTTATTATATAGCTAATTACCCAGTTTAAAGCAGGACTTGTGTAAAAAGTAAACATTAGATGATTTTTTTCCTTTAGCTCAGACCTCACATAGGAGGAAAGTAGTCATATTCATTCACACTCTTCACACCATATGCTAGAAGCTCTCTCTTTTGGGACTCCAGGCCTCTCTACTTCCGTCTTTACCTGGATTGCTCTTTTTCTCTAATAAACTTCTGCTCATTCTTCAAGGTCAATCTCAGATATCACATCCTCTATGAAACTTTCCCCAGTTCCCTAGGTAAAGCTAAATTGTTTCATCTTCTAGGCTTCTACAACACTTGTCTGAATGTTTATAAATGTATCATGCTTTACTGTAGTATATCATGATTGTCTGGATACAGGGCTTTTTCTGGGCTCCTCCCTGGCAAACAAAAGTCTTCTCTCTCTATTGTAGCCCTGGAGCCTACTATAGAATCCAGAGAGAAGATCACAATGCGTGTTCAGTGAATGAGTAAAAACAAGTGGCCACTCTAAGGATTTTTTAAAAGGAATTTCCTAAATATTTTCAAATACTTACAAATTGCTATTGCCTTACATGCCTCCTTCACTTAATATTTATTGAATACCTACTCTGAGCCACACACTGTTTTAGCACTGGGGACACACTAATGAACAAGACAGACATAGTCCTGCCCTCAGGATTATAGAATCTAGCACAAAGGACAGGTAATTATAATAAACCAGAAGCATACATTATAAGAATAAATTTCTTGTCAGTTTTTATCCTAAATTTAAAAATATACATTCTGAAACAGAATCAGGCAAATAGGTAGGCTGTTGAAACAAGAATTTATAACCCCAAAGCTACTATTTATAGTGTAAAATAAAACTTTATGTTTGGATTCTTTATTTTAATTCCATTTTGATTAAGCATTTATTCTGCATCATATACTGTGACAACTTATGCTGAACTGTTTTCTGAAAAAAATCATTTTTCTTTCATACAGAGTTACATCATCTTGACAGCTATGAATTCCTTAAAGCCATTTTAAATTGAGGTATGTTTCATCTTTCTAATTAAATATAGCCTTGTTAAATTTTACTGTTTTGTTCAGGTGGAAATATTTTATTTACATGATCAAATTTTGTACTCTCTACAAAGAAAAGAGGGCCAGGTGCTTTGGAGTTTTAGTTGAAATTAATTTGTTCTTATAAACAATAAGAAGACAGTGGGACAAGATCTGTAATTTAGAGACTGGTTAAAAAAGAACACTGTTTATCTATTAGACTAGTTTTTAAAGTCACGTTAGTTATGTTTATAAGTATAAAGACCCTTAATTGAATACCTTAATTGAGTAATATAAATAGCTAACTAGATGCTGACGAGGTGGGTTATGGTTTCTATAGGGCACATTTGACTGAACAAGATATGACTGAGCAAGTCTATGAACCTGAAAATGTGCTAAATTGATTAAATAATTTTATATTAATTAGTTGGACCTTTTCTTCAAAACAGTTCCTGTGGATTCAGCAATACAAGTAAAATATGATATATTTATAAATAGCTTATTATAACTTAGCTAGCTAGAAACAGTATGAGTTGTGATATGATATTAGTGTTTACTATACCTGTAACTGAACGTTCACATTAAGAACTAGCATTATCCCAGCCCTGGTCGGGTATCTCTGGTGATAGAGCATCCTCCTGGCGCACGGAGGTCACAGGTGTCACAGGTTTGATCCCCGGTCAGGGCACATATGAGAAGCAACCAAAAAGTATACAACTAAATAGAAAAAGTTGATGCTTCTCTCTCTCTCTCTCCCTCTCTCCCTTCCTCTTTCCCTCCCTCCTTCCCTTCTTCCCTGTCTTCCTCCCTCCCTCTCCCTCTCCTTCCCTCTCCCTTTGTCTCTTCCTCCCTCTCTCACCCTACCTCCCTCTCTCCCTCCCTCCTTTCCTTCCTCCCTCCCTCCCTTCCTCCCTCCCTCCCTCCCTTTCTCCTTCTCTCCCACTCCCTTTTCCCCTCTCTCCCTTCTTCTTTTCTTTCTCTCTCTCAAACCAATGGAAATTAAAAAAAAACAAAACAGCATTATCCCAAACTTAATGGCATCAGTATTAATTTTTTTAGAAGCTACCCAGATGTTGTCTGCTATGTCTCAGAAATATGCATAATGGAAAAATAAAAATTCTATTTTATCCTGAAAACATTTCTTTGGAAATAGCATCTCAAGTGATTAATATTAGCTTCCTAACAAACTAGCTCTTCTGAAAATATTTGCAAAGCATCTTATATAGAAAATTGTCACTTTCATTCATTAAAATGTTCTGTTGTACACAACAAATAGTAGCTTATAATAATAGCTAACATTTATTGAGGACTTTCAGTATGCCTTGCACTGTTGTAAGCACTTTTTACCTATCTCATTTAACCTTCACAACTTATGTAAAGTAAATACAGTTATTGTCTTTATAGGTAAGGAGACTGAGAAACAAAGTTAAGTGCCTTGTTTCAGAATCACCTAAGAGAGCCAGGAGGCTAACCTCAGTAGTGTGCTACTAGTCTGTGCTCATGCCTTCTCTACAGCAGTAATCTGTGAGTGTCAGGTTTCACTACTGGTCAAAGGCGCGCGCGTGCGTCTGTGTGTGTGTGTGTGTGTGTGGTTTAGGTGAGAGGAGGGGAGATACTGAGGCAGACTCCGCATGCACTCCAACTGGAATCCACCTGGCAACCCCATCTGGGGCCAGTGCTCAATTACCAAGCTGTTTTTAGCGCTTGAGGCTTATTTGCTCCGACCAAGCTATCCTCAGCTCCCAAACCATTGAACCACTGGCTGCAGGAGGGGACAAGGGAGAGAAGGGAGTCAAGGGAAGAGGGAAAGAAGCAGATGGTTGCTTCTCCTGTGTGCCCTGACCGGGAATCAAACCCGTCCATATACCAGGCCAGTGCTCTATCCACTGAGGTACTGGCCAGGGCCTGCTCAAAGGTTTTAGATCCTGTTAAATAGTAAGAATGTAATATCTTTACACATGCATGTACATATTCATTATAGAGTTAAATATTTTATAAAATTTCTGATCCATGCAAGTTCCACAGAGAACTGTTGGTTGGTGATCATAAATACATATTCACAGCTACACATTTGGCAAGTGCACGTACACACATGTAATGTATGATTATCTCATTAGTGAACTTTGGGCGGAACTTAAGAGTACTGAGAATAGCTTTGATTTCATTGACTAGCGAAACTCATTACATATTAGAGGTGTTCTCATGGGTCTTTAATTTGAGTAGTACTTTCAAAAAACTTGAAAAAATTAAGATTAACTTACCACTCAACTTCTGTTTCAGTGGGAAACAACAGAGGGAAGTAACAGGGAAATGAAATTTGCATTACCTTTGAAGTATTTCCCTGCGGTTCTTTTGACTGTTTTCTTCTCACTTTGGATATTTTTTTCATGATCTCATCCATTCCCTTGACTTTAGTTCTGATCTTACTGTATATTATTTCCAAATCTTTTTGTGACCCTCCTGGTAGAAACCCATATCTCAGCTGCTGTACTTTGTCCCCCAAGTATTCTGATTTCATAATCCCCCTTAATTGTTCTTTTGTTCCACCTTTCTACGATTTATTCATCTAATCTTAAAGCTTAAAACCGCAAGATTCTGTCTTTTTTATTTGTCCCCACATCCAAACTGCTGCTATGTCATATCACTTCCAAAGTGTTTCTCTTCTCCATGCCTGCTACACTGGTTTTGTCATTGCCTCTCATCTAGATTATCGTCATCCCTGTTTTAGCCGGCCTCTCTGCCCTTTGGTCCCTTGCCTCTCAGCCTGTCCTGCTCCTGGACGGTTTATGCTCCAGAAGTGGTCACTCGACCACATTCACAGAACAACCCAAATTCATACTGACATTCAGGACTTTCCCTAATCTGACCAGTTTGCCTTTCCAATTTGTCCTTGTGCCTCAGTCACTTTAGATAACTTGCCATTCTCCAAACACACTCCTCAGAAAGTCCCTTCCTCATTTCTTTACTGTTGTTCCTGTCACCTCTACTTGGCATACCTTTCTTCCACCACCGTCAAAATTTTGCCCATCTTTCAAAACCTTCTTATAGCTTACCGTACACTGTGCTTCCTCAGAGTCCTCTCCTCCAGGTTCTCTCATTGCTCTTTTTTTGTACATTTTCATAGCTGCCTGACTGGCATGACTAAGGGATTAAACTCCCTGATTCTGTCCTGTGCCCTAGGAACCTCTCCCAGTCATCGTACTCCTAATACCGCTGTGGCCAACTTCTGTCTGCAGATCAGCTCCTGCCCTGTCAGGGGAACCACCCCATACAAGTTCACTCCCAGAGCCTTTAAAAAGTGAAGTCTTTATAAAATAATGTTAGGAGAGACTGCCATGAAGGGAGACAGCAACCCATAGGCCACAGACTGTACGAGGACCAATAAAAGGGTGAACGGGGAGAATAAGAAGCATGATTTTGGCTAGTGTTAATGGGGTATTGCAGGAGGTACTGGGATGCTTTATCTAGAAACAATGAATAAATCACTTGGTTAACAAAAGTATGAGACAGTATAAATACATCACTGCATAATGCCAACCTTTTGAAACCTAGTAATCAAGCTAAGCATACAAGATTTATATAGTACATGAAATAATAATAAAAGGCAAGATATGATAGTAATACAAGTTCAGATCCTTCTTATTTTCATGTTTCTAGGCAACAGCAAATTCAAAAAAAGATTGAGTCCAAAGAGTATCAAAGTATTAATTTGATTAGTGGAGGAATTGATAACCTCCAGGCAGGCTGTCTGGTAAAAGTTTGGGGTCACTGATATGGATTTTGCCTAAGGCAAAAGTGGGACCTCCTTTCTTCCATGCTGACTCTAAATCTTGAACCCTGTCTGCTCTCCTGAACCTGAAGAGAGAGCTGGATCTCTGAGATAGACCCTGTGTCCATGTGCCTCTACAACAGGAAAGACCACAGGCCTGTTTTACAGGTTTTGTTGCAGGTGAGAGATAGAATGGGTTAGTCTCCTTACAGCGTGAAATTAGGAAGCACAAAAGCCCATCAAACTTGAGAGCAGACAGAAAATGGGCAACTAAATAGTAGGGAAGACTGTTATATAAGAGTAGTAACATGTTATATAAGAGTAGTAACATGTCTTATTGGTAGTAAAGTTTGGGACCAATGTTCTTGACGTTGACAAGTCAAATGTGTCACTCCCTGGGGTTTAGATAGCAAGAGTTGATAGAAGGTCCTTTTCAGACTGAGAAGTATAAACATTCCCTTCTAAGTACCAAATGAAGAGAATAAGCAGTACTATAGGAATACACAACAGACAGATTAACTCTGGATGGTGTGGTGAGGTCATTGTTTAACACAGTGGTTCTCAAGTGTACGCCAGGGCACACCAGTGTGCCCTAGAAGATTTCCAGGTGTGCCCTATGGTATTCCAGAGAAATATGTGCCTGTTGGGCACCAAACAGCCAACAGGGTTTTTGGAGTTTAGATTTTGGGGGGACAGAGGTGTGGGGAATTGGCTGTAAACTGACAGTCTGCCCAACCCCCCACCTCACTTGCCTGATTAGGTTGCAAAAGGCTGTTAAGCTGGATTGTTTACACTACCCCCCATGTTCCCCAGAAAGACTGGAGGCAAGTTTCTTCTATCCTTTGGTGTAAAGTTAAGATGATATGCATGGTGGGGGTTTTCTGCACTCAACACAATTAAAAGTAAAAAGAGGAATTTGTCAATGTATTCACGAGGAAATGAGTTTGCCTCTCAAATATATGCCCAAACATTGAAGAAATTGGTAGGACACATCAGGCTCATGTTTCTCATAAACACAAGAATGAAAAAACACATTCGTGCAGGGATCTGCCGAAATGTCTAAATCTTACTAAGAATGTATCTCTGTGTATAAAAAAGATAAATTTTTTTGTCGTTTAATTTTTTAACCCTTTTTTACGAATTCTAAAAAGCGTAACACAAAAATGTTTTTTAATGCCAGAATAAATTTAATTTTGTCATATTTATTTCATTTAATTACCATAAAAGCACACTTGGACTTTATTTTTTTTAATATTTGACTTAATTATTTTAACATATTTCTCAGAAATTTGTATATAGTGTGCCTACAATTATTTGTAGGATTTTAAATGTGCCCCAACTTCAAAAAGCTTGAGAACCACTGGTTTAAGGGTTCATGATTTTAAAATCAGTTCTAGTTATTGCCCTCTTCATTATGTCTGACAGAGGGCTATCCAGACCCTAGTAAGGAAACTTTGCACTTTACTAGGAATTTGGAATTTGAAAAATGAGTAATTTTTGTGGGTTGTATAAACATATTAGGCAGGGAAAACATGAACCAAAAAAAAGGTTGAAAAGCAGATTGATTGGAAGGTAGATTCCAGCCCCATCATTGGCAGCTGCAATCACCAGGCTGCTGAGCTCAGACTTGATTCTTCAGGCAGAAGTGGGCCAGTGATGATTATTAGGGAAGGAGCAGTCCAAAATATGTTTTAGAAAGAATGGCTGTATGGACAATGAATCCTGTAAAAATACTAATAAACTGCATCATTGTTATCTAAATTGCTTTTCATTTGTGTTCCGAGATGGTCATCTCTGGGACCAATATGGCAGTGTAAAGATAATGAACATAGTGCTCCTGCCTACTCTGTGCTATGACATACTGCACATTAATCAAAATATTTATTTTTGATGGATCTTGAATTTGGCTTCAGAATCTTTCTCAACACAATTCATGATCTATTGATGAAACATCTTTACAGGGCTGGCACGGTAGCAGAGAACAGAGTTTGGATGAAATGACCAGCACCAGCTCTCTTACCTGCTTAGCTGTGTGGCCTTAAACAAAATGCTTGGTTTCCTAAACCTTAATTATAAAATGAGACAGATAACATTTACCTGTGGGATTATACAAAAAAATTAGCTGCTTCCCTCACAGTAACTATTTAATAAGTCAGTCTTCCTAGTATTATCATTGGTTCTGATAACTGTATCTGTAACTTATAAGGCTATTAAGTGAACATAGAATGCTTAAATCTAGAGGAATTCAGACCAGACTCAAACAAGAGTTGGCAAAAGTTGGTGGTCGAGTTGGCAACTACCTTCGGATAGGACAAGAACATACGTGGACTCAGGAATAGCAGCTCATGACGCATCACTTCTTCATAGCTGCTGATGTCATCAAGGAAGGGGTTATTTCAGGAGTGACTGTGCACATGCCCTACGGGAATAGATGCTATCAGTTGCCAATGACTGCTTGCTTTAAAAGCTTCCTTTCACACAAAGGTCTTAAGACCAAATAGACCAGAACTTGTTCCACCACTAGGAGTCCCCAGAGGGATGCACTATAAATAGGAATGTCAGTAACTACTGCCTTTTTTGGAGGAGGGGGGGCAGCTGTTGGAGGAAACACCTGCTAAAAGGCCCTTAAGGCTTATAGACAAAAGGCATATATATTTTGGTGTTTTCAGTAGGCCATGTTGGAGTTTTAGAACACTCTCAGAAATACGTATGTCAAAATCCACTGTCACATAAGGTGAAGGGTGCTGCACCAGAGGGGTCACTGACAGTTATTTCTGAAGGTGAATCGTGCTTAGAAGACTCAAAAATAAGCAAATGAGAGATTACCAGTATCTAAACTAGGTAGAAATTACATGGTAAACCAGTGTTTAAATTATTTCTTATATCATGTATGAGATGCATGTTAGTTTAGAAACTAATTCTTGATGATTTAATAATAATCATCTTTTGTATCTTGTAGGCCTTTAGAAGAAATGCACTCACTATGAACACCAGCTTCTGCATCTGCCTGATCATATTTAAAGGAACAGAAGAAATGTTTGTAATTAATCTGTCCAGTAAATACCACATCATAGCACTAGGCAGGTGCGTGTCTAGATAAAATTTCTTGCAGCTAATTTAAACTTTCTACACACACCAGTAGATAATCTCAATGTAAATAATACAGTTCTTCTTGACCCTTTAATGAGTAAACCAAGATGTAGACAAGGATCTTGTATTCTATATTATGTACGCTCTGCATACATTTACCATTTGTGAATAGACTTAATAAAGTATTTATGAAAATGACATCTTTGGTAGAGAGCTGTATATTTTAAAACTCATTAAATCTAATGTTGAGTTGAATTAGGTATCAGTTTTTCCATTTAAAGCCCCAAACAGTATTAGTTACATGCTTTTTAAAACTAAAAATTTATCTAGAAGATTAGCTACTATCTCAGGGATGAATTTTTATTATTCTCTAGTTATTTCTATTTAGAAAAAAATATTTTCAAAGTTTTAAAATTTTCATACCTTTCATTAAATACCAGAATGCATTTTTTAATATATATTAAAATATGAAGTTGTTTTTAAACTGAACTACACAGATGACTGAATTTAAAGAAGAGAATATTTTTATAGGGCAGTATGGGATCTCCAAATTTTTTTGAAGCATTAATTTAGATTTGTTTCTCTGTGATTTTGTTTTGTATCATCTGTTTGTGCTGCCACGAAATAAAGGGGAACAGGGAATCACAGAACGTGTTATAACCTGGAACATGGTTTTTCTCTAGGGGACGAGTGTTACTCCTTGGTGCTTGCCCGAAGTCTTAACAAAATTTGTATAAGATATTACTATGTCATTCAGTTCAGTGTATCATAAAAATAAAAATACTGTTTGAAAATCTGAAACAAAATTTAACAAATTAAGGTTGAAAATGGTAATTTCCATTTAGAGACATTTAATATTCACCTCTTAAAATGAAAACGAGTTATTTTTTTAAAGCTATTCATTTAAATGACATAGATACTAAACAGTAGCCCAATTAACTAATAAACCTATTAGCCTTCCCTAAGAATTTTATTGTACTGTTTAAATAACACTTTGTGATACAGCCCTTGTAATAGGGCATTACCTAAAATATACCAAAAAGGATAATTCGTTTGTGTGTTAGCATTGAAAACCTTAGAATGTACGCCGAAACATATAAAGAAACCTACATTAGTAAGGAAATAAAGGGTTAAGAAGTAGATTGGTGTCATATGTAATCCAAGTTATGTGGGTATGTGCTTAATGCTATTAAATCAGTTACTGTATATTTGACCTTTTGCTATACTAAGCTTTTGCCTTTCAGAACAGCTGGGTGTGCTAAGAGTCATTTCTCAGTTCTCTTCATTGTAGATCAGATGACTCTCGCTTTATCACCCTTGGAGGCCACATGAAGGACAAAGCAGAAAGATCCACACACAAAACTAATGTTTATATGAGGGTGGGGGATGGATACACTTGAGCCTGATTTTCCAGTGAACATAACAGAAGAAAGACCAATTGAGACTTGAAACCATTGTGTTACTCCAACCATTATTTAGTTATATCCTATCCATCTCTTACTCTCTTCCTATTGAACAGAGAGGCTCCTTTGGCTGCTCTGACTTTTGTAAATGTTTCACTCACTTAGTTGTGGTTTATCATTTGGACAGAATGCTACATCGGGGATTTTTCTCCCCTCCCTAAGGGCTCAAGGGAAAATGACTTCTGTGTGTCTCATATTTGATACATGAACATACACCCTATTCTCTTCATTTTAAGAAGCAAACCTAAGTTTATTGGCAACAAAAAAAAACAACTGCATTTCTCAGAAATAGCCCCTCCCTCTAAAATGAACTTGAAAATAACTGAGACGGGGTCATTTTGACAGGTACATTACTGAAGAAAGTGAGAAATATTTAATATTTTTATATTAAAACATCCCTATAATCCTAGGTGTAGCTGACATAATTGCCTATTTCTGTGATCTTAATTCATCACTGGACATGTTTGGTATTTTTGAATTTAATCTCTCAAAGCTCAATGTGGACTCTTCTTAAACTGGTTTCTAATAGGAGATATCTGACTTAAGATAATTACTATAAGTCTCCATAAAAGCTACAATATAAATCAAGATTAGATTAAATCATCTTTAAAATATTTTATTTTTATAGACTTTACCTATAAGATACCTTGAATATGGGTATATTCTGTTTTGCTAATGTTTATATTATATGTTTATTTTCAAATATCGTTTCTTGATTACAATTACTCAGAATTTACAACTCCCTTATCATTGATTTAAATCAACATCCTGTGTTAAACACAAGGATGCTATTACAAAAAAATAAGACTACTCCTGCAGCCAAGATGCTGACATTTGGGCACACTGATTACAGATGGCAACCATGGACAGCGGTGTTCCTGCTGATTCGGCAGGGCTTCAAGGCTGCCTTTCTCTGCTGACCTGCCCTTGGAGTCTTTATGCACATTTACTTTGAGAAAGAAATACTTCTTGATTTTTGCTTTGTCTAAACCTCCTTCCCTTTATCAGACTGAGAAACATACCTTTTTGCATCAGCTTGTGGTTGTCCATGTCTAAAACCAGTTATTTTTGTGTGGGTGTATATGTTTGGCTTGCATTGTTTTAAAATATACCACTGCTTAATTTGTTTTAATGGCTGTCTTATGAAAGAAATATGTCCATTAAAAATATGTTGATGGGACAGTGATTGTTTTGTTCTTATCACAGACAGAAGAAAACATCTTTACATGAGAAACTACCTCATGGATAAAATACTCAATTGAACACAGAGTATAGATGGGCTTCTGCAAATATAGAGTGACTCAGTATTAACAAGGCTAAGTTACCATGAAGCATTGTATGAGTCAACACTTATGGCACTGGTGACCTTGAACCATATTGCAACAGAAAAGGACAGCAGGATGAAATCCTGCATAACGGCATTTAACTTAAAATGATCCTGGAAGTTTAGAACCTAGTGCTCATGAGTAATAAAGAGAGTTCACTCAGACTAATTACATTTAAATTCAGGAAAATTCATAGTTTAATTATATTCAAGTAAATTAGCATTCTTGAAAATAAATAACACAGTTTAATCTCTGCCCTGTTAAAAAATATTCAAATTTGCACATGTAATAAAGCACGTTCAAACTTCAAGCAGTTTAAATTGCTTTCTCCTAGTAATTTAAAACTATTTTTCAACTGCTGGCTGGCCTACAGACTGGTGCCAGTCTGTACGAGGTAACCACCCTGATTTCATACACAGTGTTAAAAAACACTGATTTAAAAGATTATCACAAGTTTAATACCTGAGATATAGTTTCTAAAGAATGAAATACACATTACTTGCATTCAAAAATATAAAGAAAGCTACAGTTAAATATCAAAATTAGTAATTTTCTTTCAACAGAAGGGGTTAAATTCCTCCATTAAACTCATGTATTTGCAGATTTTTTTCAAGCCAACAAATTATAGAGTACATTTCCTAAGTACTGGAATGAAGGACATTTTTTCTCATTTTCCCACTAACCGAAGATTAATAAAACTCCATTATGTCTTGGCCAGTCAATAGCTGGAAAATAAAAGCCTCCATTCCATTGAGCTTTGGTCCCCAAACTTTTATTTGTATACAGAACAATGATGTCTCACCATTTCCTTTCCTATAAGTCCATAATTCTCAAAATTATCACTATACATAGCAAAAAAATTCACAAAACTTTCAGCACCGTTCACATAGCTAGTTGATTTTCTTCTGACTTCTTCCACTTTTGGAGTCCCACATGACTATAATGTTAAAGTATACCAAGAAGAACAGGAACTTCAGGCAGGAAACAAAACACACCAATACAGAAAACAAGTCTGGGAATTTCTGAGGAGGATCCTGTGTTACTGTCACCAGTGTCAGAAGGACGATAGTGATTATGGACATACGAAACTGAGGAGGAAAAAGAAGTATTGTTAAGTAATATAAAAGAAGTTAAATTTCCTGGTAACATTACAGCTGTAAATCAGAACTGAAGGGGAGGGTTGGGAGGTACAATCTCTTCATGGAGGATCTCAACCTAGGCTGCAAGTTAGAATCACCTGGGGTTAAATATCTCGGTGCCTACTCCAGATGCCAGACCAGGTACACCAGCTTTCTCAGGAGGCCTTAGTATTTTTAAAGTTCCACAAGTGACTCCCATGTGTAGTGAAAGCCTGAGAACCCCTGTCATAGTTCATACCACCAGGCACTGAAGAAAGTTACCAGGAACAGATAATACTGCTAGTCAGGGTCAAATTCACAGTATGCTCCAGGACCCTAAGTCCCTACAAGATATAAAATTCTAAGCTAATCTAAGAACCCATTTATGGAAAAGCTATCTATTTCAAATGGAAAACTATTTCAATGAGCTAGTGCTGTAGTAAGCATGTAAGAAAATGTCCTAGGGCCTCAAAGAGTTAATTAGGGAAATGCATGAACTAGTTAAAATCACAAGGTCACCTTTTATTAAATGCTAAAACAAGGAGTAAAAGTAATTATTACATTCATTATAATTATGTAGCAGTCAGTTCTCTAGACCAGTGCACTGCACAATAGACCTTCTGCAGTGATGGAAATATTCTGGACTTGTGTGTTCCAAACAAGCAGGTGCTAACCAAAGGTGACGACTGAGCATCTGAAATGTGCCTGCTGCAAATGAGGAGCTAAATTTTTTATTGTATTTAATTTTGCTGAGTTTAAATTTCTACATGTGTCTAGTGGCTACTGTATTGGACAGTTTAGCTCTAGACTATGAGGTCCTTTAAGGCAAGTAGCAGCCATATCTTATTTTATCCCTCACGTACATAGTACATAAGTACACACGCTGCTTAAATGAATGTAGAGAGCAAGTAAGAAACGGGACTCTGACTTCATGAAGGAGATGGGACATAAATGGAACCCTACAAGATGCGTTAGTGGCTATATTATGATGAGACTGGTAAGACCTGAATAGAGTAATGCAGTGATCATTCCAGACAGACAAGTGGGAAGCATGGGAGCCAAGAGGTGTACAAACATGCATAGAGGCTGCAAGCATCCTCCAAAGGAAAATCCCCGAGTCAGCCTTGTGGGAAGTGAAATTTTCTGAAGTGAAATAAATCATCAAAATTAAACTTGGGAAATATGAGACTGATTGAAAATTCGTGATACTATGAACTTAAATCAGAATTAAAAGATGCTAAAATTCCGTTTTTAAACAAACCCCATCTGTTACCCCCATTGTCTCTTCTATGTACACCAAAGTTTCCCAAAAGAGCTGACTAATTTGTGCATCCAATTCTTCCACTCACTAGTGACTTCAGACCAATTAAGCTTTCACTCCAATCACTCCAATGAAACTGCCCTGGTCGGAGATCCATATTAAACTCCACTAAGTCAAATGTTCAGTTCTTATTGCCTGATTTGATTTCCCAGCAGCATCTGAAATAGCAGAACACTCCCATATCCTTTAAACACGTGGCTTCCAGGACACCATACTTTTCCTCGTTTCTTCCCACCTCACTAGTTAATCCTCAGCAACTTTGCTGGTTCCTTCTCATACTCCCTATCTCTAGCACTGTACTATCCCAGAACTCAGTACTTAATCTTCTTAATCTATACTCCCACCTTGGGTGAGTTCATTCACTGACATGGCTTTAATATCTATGCCAAAGACTCATATTACTATCTGCAGCCTAGACTACTCCAGTAAACTCCAGATGCATATATCCAAGTGCTCCTTTATATCTCCACTTGGATGTCTAATAAGCATCTAAAACTAAATACACTTAAAAGCTGTTTTCAATAAGATGAATGGCTGACTTTGCATCAGAAAACATGGAGGCCACAAGGCACAGGAGTGGAAATTCCTGTTGATAAAAGAGAAAGACAATAATTCTATTTCCAGCAAAAATGTCCTTCAAAAACAGGAGAAATTAACATAAAGTCAATACATTAAAAAATAAAGCAATACAAAGTATGTTCTAATATAATCAAGATTATATTAGAAAACAAAAACAGGAAGAAATCTGGTAAATCCCTGAATGTTTAGAAACAACAAATTTCTAAATTCATGAACCAAAGAATAGAAATGGACTATATTTTTAACTAAATAAAACATAAACAGCCCTGGCCTGTTGGCTCAGTGGTAGAGCGTCAGCCTGGTGTGCAGGAGTCCTGGGTTCGATTCCCGGCCAGGGCACACAGGAGAAGCACCCATCTGCTTCTCCACCCCTCCCCCTCTCCTTCCTCTCTGTCTCTCTCTTCCCCTCCTGCAGTCAAGGCTCCATTGGAGCAAAGTTGTTCTGGGCGCTGAGGATGGCTCTGTGGCCTCTGCCTCAGGCACTGGAATGGCTCTGGTTGCAACAGAGCAACGCCCCAGATGGGCAGAGCATCGCCCCCTGGTGGGCATGCTGGGTGGATCCCAGTTGCGTGCATGCGGGAGTCTGTCTGATTGCCTCCCTGTTTCCAACTTCAGAAAAAAAACAAAAAACAAAACCATAACCAAATTTATGGAGTGCTGTTTAAACACAGTGCAGAGGGAATTTACAGATTTAAATACTTACATAAAAATGGAAGCTCTCAAATCAATCACCTGACCTTTACAAAACTGAAGAAGGATAAACCAAACCCAAAGGAAGCATAAGAAATAATAAAATTAGAACCAAAATCAATGAAATAAAAAATAGAGAAAAATCAATGACCAAAGTTGGTTCTATAAAAAGATTAATGAAACCAACAAACTAGCTAGACTGACCAAAGGAAATAAACAGGAAAGGTACAAATTCCCAAAATCAGCATTGAAAAAAAGAACACTTTTTACTATACATAAAAAATAAAAATGAGCCACACCTGTGGTGACACAGTGGATGAAGCATTGACCTGGAATGCTGAGGTTGCTGGTTCGAATCCCAGGCTTGCCTAGTCAAGGCACATACGAGAAGCAACTACTGAGTTGACGCTTCCCACTTCTCCCCTTCCCGCCATCCCTCCTTCCCTCTCTCTCACCTCTCTCCCCTGTCTAAAATTGATAATATCAATAAACAAAAAATTAAAAAGAAACATAAAATAAAAGCAAATGATAAAAGACTACTATGAACTACTAAAAGACAACAAATTAGATAACATGGATAAAATGGACAAATTCTTAGACATACCACTACAACTGTCTCAAAAAAAAAGTCCCTGGAAAGGTAGCTTAATTGATTAGCGCATCAAACCAATAGGGCAAGGTTGCAGGTTCAATCCCTGGTCAGGGCACATACAAGAATCAACCAGTAGGAAAAAAGAAAAGAAGCAACATTGAATGCATAAATAAGTGGAACAACAAATCAATGTTTCACCTTTCCTCTCTCTAAACAGAAATCAATGAAAAAAAAAGTACAGAAAGTCTAAATAGACCAAAAACAAGTAGGCAATTGACTTCATTAGTTTTTAAGTCCCAAAGAAAGGCCCAGGCACAGATGGCTTCATTGGTGAATTATACCAAATGTATATAAAACAATACCAATCCTTCATGAATTCTTTCAAAAAGTAGAAGTGGAACATTTTCCAATTTATCCCATGAGGCAAATATTAACCCTACTCCCAAACCAGAATAAAACATAAGAAAACTACAGTTCAACATCCCTTATGAAGACAGAAGCAAAAGTCAAATACTGACAAAACCAAACCAGTGGCATATAAAAAGGATTGTACATCATGATCAGTGGGACATATCCCAAGAATGCAAGGTTAGTTCATACAAAAATCAATGCTATATACCATATTAATAGAATAAAGGGAGAGGGAAAATGCATGACATTAGCTTAGCTACATGAAAAGCATATGACAATCTAATACCTTTTCATGATAAAAACACTCAATAAACTAGGAATAGAAGAACTTCCTAACCAATTAAAGGCCATCTAGCTGGACCAGGCAGTGGTGCAATAGATAGAGCATTGGCCTGGGATGCTGAGAACCCAGGTTAGAAACCCTGAGGTCGCTGGCTTGAAGCCCAAGGTCACTCCAAGGTCTCTGGCTGGAGCCCCCCACCCCAGATGAAGGCACATCTGAAAAAGCAGTCAATGAACAACTAAGGTGCTACAACAAAGAACTGATGCTGCTTATCTCTCTCCCTTCCTGTCTGTCCCTCTGTCTCCCTCAAACAAACAAACAAACAAACAAATAAATAAAACAAAACTGGATACAGTAGTAGCAATGAACACTATGAAAATGAAATTAAGAAAACTCCCATTTACAAAAGTATAAAGAATAAAATATTTAAAAATACATTTAACAAAAGAAGTATAAGACTTGTACACTGAAAACTACAGAATATGGTAGAAGGAAATGAAAAATATCTAAATAAGTGGAAACATATCCTCTGTTCATGGATTTGGATGACAAAATCTTAAGATAGTAATACTCCACAAATTGATATACAGATTGAAAGCAAACCCTATCAAAATCTCAGCTGGGTTTATGGAGAAAATAATGAGCTGATCCTAAAGATAATAATGAGCTGTGGAAATAGAATAGAGACATAGAAAGCTAAAAACAGCCTGACTGTGGTGGCGCAGTGGACACAGTGTTGACCTGGAGTGCTGAGGTCACCAGTTCGAAGCCCCAGGCTGCCCGGTCAAGGCACATACAAGAAGCAGCTGCTGCAAGTTGATGCTTCCTGCTCCCCCCCTCTTCCTCTCTCTCTTCTCTTTAAAGTCAATAAATAAAATCTTTAAAAAAAAGAAAGAAAGCAAGAAAGCTAAAACAATCTTGAAAAAGAACAAAGTTGGAGAACTCACATTTTCAATTTTAAAACTTAACTACAAAGCTATAGTCATTGAGACAATGTGGTATTGGCATAAGCTAAGTACCATTACTTAAAAACCAAACAACTTACCAAATTTTGTATAACTCTGGGAAGAAATGTAAAACATGGAAGATATTTCCTAACGGAAATGGAAAAAGATTTCAACTGTAACTCCTCTTCTGAAGTCTTTTCAAATATTGAAAAGGAAGTTGCACAAGCTATAAAAAATGCCATCGTTGTCACAATTGTGGGCATTAGGAGGTCATCCTTCAACAGAAGAGGTAGCATGCTGTAAAGAAAAATAGAAAAAAAAATCGAGAATTGTCAATTAAAATATAATCACTTTATAAAAATGTTTTAAATGAGTTTCTAGGAACTATACTGAAAATATTATATGGAAATTGGTTTGACTCACCTAAATGTTGACACAAGTAAAAACCAAGTTGACATAAAAGGAATTTCGCTTAAAACTAAGCAGACAGGTCTAAAATAATAAAGAAAATAATACTTTAATCTTATAGAATATAATTTCAATTTTTACTTATAAAAATATAAACACATTTTATGTCTTATTTTCAGGGTAGCTAAAACAAAACAAAACAAAAAAACAGCCAGCAAGGTCTTCATATAGACTACTGATTTTTTTTTTTTTAGAGAGAGAAGAACAGATAGGAAGGGAAAGCGATGACAGCATCAACTCATAGTTGCAGCACCTTAGTTGTTCATTGATTGCTTTCTCTTATGTGCCTTGACCAGGAGGCTTCCGCTGAGCCAGTGACCCCTTGCTTGAGCCAGTGATATTGGACTGAAGCCAGCGACCATGAGGTCATGTCTGTGATCCGACACTCAAGCTGGTAAGCCCGTGCTCAAGCTGCTAATCTTGTTTTGAACCTGGGTCCTCAACATCCCAGTTCGAACTCTATCCTCTGTGCCTATGCCTGGTCAGGCCTGATTCACTTTTTTAAACTATTCAAACTGAATGGGAAGGTGTCAACTCATAATTGGAAAAGCACTTCTTCCAGAATTCAGTCTACCGATGGAATATTTTTTCTCTGGCATACAAACAGTAGCTCAAAAAAAGGATCAGATAAACAGAT
This sequence comes from Saccopteryx bilineata, assembly GCF_036850765.1. Taxonomy (NCBI): domain Eukaryota; kingdom Metazoa; phylum Chordata; class Mammalia; order Chiroptera; family Emballonuridae; genus Saccopteryx; species Saccopteryx bilineata. Next base: position 238,506,534 of record NC_089492.1, read on the forward strand.
CTAAACAGAAAAAAGAGCGGCTCCACATATTTCATCATATTGGTAAATACAAAATAAATTTCGAATTCCCAGTATAGTGGTTTCCAAACTTCTTCTTTATGATCCTCCAGGTTACATATTACTCCGCTAAGTTAAAAACTGAAGTTGTAACAGACAAGTTCATCATCTGCCACTGAAGAGAGGACAACAGAGGCAAACAAGCACTATCAAGGGAAACAAGTTTACAGTGATAGAATAAAGGGAAAGAGAAAAAACCAACAGGAAAAGGCTACATAAAAAGAGCCATACTATAGGAACAGGAAGTGTAATGCTAATCAAGGGAGCCACTGACTTTACCAAAGAGCTGTTTAGGGTCGTAAATGCAAACTTGGTGACCTCCTTACCACCAACCCCTAGTCCCATCATCACCTGGATTCAACTGTGGCAACAATGCTCAAGAAGGGGGCTAGCCAGAAAAACCAAGTCCCAGTCTCATCTCTGCCACTTGTTTACTGTATGTCCTTGAACAAATGATTAATTTAACCTTTTTTCTTACGTGTAATGGAAATAATAACATCTTCTACTGTGAAATAGTTGAAAAACACTTACAGTTATTATCTAGTTATTCAGAGCCCAAGAGCTAATCTGAATGGTCAAATTACAGGTCACTGAATGGGCTGCCTTTCTACAGGAAAATATACATGTTTGTAAGCAGTACATATCCATAGTTCTGTCCTTTGGCACTAGGGTCAATGACTCAGGTTTAGATTTTGGAGGATGAAATCAACCTGTCCACCAGAATGCAGTGATATGAGACCATTTTGTTCAGATTAAAGCAGCCTTCCACCTAGGCCAGCCCAGCTTACTATAAAGCTATATGCAATACACTGAGCTTTCGGTCCAAAGGTCCACCTTCCACTTGTCATTGGTCACTCTCTACTTCATCTCTCACAGGAACCAGGTGAATAGGTAAGGGGTAGAGTGGTTGTGGGTTGGGATTCAAGTATTCCAATGTATTCTAGGCAAATACGACTTTGATATTGGGATAATATAACTCCAACTGTCACCCAATTTCTATGAAGAGTAGGAAAAAAATTTAATGTTCCTAGAACAAAGTACTCTGGTTACAGATTGCCAATAGGGTCTAACGAAAGCTTCTGACAAAAGAAACAGGAGGCAACACACGAAGGTGAATGTAGAGAGCAAGGCTATTGAATAGATATGGAAACAAGAAAGGCAGAGATGACAAACAGGTCCGCTTTGAGGAAAACCTCTTTGGACATTTTTTATTAGCATATAGAAAATATATATGAAAAAACAGGAATAAGTATGTCGATAATAGTTCTATGAAATGTTTTCAGTTTAAAATATAAAGTAGTAAAATTGTAAAAAAGATCATTCTGAAAAATATAATTTAAGAAATGTTTATGCAACTATATACCATCTGTGTAGTTGCGTCTTGCACGTAGGTAATTATATCCACGTAATAAATTTATATATTATAAATACATAATAAATAACAAATAAAACACTTGAAACATTTTTACTTACAATGATACCAAGAGAATGGACTTTTCATGTACTTGGAAAGAAAATAAAAAGAATGATAGTGCACAGATAACCTTTAAAAAAAAAGGGAGAAATGAGATATAACAACTTATAAAATATAATTGCAATTTAATTATGAATCTGAATAAAAATAATTTCAAGTAAAACTTTAAAGTTTAATGTAGCTTCTATCTAGAAGAAAAATATTTATACAACATTAATATGCATAATATTTTATTCAATTATGGAATAAAAATATTTTGGGGGAAAAATATTGTAACACTGCATTTAACCATCTAAACTAAGTTCATTGAGACTTAAGTTATTAATAAACAAAACTACTAAATACATCAGACAAAACAATCATACCCTCATCCACCCTTGAGATCTCTTAAATTAAAAAGAATGGAGCACAAGAAGATAAAAATCTAAAACTGGCAAAACAAATCTCTTTCATTGTCATTAAAACATGTACATTTCAACAAAATATTTTAAATGTTTTATAATCATTTCATTCATATAATACATATGATATCACTCATGTGGAATATAAAACAAAATGTAACAAATGAACTAAGAAGACAAACTCACAGACACAGAAAACAGAATGGTGGTTACCAGAGGGGAAAGGGTGGGAAGAGGGTGAAGTCGATACAAGGTATCAAATACAAAGTAACAGAGGGATGCTAGACTTTGGGTGGTGAGCGCACAATCGAGTAACAGATGTTAAATTATAACCTTGGCCTGACCAGGCGGTTGCGCAGCGGTTAGAGCGTCGGACTGGGATGCTGAGGACCCAGGTTCAAGACCCTGAGGTTGCCAGCTTGAACGCAGGTTCATCTGGTTTGAGCAAAGCTCATCAGCTTGAACCCAAGGTTGCTGACTCCAGCAAGGGGTTACTTGGTTTGCTAAAGGCCCACAGTCAAGGCACATATGAGAAAGCAATCAATGAACTAAGGTGTCGCAATGAAAACTAATGATTGATGCTTCTCATCTCTCTGTTCCTGTCTGTCTGTCCCTGTCTATCCCTCTCTCTGTCTCTGTAAAAAAAAAAAAAAAAAATCTTGTACGCCTGTAAAAGTATATACTATTATTAACCAGTGTTACCCCAATAAATTCAATTTTAAAGGAAAGATAAAGTGTACGCTTCAATAAAATATTATATATTAAATGTTTTATAAAGTAGTAATTTTGTGATTTGGTGTTTTAAATAAACAATTCCTTAGGTCTGTTTTCATAAGTTTATATTCTGAATATTAGGCATCTATCTGTATACATCTAATCTAGTTGTTCAAGCAAAATATGTGGGTCACTAGTTTGTACATGCTATACATCCAATCCATCAGCAAGTTCTATCTACGCCCAGTGGTGGATTCAAATAATTTAACAACCAGTTCCCTGCCCTAATGACCATTTTAAGTATAAGAAGATGATATACCAAAAGGTAGTTTATTATTTTATGCATTTAATACTTAAGAACAATAAAAGAGGTACACAAAACTAGATTGTTATAAGAAAGTTTTAAAATATTAATAAAAAAATATTAAATAATACCTGACAAAAAACAATATTATTTAAGGTATTTCTATATTACTTCTTGATTGGTGTCCTCATTTGCAATTTTTTTCACCTATGGACAGTATGAACATCACTAGGGGTGCTTAGAATACACGGTTGCACAGATGAATGTTACAAAAGAGTTAAGAATGTATAGCTGTGATTTCCACATTGGGCGGCTGCCCAGGCCCCCACCTTAGAGAGAACCGTAATTACAAGTGCCATTTTAACATCGGTTCACTGAACTCAACAAAACATTAGGTAGTGGTTCTACCAAACCAGTGCAAACTGGTTGAACCGCACCACTGCTTACACCTCTCCTGAACGCAGTATCTGCCCAGTCCCCTCCACACCCTCTGCTGACGGTGGGAGAAGGGTGCTCTGAGCCGCTCCCATCTTTCTCCCCAAACACCACAATTACCTCCTAATCGGTAACACGTTTCCAATCCATTCTCCACTCAGCCACGATGTCAGGCCATGTAAATTTCCTTGTTTAAAATCCTTCAATTGCTTCACTAGGAATAAAATCCACACTCCTACTTTATCTGGGTCCTGCCTTCCTCTTGCAGTCTCGCTCCCTCACTGCGCACTAGCATTTCATTCCTGTACCTTTCTGCCTCAAACACGCCAGTGTGTCCCAGCCTTGAAGAAAAACTCGCTTTTATTAAGTCTGAGCCCAGATACTGTGATTGGCTCTTTCTGCCCAGCCATTCAGTTGTAGGCACGTTTTCACTTCCCTTAAAACAGCAGTTCTCAACCTGTGGGTCGCGACCCTGGCGGGGGTAGAACGACAAAAACACAGGGGTCGGTCGCCTAAAGCCATCGGAAATACATATTTTACCTAAAGCCATCGGAAATACATATTTTATTTTAAAATGTACAATAATAGGCGACCCCTGTGTTTTGGTCGTTCGACCCCCACAGGGGTCGCGACCCACAGGTTGAGAACCGCTGCCTTAAAAGGCCTTCCCTTACTAAAGCTAAAGCAGTGCCCCTAACCAAGCCCCACCAGCACTTTTCACACAGCACTACTTTCTTCATAGCCCCCATGACTCCCAGATGTTTTCTTGCTAACTAATTTTTGTTTATTGTAATTCTTCTGCCACTAGGAGGGAAGGCCCCAATGAAGAAAGCAGGGATGTTAGCTGTCAGTCACTTACATGTCAGTACCTGGAAAAGGATCCAACAGAGACAGCACTCAATGCATACATACAATGCATAAATATAATCATTTTGCTCCTAGAAATATATTAGTATCCATACTATCAATTACTTCGATTACAGACTTATACTGAGAACTGAATTGAGAACAATTCAATCTTCACTGAAAGGAAACCACTTTAAAATAATTAAAATGAGAAATGTCTCTAAAGCTCTCAGAAGTATTTGACAAGAATTTAAAACATTACCAACAAAAATAACAAAATCATTAATGTCTTTTTTAGTTGTTTTAACACCGTGGTTTGTATTAAAGCATAGCAAACAGAATAAAACTAGGAAATTCAAAGAAGGAAAATGTTTTTTTCCTGGCTTATAATCCCTAAAAGTAATCATCTCTAGCACTGTCACAGTGAATCAAACTCTGAAATTCTATTCCATTATCTTTAAATATACCTTTACTTAGTATGCTATTTCCTGGAAAAATAGCATAGTCTTTTATAAGCTTGCAATATTTCAAGTTAGGCCTATTGAAGACATCAGAGCATTACTAACTATATCCCTCCTGTTCTAAAACTCCTATAGAATATTAACTGTAGATGACTTAGTGTGCTCAGAGTTCATTTACAGAACAAAACAACAGAAACTGTCAATAAAAAGGTAATCAAAAGGAAGAACATGAAACTATCTTTTTTACATTTAAATACTGGTATTCACCAGTATGCTATGTTCTGACTGCTTTTGGAATGCACTGTATGTTCGTGGCAGTCCCAGAATTGAAACCCTAATTTCTAAAATGTCCCATTATAAAGTCCACTGACTTACTGTTTTCATAAACTAAAATTTTCCAACATATTAAAAGATATTTTTAAATGTCATTTTATAGGTCAAGGTACATAGGAGCAAAATTTTAACTACCACAGAACTACAACCTGAAGGCATTTGTAAACTCACTCAGAGAAACCCTAAACCATAGGAGACAGAACCAATGCATCTTCAAACTGACACAGGTCATCTTTCTAAAACAGAAATCTGTCCCCTCCCCTGCTTAAAAAACGTTTTTGGCTCCTCTTGCACACAAATCCAACTCCTCTTTATTCAACCCAACATTCGAGCTCTTAGACAATTTGATCTAAGAAGCTCTAAGAAGCTAACATCTGCCCCCAAGTAGTTTCTCCTTTTCCCACACAATCATAGCACTTACCCTGCACCAAAAGAACTGAATACCATCTGCTTTATCACATAATTATCTAAGCGTGTCTATCACCCCCCTTTTCTGCTCTGCAGCCCCTCATTGACTAATACAGAGCAGAACTTCAATAACTGTTGTTGCTCAATCTAGTGCTCAACACAACACCTATGCATGTCAGACAATAATTGTTCTTCAAATATAACGAATGTCTCAATCCAATAAATCCTGTTCAGAGCAAGAAGATAAATATTTCTATTTTTCAAAGATCAGTTGCAGCAAGAATTAAGTATCTAAAGTAATGAGAAACTTACCAGAGTAAATCTGAATCCTTTGGGAGAGGGCTGACGTACTAATTTTATACATGCAGGAAGCAAGCTCAAAAATGTAAAACAAAAGCTAAAAAAAAATGAAAAATAAAATATTTGTTTTCTTTTTAGAGGTATATAGCTAAAATAAAGACTTTTTTAAATGCAAGGATCACATTCCTTATCAACTTAAACTGATTTCACATTAAAGTTTATTTTTATTTTTTAAATTTAAGACTAAATAATGTTTAAATAAAAACCATACATTGAAATATGTATATTCTTTAATATATACATGATTAGATAATACAGACAAAACATTACAGTATTAAATGTTGTTTATGTTATTATTTAGTATCATTTACAGAAAAGATACAAAGAGACAGCTAACCATCAATTATCAAAGACTCAAAATAAGAAAACATAACCAGGTATATAGAAACAATGCTATCTTTGTAACAAGAAACATTCATAAAATGTACTCATAAGAGAATCTTCATAAAATGTACTTGTAAGAGAATCTCACTGGCCCTCATTTCACTGAAGTGTATTATCTGATTTTCAAACGCATGGTAAATCAAAACAACAAGTTAGGAAGGGAGCGCAAGATGCTAGAACTTCTAGTGACGGCTGATGAGCAGAGGGGGAAGAACTCAATAAGCAGAGCCACGTGGAGCCAAGTAGTACATGGCAAACAGACCTCAAAAGCCCCGAGAACAAGGATTATAACACAATACAATAACTGACTTCCCACTTGTAGCGGCTTTGTGCTGTGTCAACTTGGCTAGGCTGAGCTACAGTTCCTTGTTACATGGTCCACAGGGGACAGTGTGGAAAGAGCTGAAGGACAGAGGGAGGCACCACCCATTCTGTAGCATATACACACATTTACCCAGTCATTCAAACTCTAATCTTGGTGCTGCTGGGGAGAAATATTGCAGATCTAATAAAAGTACCTAAGTAGTTGATTTAAATTAATCTATAGGAATAAGTATAGTCTTGGGTGCACCTGATTTAATCACTTGGAAGCCCTTTGAAAGGGCTCAGGCCTTCCCTAAACTCAGAGATTCTTAAGAGCAGCTGGATCTGAATCACTCTTCCTTTTCCTTAAATATTCCCTCCTGAATGCCTTGTGGACTTCCAGTTTGCTTAGCCAGCGCCCACAATTGTATGAGCCAATTCCTCACAGCAAATTCATACGTGAAGGACACACACACAAGGATCTTCTAACCCATTCTTCTTCTCTAGCTGAACCCTGACTGATACAACACTGAAAATCATGACTCTTCAGCATAATATTAAATATGTTTACCATACCCTGTTTAAGAAGCAAGGAAGGAGGTAACAATCCAGGCAGATTTTCACATAAAATATTTCAAATAAAAGAGTTCTGTTGTATATAGAGGAACAGATTTACATCATGTGAAAAATTCACTAGCACAGAACACTTCATTCTCTAACGATGCAGGTAAATAAGATTTTACCATACTGCTTTTAGAGAGACGCACATAAACCACTATATACAAACTCGGAGTCTCTTACCTGATTACTATCTGAATGTGATGTGGCAAAATAGCCTTGATCTTCAGGAAGACACTTAAGCTGCACCAAATATTGGCTACTTTATCCTTAAAAAAGATTTGTTAGTTTTACATTCTGATGTAATTGAAAGAAATATTAAACACCACGAAGCACAGCCAATAGCCTCTAAATAAACTTTTGAGATGTGAAGCTTTTGTTCACAATTTTATAATTAAGTTGATTAAACTCTCCAAGTAATGCATTTTTTTGCAGTGGGAGTTGATCTAAATTACAAGCCAACCACAATCTAGATGTTCTCAAGAAATACTTCATATTTTTCAAAGAATAGCCCACTCTCCCAAAATAATGAAGTTACTCATCTTTGGGAATTCTTCTAGAAATATTTTGTTTTCCTAATTTGTAGAACACATATTATGTGACCTGTTTTATCACACATGTGAAATTATCTAATATAACGTCCTAGCTACTAGCAATGACAAGAGTTAATTACTAATAAATCAAGAAGTTTAAAGACATTAGCAGTTGTGCTAGGATCACTTTCAAAATTAAATTTGTAACTACAGCTCTCTGTTCATGAAACCCACCCCTACACAGCTGCTTGCTCACAGCTGTGTAGGCATAACATCAAGAAAGGAACTATCACTGACAGCTGTGCCATCTTACTTCCCTGTCAGATCAAAGAAAATGTGCTTCAGACTTTGAGAGCAACAAGTGCATGGAGGTGACCAGCAACACCATCGAACACATATGACACTTATTTTTATAGTTATCACGGTAAATGCCATTTCTGAAATGGAAGGCAAGGCAAAGAACCAGGCAGCTTACAGGGAGTATTAAACTTTTCTCTATATAAGTATTAAGGTTAGAAAAATATAAAGCAGTTACAAGCACAATTTTCAAAGTTCAAATCACAGCTCTGCCACATGCTGGCAACATGACCTCAGTTTTCTGATCTGTATAGTGGGGTATAACATGATAGCTACCTCACGGTATGGGAAGGATCAAATAAAAGCACCTGTGAGGTCTCTGGCACCCAGTAGGTGGTGATAACAGTGTTTATGATTGTATCAGCAGCAGCAGCATCTCCATCGACATACAAGTCACACACTCCTGTTCCTTCACAAAACCAAACCATCTTTCAAAATGCTGGTTCCATTCCCTTACAGATCCAATTTATGTATTAAAAAAATAAAGGTATATATGCTTTCCAATTCTTTTTTTAAAAAAATGTTTATTCAAAGCAAATTATTGCCCTAGCAGGAGAGCTCATTTGGTTAAGGCAGTGGTCAACAGAGCCAAATATCAACGGTACAACGACTGAAATTTCTTTTGAGAGCCAAATTTTTTAAACTTAAACTATATAGGTAGGAACATTCCTTATTGAGGTAGCGCCCGCACGTGGTATTTTGTGGAAGAGCCACACACAAGGGGCCAAAGAGCTGCATATGGTTTGTGAGCTGCAGTTTGCTGACCAGGGGTTAGGGCATCATCCCAAAGCATAGAGGTTGCCAGTTCAATTCCCAGTCAGGGCACATGCAGGAGTGGATTGATGTTTCTATCTCTCTCTCTCCTTTTTTCCTCACTAAGATCAATAAATAAATTTTAAAAACCTTCAGAAGCAAATTATCTATAAATCTGTTGTCTCTAACTTTATTCAAAGGTCTTTTTGTTTCAGAAAAATGGCTTAATAACTAAATTGAAATCACCAAGTTATCCATGTAATAAAAGTTTAACAAGAGTGATTAAGCTAGCATGAAGTAAAATGTAAGATTCTCATTAAAAATTGCTATGGATATGAGATATGCTGTATCTCATAAGGAACTATGAGATCTTCTGAAGCAAACATGATTATTAGTTTAATAAATAATTTCTTAAGACTAAAAAAAGAGAATGTAAACCAAAAAATTACTAAGCTGTTATCTTTGTAGCTGCAACTTCTCGTGCTGCCTCACATTATGGACCATTTCATTAGAAGAAATGTATAACTGAATATGGATCTCATGATGGCTTAAATATTACCTATGCACATAATGCACTAGAAAATACCGGCTGAGCTAGAGGTTTTATACTGGATTAAATAATTAGCAAGGAATGATCCCGAGAGCAGCTGAAGTTACTATTCCCTGTAAGTCTTCTACAGGAAGTTCCAGAGGTCATAGGAAGTAACGGAAAGGAATGAGAGGGGAGTTTTTAAACATGCCTCAACAGTGGTAGAGTGTCGCCTGGCATGTGGATGTCCCGGGTTCGATTCCCAGGTAGGGCTCACAGGAGAGGCGCCCATCTGCTTCTCCACCCCTCCCCCTCTCCTTTCTATCTCTCTCTCTCTTCCCCTCCCGAGCCAAGGCTCCACTGGAGCAAAGTTGCCCCAGACACTGAGGATGGCTCCATGGCCTCTGCCTCAGGCGCTAGAATGACTCCTGTTGCAACGGAGCAACAGCCCAGATGGGCAGAGCATCGCCCCCTGGTGGGCGTGCCTGGTGGATCCCAGTTGGGCGCATGCAGGGGTCTGTCTGCCTCCCTGTGCTTCTCACTTCAGAAAAAAAATAAGAAAAGATAAACATGCCTCAAATAAGCCACGATCGACTGGGAAGAGCCTTCTTAGAACCTGCAGGGTTTGCTCCTCGTCCGTTAAGAAGGGCAGCCAGCAGAGAAGAAAAGCAGCCACCACAGTGCATGCCAGCTTCACGAGCAACACAAGCCTAGAACAAGAGCAAAGGCAACCGTGAGACAAGGAGAGGATAATACTTCTGAAAAGTCAATCTGAATCTCACTAAATATAATAAATGCAAATGTATAGTAATCATAAAATCTATGCCATTGATACAGGTTTAAGATGGGACTCGACTCAGATCAGAGTCTACTCAAAACCATTAAGATTTGCACTTCTCCAACGAAAAAACTATCACCCTCCTAATTAACATTTAACTTAGACGCCATATTCCTGTGTATCCATGAAGAAAAATGTATTAATAAATTCAGGATGTACTTCTATAAGTATATATTCTAACATGCTTTTTAAAGAGATAAAATCCTACCACAACCCTCTAACAAACCAACCCACAGTACCTCCAGGAAATGTAGCCTGATCAAAATATTTTTCTAGTTAGGAAGATTTAAAATAAATTAATACAGAACATGACACAATCTCTCTCTCCACTCACCTCATAGCCAACGCAGTAATAAGAAATCACCAAAGGCAATGTGAAAGACCACCTTCCTCCAGGTAAGGATGCCAAATACATTCTCTGAAGTGATTTTTAAAAGTCTGGTGTTTAAAAGCCACTCACCCTTTTCCTTTGAGGCCTTTTTGAAAACACTTGCCAAGTAAAAAGCAAAAAAATGGCAAGGAGTGGTAAAGTTCCATCTGTTTGTAATTTATAGCTAAGCAAAACGCCAGTGATCCCAGTAGGTCCCAGTGACAGGATACTCCAAGAACACCCCACAAAGCAAAGCCAAGACTCACAGAATTGTATCTGTTCCTCTGTCAAGGAAATGATCTCAATAATTAAAAGAGACCGATTTTGCATTTTATGGAGTGTGTTTCTTATACAATTCTAAAATAATAACTATGCTATTTGGAAACATTCAATAAACATTTGAAATTATAAATAATGACCTCAAATATATTAAATCTACTGGTAAGGAGAGCAACTGATTTGTTTAGCTTTAAAATAATTCTAACTAGTTAATGTAGCTTTGTTTTTGCTAGACTTTTTCACAGTTATTACTATAACATAACAAAATATAGAGAATAAAAGAATGCTTTGAAAATTTTTAAAAAACACAAAATTTACTGATATCACTATACTTTATAATATGCATCAGTACAAATTTATATGTATATATGATTAATATGTTTAATTATAAACTAATGACATTGCTATTTTAAAACATCACAAATTTTTAGTCCAAAATGGTGAGCTGAGTGAGCACTCATGTTTGCCTCTTCTCCTTACCTAGACCCCCTTAATATGATTAATATAAATTCACAGCCATAAAGAGAACAGGAAGATGGCTTACAACAGATCAAGTTTTGAACACACTTCTAGAAGGCAGAAAGGGGACAAAAAGATGGTAACATAGAATAGGATGGAAGAGGCCACAGCACAGAGGAAGCTTAGACAAGCAAGGAACCAAACTACCCTGCAAGCCCCTAGAGAACTCCAGAAACACCAAGTAGGCTAGAGGGCTGGAGTAATATTGTGAAAAGAAAACAAGAAGATTAACTGAAAATTCCTAGATGCAGAAATCAAATCCCACCTCACTCCTGTGCAAAGATTATCTGGCAGCCAAGCCATTGACACCCTCCCTCCCGGCAACAAAAGAAGGACTATTTCTCCTAACAAATGGATTAGGCCATCTGGGACAGCTAGTGGAGAAGTTACCACTATAGTGTAAAACCTTCCACACTCTGAAATGTAAGGATCTCAAAGTGTACAGGCCAGCTCCTTGTCCACTTAACCTATGCTGGGTCAAATAAATAAGGAGCTCTCATACAGCTTTTTCTTGTCTTACTCTGAAATAAGAATACATACTCTGGGATCAAACAGGCACTGAAGAAAAACCTAAGACCAAAAGGAAAAGGGGGAAAAAATTGACCCTAGAAAAATGGAAATAATTCAGAAAACAGTAAGTAAAAAAAAAAAAGTAAATTGAAATTTAAGATATGCTTAACAAAACAAACAAAATTTAATAGAAGTGTTGGAGAAAAAGATAATCTTCCAAACCATAAAAAGACAAAAAGATGCTCAAGATGTAGATGGAAGACCTAACATCTACTAAACTCAATAAATGAAGTGAGAAAATTATCAAAGAATTAACATGAGAGTATTTTCCAGAACTGAAAAACATGAGTCTTCAAAATGAATGACCCAGAGTATCCAAAACAACTGTCAGAAACACCTATGCATGCGATGATGAGGGAAGTAAAAAAATAAATAAATTTAAAAAATTAAAAAACACCTATGCCTCAGCAAATTATAAAATTTCAGAGCCCCCTATAAGAAATAGTTATGACAACAGCAACAGCAGTAACAACAGAAGAGTAATAGCAATAAATACAGTACTTAAATAGTACTTAGTATTCCCAGGTTCGGCTCTAAATGCTTTACAAATTAATAATTCATTTCACTCTCAAAATGTTTACAAATTAATGGTAACTATTATACCAAGTTTACAAATGAGAAAAGTAAAGTACATAGTGGTTAAAAAATGTGTCATTATAAACTGGCATAATCCCAAAATCTTCAAGAGTTTGAATCAAATCAAAGAGGAGATACCACTACAAATGTACCAGAATGTTAAAATGAAAATGAATGACAACTGGTGAAGATGAGCACCTACATCATTGCTAATGGAAGCGTTAATTGGTATACCAGGCTTAACGAGCATTCGGAATCTCTAAAATCAAACATGTGCACACCCTGTAACACAGCAATTTCACTCTAAAATATATATTTACATGTGCACAGAGACATTTACAAGAACATTCATAACAGCATATTCATCACAGCCAAAACCTGTGTCCAAATGTCTTCCAGTGATAGAATTATGAGTTTTCTTGCAATGGAATATTATAAAGCAACGTAAGTGAACAAGCTGCAGCTACATACAACTACATGAATAACACTCACAAACAAAACACTGAACCCAAAACACCAAACACAAAGAAATACCTAGTGTGTTGTCTTCTTTTATACAAAGTTCAAAAGGGGAAAACTAAACTACCTTAGGACCAAGTGCCTAAGGTACCACCACTTGGCCACCTTAGGAGAGAGAAGCATGTACCTGCACACTTGGGAGGTGTGCAAGTGCAGTGTTGGGATCTGGCAGTGTTCTATTTAATGACACAGATTATAGTTTGCCAATTCACTAAACTGCATGCTTACATTGAATGCACTTTTCTGTATTGGTGTTCTATTTCTAAGTAAATATAGCTTTAAAAATCTTCTAAACGGCCCTGGCTGGTTGGCTAAGCGGTAGAGCATTGGTCATGTGTGTGGAAGTCCAGGGTTCAATTCCTGGTCAGGACACACAGGAGAAGCGCCCATCTGCTTCTGCTCCACCCTTCCCCCCCTCCTTCCTCTCTGTCTCTCTCTTCCCCTCCCACAGCCAAGGCTCCATTGGAGCAAAGTTGGCCCGGGTGCTGAGGATGGCTCCATGGCCTCCTCCTCAGGTGCTAGAATGGCTCTGGCCTCAGTGGAGCAATGCCCCAGATGGGCAGAGCATAGCCCCCTGGTGGGCGTGCCAGGTGGATCCCAGTCGAGAACATGTGGGAGTCCATCTGACTGCCTCCCCGCTTCTAACTTCAGAAAAATACAAATAAATAAATAAATCTTCTAAACAACATTTTTCTCTTTTCTTTATATCAGTATTTTATATTTGATAGCCTTGATCCCACAGTGCCCCCCCAAATAAAAAAGCTCAATTAGAAATGTGGACAGATTAAAAAATATGGTAAAAACAACTACAGATTTGAATATCTTGCAAATCCTTTGACAGATACATATACTGATTTTATTACAACTAAAATGGATTGGCATCCAAAGGAAAAATTATTAGTTAAACAATCATGTTGCTGTGAATTATGTCTTCTTTTTTCCCTTTGAGACAGACAGTAACATTGAATATATTAGAAGACAAATTGGAGAGCCACGTACAGATTTTATCACCTTTTCTCTAAGATTTACTTATCTGAATGTTCCTTACTTTAGGCATTAAAATTACACCATAAATTTTAATTATTGAGTTTCAGTTTCCTGAAACCTCCAGTTACCACTGTTAGAGAAATAATTGTTTTAAGACTCAGAAAACTCCTACATTGTTTTTCCTGTCAGTGTCAGATAACAGTTCAAGACAGAAAGTATGTTACACTTTTTTCAAATTAGGAGGATATAACCGCACTGGGCACCCTTTTACCAACACCTCAGAAGAGCTATGAGGTACCATGCCAAAAGGGTATGAAAAAACAGTTCTACTTTTAAATCTACCATTTAAGTAAAAGCTTTGTGAAGAGGATCTTACATATCATTGTGAAAAGTTTATTCAAGCCAGTACCATAGCAAATAAGATATTATTGAATGATAACATTATACAAATTGAGCCTAGATCTCATAATATCTATGCATCTGACTTTATTTCTTAGTTAGCAAAGGATACTGAAAATGTCCATAGTCAATAAGAATAAGGCCTGGATACAGCAATATGCATAATGCATTAGCAACCTGGAAGGAAAAATATTGTGAACTAAGAAAATAATGTTATTGAATCAAACAGGGTAAAAGTGTACTATCATTTAACACAATAGCAAATGCTCCCATTCTTACCTTCTAGTTATCAAAACAAAAATGCATTTTTATAAAACAATTCTTTAAAAACTACAGTTTTCATGGAGGTGATACTTCCTGGGTAGAATACTTTAGTAAAATAAAATCACTAAAAGGTATTTGTCAGAGAAAGCAGTTTTAGATATAAAGAAGTTTATCTAATGATTAACCTATATAAAATCACCAAAAAGATGCTTGACTACTGGTGGTGCAGTGAATACAGCATCGACCTAGGATGTTGAGGTCACCAGTTAAAAACCCTGGGCTTACCTGATCAAGGCACATATGCAAAGAAACTATAAGTTGATGCTGTCCTCTCCTACCACCCTGCCCCTGCATTTCTTTTCCTTTTTCCTCTCTCTAAAATCAATAAATAAAATCTTTATAAGTTAAAAAGAAAAAAAAATACTAAAAAGAAAAGACAGTCACTAAAAAGAGTATTTATTTGTAAACTGTGACAATGAGACTATATAGCAACTTTTCAAAATGCCTCTCAGTTCATTTTTATAAGCAACTGAAAATTTAGATTTACCAGTTAAACAGTAAATTCAAGCCCTGGCCCGACAGCTCAGCTGGTTGCAGTGGTAGTCTACCTGGTCCCTACCGCCCACTAGTGGGCGTTCCAGCTTTCATGGTGGGCGGTAACAGAGCAACCAAAGTATAAATAAAAAGATAGATTTAACTATAGTAAGTTGTTTTATAAAGATTTATTCTGTCAAACTTAGCAAAAATCCAACAGAAATACTTGGTAAGTAATTATTATTATATGCTTTAATTTGCTGTAACTCTGCTTTATAAATTTTATAAAGTAAAGTTACTTCCCTACTTTATAAATCACCATTACTGTGGAATCGGTAGGCAGTTAGAAAATTTTACTACTAACAGAGATACAAAAGTGGGCAGTAGGTATGAAAAGGTTGACTACCCCTGGTTAGAGTATCTTCCTGATGTGCAAAGGTTGCTGCTGGTTCAATCCCCAGTCAGGGCACATACAGAAACAGATCAATGCTTCTGTCTCTCTCCCTTCCTTTCTCACTAAAATTAATAATTTTTTTAAAATTCAACATGCTGTGTAAATCAACAGTATGTAACTTCTAGACTTTAGTGTATCTTATTACCACAGTTAGGCATTAAATAATTAAGGTAACTTGATGTTTTCTAAGTGAAAATTAATTGACAGAGATATACTATTCCCTATTATTATCTATTTTCAAAGACATGGCTTCCTTAAACTCTACACTCAATAGTTAAGCTAATAAAATATTCCAGAGATGAAATGTTAGGTTGCTTTAAAACTTACTTTTTTCTTAGTTGACATTTCTTTTAAACAACAATACAAAACCACTGCTGGTATGTAAATCAGCAAATCAGCAATTAACACTGAAAAAAACAAGCAAATTATTTCCATTGTGAGGCCATCAGCATCAACAATAATGTGTTAATTGTCTCCCTCCCTCCAACCTTGAGTAGGAATTCTATTAACACAGGTTCCTACCCACTCAGGACAACATGTGAGCCGAGTTTCTATTCCCTTCACCTCTGCCAAATTTCAACTGATAGGACACCACACAGTCTCTTTTCTTCATTTTCTCTAACAAATTCACACATTATCAATTAGATGTATCCAAAGTTAATTCTCTCTTTGCTCCTAGACTTTAAGAATACACCAAGCAAGGGAAGACATCCTTTTAAAAAATGTATTTGTATATTCCAAATTTTCTGATGTGAAGAATACCTAAAATGTGGCAATCAATGCAGAGGAGAATCTTTAAAAAATTTATTTAAAAATACATAAACTTTTATTAATTAATGAACATAAAAAACTTGACAGACCCAGGTGAGGGGGAAAGTGAAGAAAGTTTTTTTTTTTAAAAAAAAAACAACTCATAATTCTAAATGTCCAATCCTTTTAGATGAAAAACAAATACCGGACATTAAGTTTGTAAACAGTACAACACAGGTATCCAAAGAGCCTATTTTTTCTTGTACTAATACAGTGTCCAGAACAAGGTAAATGACAGAAAACTGTCAGTGTTAGATGCATGTAATCTATTTTCTGCTCCAGATGCCATATTTAAGATGACACTGACAAACTGAAATATACTCCAAGGAGCACTGCCAGAGGCCTCAAAACCATAATCGCATTCAGCAAACTGGTCGTCCAAGAAATAACTGAAGTGCCTGAGAAGGTCTCACCTGGGGATAAGGCAACTTCAAATGTGTTTAGGGTATCTAGTACATAAAAGATCAGACTTGTTCCACGGAGCCCAAGGAAACAGAAACTAAAATAGCTAGTGGAGTATAAGAAGGAAAATTTTCATGATTAGGGCTCTCTGAAAATAAAATAGTCTCTAAAGATTGTGAGTTCCCTGCAGATATAGGTACTGGAAGCTAAATGATCATGTGGCGAGTATGCAGCTCAGAGAGGAGGACTCAAGCATTGTGCGGAAAGGAGAGTGGTGTGGGAGAGGGAGAGACAGGCAAGACAGATTGCCCGAGTCCATTCCTGGATGAATAAATAGCAAGGAAAACAAACTCTACTAAATTTAGACTAATTAAGGAAATGGTCCAGGCTAGCATTAGAGACTAAGTCATGTAAAGCTTTTAAGGATTTCTAAGCCTATTACCTTGACTCTTAGAAGCACACAATAAATGTTCCATAAACATTTGTTGAGTGGATTATTTAATTTAGCAAAAATGCAGAGCAACACAATGAATGAGATACAGTTGTAAAGTTTACTTTAAAAACAAAGAGGCTAAAGGGTCCTGGCTGGGTGGCTCAGTGTACTATCGACCTGGCAGGTCAGAGGTCCAGGGTTCAACACCCAGCCATAGCACGTATGAGAAGCAATCAATGAGTACACAACTAAATGGAACTAAACAGAACAATGAGTTGATGCTCCTCTCTCTCTCCCCCACCCCACTTCCTCTATCTCTGTCTCAAATCAATGGAAAAATTAAAAAAAAAGAAAGGCTAACAGGATTTGGAATTAGGACATTAAAGCAACAACCTAAACAACTAAAACTTTAATTCATAGCTCTCTGACTTCAAGTGAGCTAATAATCTCACTTACCTGTATCTCAGTTACCTCACCTTAAAATAAGGATAACAATAGTATTTACCTCATTTAGGTGTTCAAAATATTAAGTAGGACAATAAAGGTAAAGCACCCAGAATTATTCCTTTCTACTCTTTCCTCTTTTAATTTTGAAATACATTTTGGTCATACAATCTACCTATACATGTATACGTATAGTCGGACAATTTTAAATGTCAATTCAAACAATAGAACCTTTTACCACTTTGCTCAAAAAAAAATTTTTAAGCAAATTTTGCACTCAGTACTTATTGTTCTTTACCTGTTGCACGCATGAAGAGCTTGTGTGCCTGACTCTCATATCCACGTGAGGTATGGAGAGCAATCCAGTCTGGATTTATAATCTTTGCCCTGCAAATCAAAGCATATATACATGCACTTTATTCCCCATCACTTTTAGCAATAAGGACATCTGAGGACATAGGAATCTACTTTGAGAAGTGGCCACTGCTCTTATAAAGCGACGGAGTCAAAGCTTAGGCTTTAGTCTTTTTATTTAATCAGGTGAAACTGACAAACTATAAAACAGAGTCTGCTTTGCTCATCTTCCAACGAAACCTTAAAACATATTACTAAGAATCCTACCTTCAGAATTCTTCCATTGTAAAAACAAACCGATATGTCATATTTCATTTATTAAGCACATATTTTATTTTTAAAAACATGTGACTATTTACCAGAGGATCATGTTTTATAATTTATAATCTTTTCAGTTATCATAACAATCAGCTATAAAAGCTATTAATCACAAATTATTGCAGAAAACCAAACATAATTGTTAAAGATAAATTAAGTTTTCAATCATTACATTACCCTGAGCATTGCAAAATGTAACTTATTATCATGTAGTTTGGGAACTCATTTTTAATTAAGGAAGCTAATTTTTATGAAATATGAAATAGTGAAACAAATAAGTTTAGAAGATATTGTGAAGAGGTCCTCCAATTTTTGCTGACACACTCTAACCAACTGGATCTCCACCAAATAGAAGTTTCTAACCTTCTATAAACTACTCCATTTCTGTGGAAATAGGAATTCCAATCCTGCTCTTAAATCACTAGTGAAACACTATAGTAATTCTAGTTTCTAACTTGACAGGCTAGTCAGAAAACCATTTGGATCCATATTTTTCACTTACTTTGGGCCATTCCAGGAAAAAACATTCCTACACACAACTAACCATATTACACATATTTCTCAGTCATCCATGCATAATTGGTAACAACTCTGCTTCAAAACAAGGCTCCAACCTGGCCGGGTAGTGCAGTTGGCTAGAGCATCACTCTGATATACCAAGATTGCTGTTTCGATCTCCAGTCAGGACACATACAAGAATCAACCAATGAATGAATACATGAGTGGAACAACAAATTGATGTTTCTTTCTCTCTCTCTCAAACAAACAAACAAACAAATAATTAAATAAATAAATAAAGTTAGATTTTTGCTAGCCTGTCCTCCAAAGGAATTATGGAAATGTTCACACTCTGATAGTTAACTTTCATACAACCCTACTGTAAAGTTATACTGCTTTCTTTACAAACCATGACACAACAGTACCTACAAAAACTCTGTAGTCAACAAATCCAGGTCATACTGGTTCTTACTATATCTGCTGAGGACATAAATATTTAGTTTCATTAAGGAAGAAAAACTTACACATATGCACATAGAAGACTATGATAGGCTGTAAGAGGTGGATAATCCAATCCCCAATACAGTAAATTGTTATCACTGCTGTTAAAATACCTGAAAAAAAGAAAAGAAAAAGCATCATTCTATTAATGAATATTCAGGACATAGACTTATATTTAATATCTCACCTCATTTAATTAAAGTGAAAAGATACATTAGGCAAGTTAAAAAAAATTCATCTAAACCTTCTGTCTTTTTCCCTTCTAAAATAGGTATTTTGTGAACTAAGACTGACCAAGTTGTGGAACAGTGGATAGAGCATCAGCCTGGGACACTGAGGACCCAGGTTCAAAACCCTGAGGTTGCTAGCTTGAGTGCAGGTTCACTAGCTTGAGAATGGGATCATAGACATGACCCCATGGTCGTTGGCTTAAGCCCAAAGTTCACTGGCTTGAAGCCCAAGGTTACTGGCTCGAGCAAGGGGTCACTGGCTTGGCTGAAGCCCCCAGGTCAAGGCACATATGGAAAAGCAACCGATGAACAACTAAAAGTGACACAACTATGAGTTGATGCTTCTCATCTCTGGCCCTTCCTGTCTCTTTCCCTCTCTGTCTCTCTCTCACTCAAAAAAAATTATTTTTGTGAACCCACAATTAAAAGTTATTATTGATTAGAGTGACTAAATAATTTATTGACCAATATACTCTGGAGAGTGAAAGAAGTTGTTAATAATTAAGCCATAACAAGAGGTGCAAACCAAGATTGTCCTAGACCAGTGGTTCTCAAACTTTTTTTTTTTTTAATTGTATTTATTTATTTTTTACAGAGACAGAGAGTGAGTCAGAGAGAGGGATAGACAGGGACAGACAGACAGGAACAGAGAGAGATGAGAAGCATCAATCATTAGTTTTTCATTGCGTGGTGCAACACCTTAGTTGTTCATTGATTGCTTTCTCATATGTGCCTTGACCACCAGCCTTCAGCAGACCGAGTAACCCCTTGCTGGAGCCAGTGACCTTGGGTTCAAGCTGGTGGGTTTTTGCTCAAACCAGATGAGCCCGCGCTCAAGCTGGTGACCTCGGGGTCTTGAACCTGGGTCTTCCGCATTCCAGTCCGACGCTCTATCCACTGCGCCACCGCCTGGTCAGGCTCAAACTTTTTGAAGTCAAGGCTCATTTAAAATCCTACAAATAATTGTAGGCGCACCATATACAAATTTCTGAGAAATATGTTATAATAATTAAGTCAAATATTAAAGGAAAAATATATAAAGTCCAAGCGTGCTTTTATGGTAATTAAATGAAATAAATACAAAATTAAATTTATTCTGACATTAAAAAACATTTTTATGTTACATTTTTTGACTTATGCTTTTTAGAGTTCATAAAAAGAGGGGTTAAAAAATAAAAAAATGACAAAAAAGTTATATTTTTATATATATAGATACATTCTTAGTAAGATTTAGTAAAGTTGGCAGGTGTCAGGCAAATGTATTAAGTTTTTTTATTCTTGTGTTTATGAGAAAAATGAGCCTGATGTGTTCTAGCAATTTCTTTAATGTTTGGGCATATATTTGAAAGGCAATCTCTCATTTCCTCATCAATACATTGAAGAATTCCTTTCTTTTTACTCTTAATTGTATTGAGGGTAGAAAATCCTAACTCAAATAGGATGTTGAAAATTGTAGTAAAATGTTCAAAGCTTTTTAAATATTTTTTTATTTATTGATTTTTTTTAGAGAGAGAGGAGTGAGAGAGAGAGAGAGAAGGGGGAGGAGCAGGAAGCATCAACTCCCATATGTGCCTTGACCAGGCAAGCCCAAGGTTTTGAACCGGCAACCTCAGTGTTCCAAGTCGACGCTTTATCCCACTGCGCCACCATAGGTCAGGCCTTCAAAGCTTTTTTAGATATTGCCACATATTCTTCTTTTACAGAAATCCAAAAGGCTTCAAGAGACAATTCCTTATGTTTAATCATCAATCCAAAACCCACATCACACACATCATCTTAACTTTACACCAAACAAAGGATAGAAGAAGCTTGCCTCCAGTCTTTCCAGGGAACATGGGGGTAGTGTAAACAATCCAGCACCACAGCTTAACAGCCTTTTGCAACCTAATCAGGCAAGTGAGGTGGGGGTTGGGCAGACTGTCAGCTTACAGCCAATTTCCTACACCTCTGTCCCCCCAAAATCTAAACTCCAAAAACCCTGTTGGTTTTTTGGTGCCCAACATATTTCTGGAATACCATAGGGTGCTCCAGTGCACCCTGGTGCACACTTTGAGAACCACAGTCCTAGACAAACCAGAACTTATCTCTACTATTAGTACTTACTCAATAACTAACACTTACATAAGAGGAAATATGCAGCAAAACAGACAAATTGCTTCTTATAGTCTAACAAATTAAAGAAACAATATAAAATCACAATCTTAAAAAGTAAAAATTTAGTAATATCAAAGAACACTTAAAGATTTGGTTTATGGAAAGAGAAATAATACTTTATGAAATAGGTAAAAGTTTGAAAACAAGTCACCAAAATTTAATGAGACTATGTTTTTCAAGATTCTGTGAATTAAGGAAGAAAACCAGATCTGACGGTCATAAACTAATAGGCTCCTCCAGTTGTGCAGAATGGGAAGAAACTATATACAATTACTATGACTCAAGAAATGAAAATGAAATTTACATACAACAGGTTTCTTAATTATATCCTTTATAACTAGTCAACTTCTTCTATCCAACTTATTTTCTCAGTCATAAGAATTTACAAATTTTAATGGAGACCAAACTATATAACTCACAAATAACCATCATTCCTAAAGCCTGTTTCAAATGAGGAACAATTTCTCAGCATTACAACCTCTTACCTTGGGATTTAAAAAACTTTTTAAGTTAGCATTCATCATGATCTTAAGTCTGTTAATGTTCATTTCCTTAATGTCAGTCACATAAAATGTAGACTTGAACAGAGGAACAGGGATTAATAAAATGACCAAAGTGTGCTAGACAGCCAGGAGATCGGGGCCAGAACAGAACGGTATGGTACTATCCAGTGGCAGTTGTCTACTCCAGCAGCAATAGCCACATGAATAATCCTGAATCCTGTATCTGGCTGGGACCTGAAGCCAAGAGGCAGTGAATCCAAGAATCTCCATATTAGTTCGAGCCACTTTTTTTTTTTTTTTTTACAGAGACAGAGAGAGAGATAGATAGGGACAGACAGACAGGAACAGAGAGAGATGAGAAGCATCAATCATCAGTTTTTCGTTGCAACACCTTAGTTGTTCATTGATTGCTTTCTCATATGTGCCTTGACCGTGGGCCTTCAGCAGATGGAGTAACCCCTTGCTCAAGCCAGCTTCAAGCTGGTGAGCTTTGCTCAAACCAGGTAAGTCCGCACTCAAGCTGGCGACCTCAGGGTCTCGAATCTGGGTCCTCCGCATCCCAGTCCGATACTCTATCCACTGCGCCACCACCTGGTCAGGAAGTTTGAGCCACTTTTCACTGCTTGAATATGGGATACTGGGTCAGTTAATAGTGGAGACCACAGGGCCCACTTTAGGGTTGCCTGAAGACAGGGAGCAATTGTGTTATTTCCAAGTTCATGTTACTATGGGGCACATTAACATAAAGTTTCATTGTATCTACCTCCTAGAGAGAGTTGTCAGAGGATTGAGTTAAACATGTAAAGCTGTAGTCACTACCTGACACAAAGTAAAATAATAGTTCTAATTGGTTATTAGCCTCAGAACTATTGGATGGATATAGTGATGGAAAACCATCAAAAAATTCAAGAATCACATTTTGACGACAACAATTTGGTTTTCTGCTTCTTATAAGGCAAAGGCTATTTTTCATTTACGTTAAGCTTGAGATCCCCTGGAAATAAGTACAAGAGGTACTGACAGCTGTAAGCATATACTAAGTAAGTATAGCTGTAAGCTATACTAATGGTATACACTAACAGTTATACACTAACTGGTAGACTGGGAAGAAAGAATGATAGGATTAACTGTGCTCCCTGTTTGTATGAAAACGCATGAATAAGAAAATACAGCCTGACCTGTGGTGGCGCAGTGGATAAACGATCAACCTGGAACGCTAAGGTTGCTGGTTCAAAACCCTGGACTTGCCCGGTCAAGGCACATATAGGAGTTGACGCTTCTTGCTTCTCCCCCACCCTTCTCTCTCTCTCTCTCTCTCAGTTTCACTCTTCCCCCACCTCTCTAAAATGAATAAACAATAAAAATTAAGAAAATAGAAAGTCATGAAAAAGATACTTCAAAGTGTTTCAAGTAAAGCTTCAAAAATCTACCTGTAGAAACAAAGCAACTAGTTAATTCTCCTGCTTTATATATTTTAGATATACCTAGAAAGCTTTTCTTTTTTTTTTAAGTGTGAGGCAGGAAGGCAGAGAGACAGACTCTCACATGCACTCTGACCAGGATGCACACAGCAAGCTCTCTATGGGGTGATGCTCTGTCTATCTGGGGCCGCTGCTCCATTGCTCAGCAACCGAGCTATTTTAGTGCCTGAGGTGAGACTATGGAGCCACTCCCAGTTACCTGGGACAGCCTACTTGAACCATTTGAGACATGGCTGTGGGAGGAGAAGAGAGAGAGAGAAAGGAAAGAGGGAGAGAAAAGAAGGAGAGGAGAGAGAGGACAGGGAGGAGTGGAGAAGCAGATGGTTGCTTCTCCTGTGTGCCATGATGGGGAGTCGAACCAGAGACTTCTACATACAGGCCAACATTCTACCGCTGAGCCAACCGGCCAGGGCCAATTCTTTTTTTATTTTATTTTTCCATTGATTTGAGAAAAAGAGAGTGAGAAAGCATCAACTCGATGATGTGTTGTGGAATTTTGCACCTGAAACCTGTATAATTGTGTTAAGCAATGTACTACAATAAATTCAATAAAAAGGGGGGGGGATATTCCTATTATTCCTGCCTTGAATATGGTTATATATAGTTACAATGGTAGTAGCAGCCTTGGCAGTCATCTACTGACCATGGGGTGAAAA
The DNA here is from genome assembly GCF_036850765.1 of Saccopteryx bilineata. Lineage (NCBI taxonomy): Eukaryota > Metazoa > Chordata > Mammalia > Chiroptera > Emballonuridae > Saccopteryx > Saccopteryx bilineata. The sequence continues at coordinate 238,530,897 of NC_089492.1, forward strand.
GTCAACATGCCAAGAAGGAAGAACAGGAACACAGATAAGAAAAAGCCCGAGTCCTACTGTTGAGCCACTTCCCCAGTCCTGCAAAGACCTACTTCTTACTTCTTGAGATAATTAAATTATTTTCTTTCTTAAGCTACTATTTCTTGGGGCTTTTGTTGCTTGATGTTAAAAGTACTCCTGATTTTACACATTAGAAATTTTCATTATAAAATTAAAGAAAAAATCAATTTTCCTCTATTACTTACAATACACATTGAAAGGGAATAAGTTTTCTTTTGATTCAGAATTATAAGACTGACATTTTTAATGCTGACCTGATCAACCCTGATTCCATTTAAACTACATATGTCAATTAAAAGAGTTTTTAATTACACTACAGCTAACTTTCTAGATGAATAAAGAAATGCTTTATTATTGGATAATTGAAATTAAAGAATAAGAAGTCATTCCTCAGCCCCATTACTAGGTAACAATAACAGCAAACTAATTTCACAAAATTAGCCAAAAATCCCAAATATTAGAAATGTTATTTCCAATATAGATTTATATCCAGTGTTGATAATGGCAAACCTGTCCCAAGTATACATTTCCTATTTTATAAATAGTGCCATTGTGATATATCTTTTCAATGATGGTCATTATGAATCATATATCAAATAAACTGAATTTCAAGCTAGAAAAAAAAAATCATTTAAACATGAATCTGAAACAAATGGGTTTCTCTTATAATTGTCAAGTGTACATTTTTGGTTTTTCTAGTCTATCTACTCATAGAGAAAAATTTCCTGACATTTATTATAGTAAATCATGTTTCTTAAGTTTCTTATGTGCTTCCGGAAGTAATGTATGATCAACTGATGATAAATCATATTTCTTTATAACTATATATTTCTGTTTCTGAACCCATGACTGAGAATTCTCAAGTTACACCTTGATAAAGATTTTAACCCTATGAAATTTCCCACCAAAATTACTTCAGGCATTTCATAGTTTTTAAAAACTCATAGACCTGCCTGGCCTGTGGTGGCGCAGTGGATAAAGTGTCAACCTGAAATGCTGAGGTCGCCGGTTCGAAGCCCTGGGCTTGCCTGGTCAAGGCACATATGGGAGTTGATGCTTCTGCTCCTCCCCCCTTCTCTCTCTCTCTCTCCTCTCTAAAAAATGAATAAAGACTTAAAACATACTTTATTTAAAAAAAAAACAACTCATAGACCATAGTTAAAACCTAATTGTATACTTATTCTCTGAGTTATACAGTTCTGGATTTTAATAATGAAAATGTACATATAGTCGACGTTGATTATCTGGGCCAAAGTAGGAGACCGTGGGCACTAAAAACTAAGGTAGATTAATATTAGAGTAACTCAACCATTTTATTGAATTAAGAATATATTCTCACTCTGGAACCAGTGTTATCCCTACCCAGCATTAAGCCAATTTTCTCTAACCTTTATAAACTAAATATTACATTTAATGTCTATTAACATTTTTTTTTTTTTTTTTACTCTATTAACATTTTTGTTGAGAACTATATATTTACCAAAGAACAGCCAAGGATACAATTATTTTCTGTGTAAGATTTACAAACAAATAAAAAAGAATTACAAAGCTCAAAAACAGTGGTCAGGTTTGCAATAGCAAATATTAATCAAGCAATACAAAAATATTACAAATACACTAATAATCTCAATAATGATACTCACTGGTTAAATCAATGTCTGAGGATCTGAAAGATGCCCAAAATAGAACAATAAAGATTAGTGCCGGCCCTGGCCGGCTGGCTCAGTGGTAGAGCGTCGGCCTTATGTGTGAAAGTCCCAGGTTCCATTCCCGGTCAGTGCACATAGGAAAAGCACCCGCCTGCTTCTCCACCCTTCACCCTCTCCTTCCTCTCTATCTCTCTCTTCCCCTCCCACAGCCAAGTCTCCATTGGAGCCCAGGCACTGAGGATGGCTCCATGGCCTCTGTCTCAAACCCTAGAATGGCTCCAGCTACAATGGAGCAACGCACCAGATGGGCAGAGCATCGCCCCTTGGTGGGCATGCCAGGTGGATCCTGGTCAGGAGCACGCGGGAGTCTGTCTGACTGCCTCCTCACTTCTAACTTCAGAAAAACACACACACACACATACAAAAAAAGATTAGTGCCAAATATTTAGTGACCTCTATTTTAAATACTCCAAACTCTGACTAGGGTACAGTCAACCTATTAACAGCAGGTTCAATATGAAGTTCTTGTATGAAACTCTCTCACAAAGGAGTTTCATAAAAGCAGTGACCAATGCAATCAACAGAACAATATGAATATTCTGTATAGACAACCTCTAATAAAATAATCTACCAGGCATCCAATGAAGTCAATAATGTCATCAATTAGTATCAGGACTTGTTTAATAAAAATGACATAAGCATGAATTTCTGTGAAGATATAATACAAGCTAATATTTACTGAGAGCTCATTACATTGCAAACACTGGTCAAGTGCTTTACATCTACCATTTCAGTCAATCCTCACAATAACCCAGTGAAGTATGCATTCTATCACTTCTATTCCACCAGTGACAAGTCTGTAGCAGAGAAAGATCAATTTGCCAAAGTTCACACTGCTAGTAAATGAACAGTAGAGCCAGGGTCTGAATGCAAGCAGTCTGCCTGTAGCAGCAATACTGTCACCCCTCAGCTTCCCCTTTTCCACATCATGTGTTCCTAACAGGTGAAACCTCCAAAGGACATATTTTAGCCCATAAACTTCCAGTTTATGTCCAGAGGAACTTCTAAGGCATAGTGTTCCATCATCAAAGTTCTAGTGTACTCTTATTGATCAATGTCACCCCTATTAATTTAAAAAAATTTAAAAAAAGAAAAAGAAAAAAGTTATCGTACTTCCCCCACCCAAAAAAAAGTCCTAGTTCAGTACCACATTCTACTGAAAACTGAGTATATGGGCAACTCTTGGCCGTGTGATATTTCAAAACAGGCCTAAAATATGCAATGTAATATATGTGACTTTGTATGGGAAGATGAGGATGCTCAAAGTGAAAAAATAGTAGCATTATTTTCCTTTTAAATGCCTTCAAATAATCTATTTTAATTGACTATGATAAACAAAAAAGTCAAGATAAAATTGTCCATACCACTGTTTGATGGGTAAATTAAAAGTAATTTCTTGCCAGTGTCTCTGAGCTTCATAATCACCAAACATAGGAGGTTTTCCAGCACCTAAGATAAAAAGTAAGAAGAGGAAAATGACTATACACGTTAGTATATAAGTGTTTTTTATTTTATTATGAAAAAATTTTAAATTATACAGGTAGTGCAGGTGAAGGGAAAGAACACAAGTTACCCCTGGACTCAGCCCCCCAAGGTCTGAACCCGAGCACTGCCAGCACACGGAGGGACTGTGCAACTTGGGGCAAATTACTCCCCTCCCTAAGCCTCAGCACATTGCAAACAGGAGCAGTGCTACCTGCCTAGAGGACTACTGGGATAAATAAGATAATGGATGCAAAATGCACAGGATAGTACCTGGCAAAACAGCAAATAGTCAATAAATATTGTTAACATTTGGTTACTAGTGTTAATTAGTTGACAAATTATAATATATACACTTTTATTTCATGAGACTATCAATGATATAGTCCAATAAGTATCATAAAATAATAATAAAAACAAATATCTCTATTTGAGAGGAGACTTTTAGAAACTAAATATTAGTAACTTAAGGTTGAGTATAGAAACAAAAACGAAGTATATATTATCAAGACATTAGTTAGGTCAAGCTTTGCTGTGAAATTAGTTATATAGAAACTGGCAATTTATACTTTTTTTTTTATTTTAAACTGCCAATGAAGAGGTAATAGATCTTTAACAACTAACATTTGAAAGTACCTACTACACCCCAAACACAACAATGAACTAAGTATATCATCCCCACTTTACAGCTGGAAAACCAGAGGCAATCGTCACCCAAGTAATAAGTAGCAGTATGGATCTGAACTTAGGAAGACTGACTCCATAATCCATACTCTTAACTCCTACTCTGCACTGCCTCACGATGGTTAAGTAGGCTATCAGCCTTAAATCATTTAAAATGACATAAGGATGATTCCAATTAGTAAATAGTAAACACCCACTATTTAACTAGTAGTTGGCTACAAAATTGTGACAAGGCCCAAAGAGGTATAGTATAGTACAGTCACAGGGTTTTTAACCAGTAAGTGAAAATCACATGTAGTCAAATATACTGCTCACAAAAATTAGGGGATATTTCAAAATGAATATAAAGCAATAGAAAAAAGAAGCATTTGATTTTTTTTATTAAACAAGAACATCAGAAAAACAACAAGTCAAAAAAAGTTGTTTGATTACGCAAATGAATGCAAAACCAACTTTTATATCATTGGTGAAAATGCACTGTACAAAAGGCTGAAAGTACTGGAGTATTTGCACGTTCCCTGATTCCCTAATTTTTGTGAGCAGTATATGTTCATTAATCCCTAGGGAATATGTGCCACATTGGAGAATGACATATTATTGCTCACTGAAATCCAACCTAGATTATATCCAGCTTTGAAACACTACATTAAGTAAATTCTTTTTTCATCTAACAGCTATATTATACCAATATTCTTTAAATGTTGGCATCTCCACCTAAGGAGATACTCCCATACGTGATAATCATGGGAAAAGCAGATTAACATCTCGAAAGCATATGCACTGAGTGATTGTCACAGGAATCACCCACAGTACACAGACACATGTATGTGCAGATACACACAACTCTCTCATAGTGTACCTTGTTTACTTTTGTAGTCTCAGGATGGAATGGCACCCGTAGATTCTCAGTGAATGATGAGATAGCAAGAATGCTGATATAAACAGTGTGGTATAGCAAGGATTTTAAGTTCAAAAGATTTGAGTTCCTGACTTTCCAATTATTGAATGTGGGGCATTAAGCAATTTGTGATGGCAGAACAATTGATTACATATATCATGGCTACTTTTTCCATATATTGGTTCTTGCCCAAAAACATCTTTAAGTTACTGTCTGACACTGAAATTCCAAGTCTCTGTTCGTGCTGCCTACTCCGTATTTAGATATCTCTTCTATCAACTCATATCCAACCTTCAAAAATCACCTTAAATTCCAAATTCTCCATGAAATCTTCCCTTATAAATTAAAAACACATAGATCATTAATTATTGACTACTCACAATATTTATTTTCAGTATCATAGATTTTGTCACATGATTACACTATTTCCTAATTGCTACACAAATAAGAATTTTAGTTTCTATTTTCCAGAATGCAAAGGAAACATATTGCTAGGCAGATAGTACATCCTTTCATTAAAAACTTCCTTATCAACTGAACAGGAGGAGGAGAACAACATACAATTTTTTAAAAAAGGTAAAATAATTCCTCATTAAATTAATGACTTCTTTGCATGTGTATTTTATAGATGTATTTGTCTGTTCTCGTTTTTAGAAATATAGCCATTGCCTATAGGGGAAAGGAAGTGACTTTTATCGTTTGCTTGTTTGTTTTTATTTACTTTTGGTCCACCAGGATAATAAAAGTCAGAGAGAATCTTAAGTTATTCCCTATACCTGAAAAAATGCAGCTTTCTAGATTTTCTGAAATTGCTCTAGACTATGGTCAATGTGGAAGAATTTATTACCATTCTCTAACAAACAGAAGAATGGATAATGACTCTCTTTAGGGTTGAGAAACAAGTTTCTATCCAGAGTCTGACCTACTTCAATAAATTCAGCTGACACTGGCTATGAAATTAGTACTTAAGTTTTTAAAACTGCTAAAGTGCCCTTAAAGCAACCCAGAAGGACAACCCAACTGTACCTATGGGAGCTTCACTGGGGAAGGGCAGAAAGGGTCCCTTCCACCAAAACGAACTCTACAAATTCATTTATATGATATTCAGAATTACAGAGAAAACACATGAATGTATACTTGCAAAGCTTCAATTTTGTCTCATTCTCAGGAAAATGGGCTTAAGCACCACTTAAATATTCATTTTACTAACTGCTGAATTTTTCAGAATTATGTTAGAATTTTAAAAACAAGTAGCTTCTTTGAATATATATTACTTGCCTTAACATTGAAATTTTAAACATTTTAAGAGCAGAAAACTTGGCTAAAATTTCCAGAATAAATCCCCCCTTTTATAATTTCCTAATGAGTAAGAAGAGACATTATATGTAAATAGCAATAGATGGCCTGGTGGGTTGGCTTAGTGGTACAACGTTGGCCCCAGGGTGTGGATATCTCTGGTTTGATTCCCGGCCAGGGCACACAGAAGAAGTGCCCATCTGCTTCTCTACCCTCCCCCCTCTCACTTCTCTCTCTCTCTCTCTTCTCCTCCTCTCCTTCAGCAATGGCTCGACTGGAGCAAGCTGGCCTCGGGCACTGAGGATGGCTCCATGGTCTCTGCCTCAGGCATTAAAAACTGGCTCCTGTTACAACGGAGCAAAGGCCCCAGATAGGCAGAGCCCTGCCCCCTAGTGGGCCTGCCAGGAGGATTTCGGTCAGGGCGCAGGCAGGAGTCTGTCTGCCTCCCCTACTCTCACTAAAATATTTTTTTTTTTTTATTTATTTTTTTTTTTTTTATTTTTACAGAGGCAGAGATAGACAGGGACAGACAGACAGGAACGGAGAGAGATGAGAAGCATCAATCATCAGTTTCTCGTTGCGCGTTGCGACTTCTTAGTTGTTCATTGATTGCTTTCTCACATGTGCCTTGACCGTGGGCCTTCAGCAGACCGAGTAACCCCCTGCTGGAGCCAGCGACCTTGGGTCCAAGCTAGTGAACTCTTTGCTCAAGCCAGATGAGCCCGCGCTCAAGCTGGCGACCTCGGGGTCTCGAACCTGGGTCCTTCCGCATCCCAGTTTGACGCTCCATCCACTGTGCCACCACCTGGTCAGGCTCACTAAAATATTTTAAAAAAATAAAAAAGCAATAGGTACCCTGGCCGGTTGGCTCAGTGGTAGAGCGTCGCCTGACGTGCAGGAGTCCCAGGTTCGATTTCCGGCCAGGGCACACAGGAGAAGCGCCCATCTGCTTCTTCACCCCTCCCCCTCTCCTTCCTCTCTGTCTCTCTCTTCCCTTCCAGCAGCCAAGGCTCCATTGGAGCAAAGATGGCCTGGGTGCTGAGGATGGCTCTATGGCCTCTGTCTCAGGTGCTAGAATGGCTCTGGATGCAACAGAGCAAAGGCCCAGATGGGTGGAGCATCGCCCCCTGGTGGGCATGCCGGGTGGATCCTGGTCGGGTGCATACCTGTCTGTCTGCCTCCCTCCCCCCCCGCCCCCCCGCCCCAGCCCCCCAGCTTCTCACTTCGGAAAAATACAAAAAGAAAAAAAAAAGAATAAGAAATTAAAAATATAAGTGGTAGAAAGTAAGAAATAAAACTGTCATTAAGCCCAGATCATTTGTTTTTTTACATAGAAAATCCAAAAGATCCTTCAGCTAAATTATTAGAATTATAAGGTTTAGATAGGTTCCCAAACATAAGAAATCAACCACATTTTTATACCCCAACAACAAGCATTTAGAAAAGCAAATTTTAAAGATACCATCTACAATGGTGAGAAAAAAAAAGAAAACTATATACACATATAGATTTATATAGAACAGCAATTTCAACCGGTGCGCTGTGGCAGGCACACTGGTGTGCCACAAGAATTTTTAAAACATGTAACATTTGACTATTTAGTCATGAGCTCTAACCTCTTTTCCCTTAGACTATCAAATTAAAAAAAAAATGACAACAGCCAACACATAATAGCCATCCAGCGTGAATGAATCAAAAGCAAAAATTATATCTCTGTTGGTGTGCTGCAAAATTTTAGTGATTAGTTTATGTGTGCCACGAGATGAAAAAGGTTGAAAATTGCTGATAAAGAGAATTATAAAATGTTATTGAAAGGCATTAAAGAAGACAAATGAACATATCAGCTTAATGAATTAGAAACCCCACTCTGTATGGTGAGGACTGACAACTTCCCCCACATCAATTAAAAGCACTGAAGAGCCTGACCGGTGGGGGCACAGTGGATAAAGCGTTGACCTGGACTGCTGAGGTTCCTGGTGTGATACCCAGAGGTTGCCAGCTTGAGCACGAGTCACTGGCTTGAACACGGGTACATCAATATGATCTACAGGTTGCTGGCTTGAGCCCCCCGTAAAGGCACTTATGAGAAGCAATCAATGCACAATTAAAGTGATGCAATTACAAGTTGATGCTTCTCATTTTCTCTTCCTTCCTATTTCTCATCCTCTCTCTCTTAAAAAAAAATTAATAAAGAAAAATAATAAAGTATTGAAGAATATAATTTCAGTCAAAATCCCAACAGGTTTTGGTAATCTGATTTTTTTTTTAAATATATGTGTGGTGCCTGACCAGGCGGTGGCGCAGTGGATAGAGCATCAGACTGGGATGCGGAGAACCCAGATTCAAGATCCCGAGGTCACCAGATTGAGTCAGCAAAGCTCACCAGTTTGGACCCAAGGTCACTGGCTTGAGCAAGGGGTTACTCGGTCTGCTGTAGCCCCACAGTCAAGGAACATATGAGAAAGCAATCAATGAACAACTAAAGTGTCGCAACGAGGCCCTGGCCAGTTGGCTCAGTGGTAGAGCGTTGGCCTGGCGTGCAGAAGTCCCAGGTTCGATTCCCGACCAGGGCACACAGGAGAGGCGCCCATCTGCTTCTCCACCCCTACCCCTCTCCTTCCTCTCAGTCTCTCTCTTCCCCTCCCGCAGCTGAGGCTCCATTGGAACAAAGATGGCCCAGGCGCTGGGGATGGCTCCTTGGCCTCTGCCCCAGGCACTAGAGTGGCTCTGGTCGCGGCAGAGTGACACCCCGGAGGGGCAGAGCATCGCCCCCTGGTGGGCAGAGCGTCGCCCCCTGGTGGGCAGAGCGTCGCCCCTGGTGGGCGTGCCAGGTGGATCCCGGTCGGGCGCATGCGGGAGTCTGTCTGTCTCTCCCCGTTTCCAGCTTCAGAAAAATACAAAAAAAAAAGAAAAAGAAAAAAAAAGGTTTTTATTTCTACACTATAAAATGGGGGCAGACTGGGAGTTTGCTCTTTCTCAGTTCCTGAGATTAGCGTTAGAGAGGAGAGCAGAGAAAGGCCAGGTGGAGGAGGCCAGGAGAAGCAGCCAAGATGGTGGAGTGTTGAGTGAGAAGCCAGTCTATGCAGAGTTTGTGCAGGGAGAAGGAAGGAGATGGGGAACAGAGGTGAATAAGTCTGGTGAGCTAGAAACCTTTGATTCTAGGAAACTCAAGTAAGTCAGTAGCTTTGTGAGCACTGAATACGTGGGTTTTAGAGCCCAGTGTGTGTTTTTACTTGCCCGCCAGGTGCAAGCTAGGATTAAAGATGATGGCCCACCAGTTTTTGGCTCCATTGTTTCATTACCATTTGTCTGAATCAAATGCGAACCTGCACGGCCAGGCTGCCGTGATGATGGCTGTGGATACTGGCCATACATTGGGAAATGAGACAGCAGGGATAACTGAGTCAGCCAGTTATAAATGAACTACATCTCATACTTTTCTAATGGTTGCTTGGAGCCACTTGCAACACAAAGCAAGAAAAGCAGGATCTGTATGTAGCTACGAGCAGTGATCCGGAAACCCCTTCCTCCTTGCTGACCCCACTGAAACTCCCCCACCCCTCTCCTTGAGTCCTAGGAAACCTTAAACAAAGGAATCACATGCCCATTGCTTGGATACTGTAAAGGTATATAACCTGTAAGAAAATCTAATTTGGAGAGCTTTTGCTTTGGTGCTACTAAGCCCACGTACTCCACCAGCTACTAATAAATTCACTTTCCTTTATTAAATTGTCTGAGCATCTTTGGTCTCTTCTCTTGGGTGTCACTTCCTGCAACAGTATGAAGTTGAAGCCTAACTCTAGCAATTAAGTATTCTCTATAAACAGCTGATGATGGATATGCGTTCCTATTGCCTCCGGACAAATTCCATCTCTCAAAATTGACCCTTTTTTATGGCTAACATGTACCCAAATCCAACTCATCCTTCAAACCTGCACTCAAATATCATCTCTGGAAAGTCTTCTCTAAAGCATCCTGACCATGTACTTCTCTGTTGCCTTTGTACCTCACACACACTTCCACGTTACAATGATCACATTGTGTGGTAACCACTTATCTGCACAAATGTGGGCGCTTTAAGAACTGAATATTCATCTTATATTTCTAGATCTTAGCAGAGGGCCTAGAAGATGAGAGATGCTAAATAAATACTCACAAAGTTAAATGTAATCCCACCTCCAGTCTCCAGGTACACACCCCGACAATTCTCCCTCCCTTTTCCTCACATCACTCCCAGGCTTAGTCTCCACTGATCTCTTCCTTTTCTTTAAATCTAGCAACATGCCTTCTCTGCCCTAAACAAAACAAACAAAAAAGCCTCCTTTGATTCTACTCCTCCTTGAAGTACCAGCTCATTTCTCTCTTCAAAGTCTAGTACATAATCGTTTCTCAACTTGTCACCTTCCAGGTTAGGATACATTTGTTTTCTCACATCTTAAAGCCCATGCCTCTATTTAGCTCTTATACAAATTCTTTTTATAAGAATTAGATGTTTAAATTATTTTCTTGACCACATCAATAAAACCAGAAATTCTTCTGTACTATTCAGAAAACTATAAATATCAAAAAACAAATCAACAAACAAAAACTATTCAAATGAATATCTACCAATCTTTTAAACAATAAAAATGTGTTACCTGAATAAGAATTCAGAGAAACTGTCCATCGTACTGTTAGTCCTATAAGGATCACAGTTGTCATCAAGTACCATTTCTCCATGTTTCTTCAAACTTAGGAAGAAAAAAAAAAACGGGACTAGTGCCAGAATACTTGTAACACACAGCCGGTCACTTCTTTTCTTGATCAGAGAATGTTATCAATTCTTTGGAATTAGGAGTTTGAGATGATTTTGATACTTCGTTTCCAAACAGCTGCTGATTTTTCTTATGTCTGTGAAGAAGCAGCCTGCAGTGGGAAGGAAGGACACCGAGACTTAGCTGAGCACAGAACTTGTAACAGTGAACCCATTAACCCAAGTAGAAAGATAGAAAATCGGGAGGGTTGGGGGTGTAGAGGAAAGAGAATAGTTTTAAGTTCTTTATTCCTTAGTCCTCAAAAAGTAGCTCTCGTTGTTAGATGGGACTCAATACAGTATATCTAAAGATAGGGTAAGGGTCAGCTCTTGAAAGTGAATATTTCTCAGTGAAGAAAAACAGAGATACGTAGAGAGTAGAACAGTCAGTTCTATATAGAGTATATACATTCACCAACAGGTAAAAATAAGGGTAAACAAAGGGGTGCTTTATCTTCAGTACAGAGAGAAAGAGAAATTTTATTTTTCTATTTAATTTGAGAAAGCTTTCCACTAAAATAATTTATGTAGTTTGATTTTTTACTTCTTTTCTTCCAAAATACACTTGCACACACCAACTTTCCATTTTAGAAGAACAAACCTTTTCAAGAATCGATAAGAGCCTGAGCAGATGTGGCGCAGTGGATAGAGCATCGGACTGGAAATGCAGAGGACCTAGGTTCAAGACCCAGAGGTCGCCAGCTTGAGTGCAGGCTCATTTGGTTTGAGGAAAAGCTCACCAGCTTGAACCCAAGGTCGCTGGCTCCAGCAAGGGGTTACTTGGTCTGCTGAAGGCCCACGGTCAAGGCACATATGAGAAAGCAGTCAATGAATAACTAAGGTGTTGCAACGCGCAATGAAAAACTAATGATTGATGCTTCTCATCTCTCTCCATTCCTGTCTGTCTGTCCCTGTCTATCCCTCTCTCTGACTCACCCTCTGTCTCTGTAAAAAGTAAATAAATAAATAAGAAATTTTAAAAAAGAATCAATTAGAATAGCCCCAACCCTTTTATAAAAAATACAAAAACAGTAAAATGCTATTAGCCACTTACATATTTCAATTTTTTCACTTTTCCCCACAGAGGTTTTAAAATTAGAAAGCGTTGAAAAATTGTGAGCCAATGCACCTGGATCATTAAAACATTGTTACTTATGTTCAAACTGATTCTCAAAACCCATCTCAGTTGTCTGAAAAAGTTTGGAACAAACTCCTATTGCCTATGGAAATACTGGCCATTCTTTAAAGTTCTGTTTAAGTTTAACCTCCTCAGTAAAGACACCCCTGGTCATTCCCAAAGCTTTCTCCCCACTTCTGAACATCTCCAGTCAACAGTGCTTACACAATTTTTAGTAAAACGAATATTTCTAATCCATAAATTAGGATCTAAAAACAAAACAAAAAAATTATGGGCCACCTTAACCACAGAATATACTTTAATCTAAACATGATCCCATGGTCTCTAACTTGAAGCCCAAGGTAGCTGGCTTGAGCCCAAGGTCACTGGCTCAGCTGGAGCCCCCCAGTCAAGGCAATTAATGAACAAATGAAATGCCACAACTAGAAGTTGATGCTTCTCATCTCTCTCCCTTCCTGTTGCTCTCTTAAAAAAAAAAAGAAAAAAAGCAAGTGACAACTCTAGAACTAATGAAGTCTAGCATCTAATCAGGTAGAATGACACAAAGCATTTGTAAGGTCATGTAACTACATTATTCTCATTTGGGTTATATCATATATAAATCCTGTTTCCTCCCTCCTAATGCATCCATTTTGATCATTTTACTGTTCACTAGAAGTTTTATTACAGAGGCAAAATAAGAGGAAACATTAAAATTAAATCTCTTTTTATTTATTTATTTGTTTATTTATTTTTACAGAGGCAGAGATAGACAGGGACAGACAGACAGAAACGGAGAGAGATGAGAAGCATCAATCATTCGTTTTTCGTTGCGCGTTGCGACTTCTTAGTTGTTCATTGATTGCTTTCTCATATGTGCCTTGACCGTGGGCCTTCAGCAGACCGAGTAACTCCTTGCTGGAGCCAAGGACCTTGGGTCCAAGCTGGTGAGCTTTTCTGCTCAAGCCAGATGAGCCTACGCTTAAGCTGGCGACCTCGGGGTCTTGAACCTGGGTCCTTCCGCATCCCAGTCCGACGCTCTATCCACTGCGCCACCATCTGGTCAGGTTTAAATCTCTTTTTGATGCTGATTCTGTGTTTGACAAGGTTAGAGACCATTATAAACCACCCAAATTCTTTTAGTCTAACTCAAAAAGCTCCTTTCATCAACATTTTCCACCATATATTCCAAAATTGCAATAGAACACTCTATTTTTGTCTAGACATTATGTGTAAAATTGATTTTACAAATGCTAATTCCTGGATTTAACAATGTATGAATACAATGTACTTAAAACTAATATTCTGTATTGGAAATTTAAATCACTAATATGACCAAGTTAAATCACTTATCCACAGCTTCAGATAATCATATTTAAGTACTTCCCAGGGACCTTAAGTTAACAAAAATAAACTACCAATAACACTTAATAATCACAATGAACTTAAAAGAACATAATGCTTAACTAATACCATGCGGATCAAGTTTGTTAATCACACACTGATGTAAAGATTAGCTAACTGAGGCACTACAGAATCATCTCCAAAGAGATATGGACAACATCTACGATGGACCAAATCTAACTCCTCCAGAAGTCATGACAGAGATAAAATCAAATAAGTTCAAGAATCTGGGTTGTTTTGTTTGTTTGTTTTTAAGTGAAAGGAGGGGAGATACTGTGACAGATCCCCGCATGTGCCTGAGAGGGATCCACACCACAACCTGGGTCTTGGGCCAATGCTTGAATTCACCAAGCAATTTTTAGCACCTGAGGCTGTGGCACTGGAGCCAACCCAGCTATCCTGGGTTGATAACAGATAACAGATGATATCTATCAGTTCTCTATGAATCCAGAACTGATCAATGTCACAGGTATTCTGATTAACTATTAAGAAATCTTTTCTAACAATTAGAGCTGTCTAAACATAAAATGAGCTTCTTGAGAGGAGCTCCTCTTTAACAGTTTCAAATGGAAGCTGAGCAAATAGTTGACAAGAATATTTTTAGAGTGTAAAACAGATAACTAATTCATAAAGCACCTTCTAAATCTGATTTTGGAAGCATACTATGTGTCTGAATTAATATAAATCCTGACAATACAAAAGAAGATTTGGTCTCCCAACATAATGTTTCCTAATTCCTAATAGTTGTCTAGTACTGTCATATTTATAGGGCTTCTTTGATAAGTAAAATGAATAGGACTTCCCATCTTCCACAAGTGGCTCATGTTAGAAACTGAAGAATATCACTCTGACATCTATTCCACTTAGAATAAAATACAAATACCCCAGACATAAGACCCTCTATGATCTGACCTGTTTGCCCTCTCCAATTTCATCTGTCAGCTTTCCCAAGTACCTCCCTCTTTTCTTAGGACCTGACAGACTCATTCACACCTCCGTTCCTTTCCACTTCTATTCCCTCTGCTTGGAATGCCCTTTACGCGACTCACCGGCCAATCTTTTGTCCTTCATGTTATACCTCAGGTCATTCTCTCAAAAGATCAACCCTGACCATCCTTACTGTTTATATACAGTCTACCGGAAAGTTCTGTCCATTTTTGGAATAAAACAAAATACAAATTTTTCTTACCATCAATAAACTTTATTAAATAATATAATTGCCATTATTATTAATGATTTCTTGCCAGCGTGAGGGCAATTTGTATATCCCATTTTTGAAAAATGTTTTCTCTTTTGATGCGAAAAACTGAACCAGTGCTTGTTTGATATCTTCTTCATTTTTGAATTTTTTGCCCTTCAAAAAATTTTGTAAGGACAAAAACAAGTGATAGTTGGAGGGTGCTAAGTCCGGGGAATATGGTGGATGCGACAGAATTTCCCAGCCTAGTTCTGCAATTTTTTGATGAGTCCCCAAAGCAGCATGTGGCCTGGCATTATCATGATGCAGTATGATGTTCTTCCTATTGAACATCACCGGACTCTTTTCTTGGACTGCTGTCTTATCCAGTTGCTGACAATACTTCTCCGAATTGAGCTTTTTGTTCGGTTTTAAAAGCTCATAATGTATTGGTCCTCCAATGTCCCACCATATACATAACATTCTCTTATTCAGAGTCAAATTTGGTTCAGAGGTGGAAGGGCTAGGTTTTCCTTATGATGTTTTCATAGGTAATCCACTTTTCATCCCCAGTTATCATCCGGTTCAAGAAGGGCTCGATTTTGTTCCGAGCAAGCAGAGATGTGCATATGACGACTCGATCATCCAAATTCTTCTGACTTAATTCATGTGGCACCCATCTTGAGTACTTCCATGCCAGTCCTAACTTCCGAATATGGTCCAAAATGGTTTGCTGAGCTGAATTAAGCCTTTCTGCGATCTCCGATGTTGTCAGAAAAGGATCTTGCTCCAACATGGTCTTAACAACATCGTCATCAATCAAAGATGGTAGCCCAGAACATGGCTTATCAGAAAGGTTGAAATCACCTGTTTCGAATTTTTCAAACCATCTTCTGCATGTCCTATCAGAAACTGTACCTTCACCAAACACTTTCAATAAATTTCTACAAGCTTCTGTAGCATTTCTTCCTTGTTGAAATTCGTAAAAATTACAGTGGCGTAAATGAACTTTATCAGTAGCCATGGGTATACTATGGCTTCACACATAAGACTAATGAGAATCAACTGTTTTAGTTAATTTGCTATATCAGTATGTATACATTAAGTGATAAAAACAGAGAGGCACACATGCGCCAAATAAACATGTGCTTACGTGTCGAAACTTGTTGTGATAGAAAAGGATAGAACTTTCCGGTAGACCTGATACCACTACCTTCTTTAATTTTCTGCCTAATTCTTTTCACCATCAGAAATTCTATTTTCACACAACATGGAACAATCTCACAAATATAACTAAGTAAGAAAAGCTAGATATCATAGAACATATTTGGTCCCACCTGTGAAAGCCTCTTAAATAGGTAAAACTAATCTATGGTGGTAGAAACCAGATTACCTTGGGGAGAAAAGAGGATTGTAATTGGAACAGATGTCCAGGGGCGTTTTTCTGAGATGTTATGTTGTTTCTTGATTTGAGTGGTAAATAAAAGATGTAGTTACTTTATGATCGTATCAACAGAATTGTATGATTTCTGTAGTCTTATCATGTGTTATATTCCATTACAAAGGTATGAAAGGAAATTATTATTTTTTGTCAACTAGAATATATGTTCCCTGAGCTGAGAAAAATGTTCACAGAAAGCAGGTACTCCTCAAGAACAGAACAACTCCCCACTTACCATGGTTCAACTTAGGATTTTCAGCTTTACCACGGTGAGAAACCAATACACATTCAGTAGAAACCAAACTTCCAATTTTGAATTTCAGTCTTTTCCTGAGCTAGTGATATGCTCTACAATTTTCTAAAGCTGGGCAGCAGCCACCAGCCCACCTGCAGCTCCCAGTCAGCAGCTACATCGCAAGGGTCAACAACCCACGCTCCAGTGTCCAGTACGGCCAGCAGCGGTTTTCGGATTTCCTTTTCATATCCCATTATGTCTACAAAACCGCCTATTTGTCTCTTGCTTCTGGTGAAAAGGGGAAGACAATTACTCTACAGATGAAACTCAAGATAGTTGCCCAGCCTTAAGCTAATATAAGTGATCTGAACAAGTTTAATGTAGGCTAGAGACTATGATGTTGGGTATTTTAGGTGTGTTCAAGTATTGTCAATTTAGGATGGGTTATCTGCATGTAATCCTATTTGCTGAATGACGTGTGATATTGGGACGTACTTAGTGTTGCTGAGTCCTTAATGGTTACAGATATCATGTGAGACTCTTCTTGAACAAGTAAAAAGGGTTCTTGATTACTTTTTCCATCTGTAAAGCAAAATACAGTAACTTGCTAACCACTCCACTGGGCCAGGAAGTTGTCACACTGGCGGCTAAGTGTTCCACTCTGCTCTGCCCAGAGAGCGCGTCTGGACATCAGAAAAGCCGACCGTCCACTTCCCAGAGCCCAGTTTGTTCCTTTTAGTCTGAAAGGTGCTTCCCGCAGGGTGGACAAAACACCCAGGGAGTACAGCTGTCCCAGGTGAGCACGACATGCAAAAAGGGACCCCTCCTGACGTCCCCGCCCCCACCGCCCTTCCTCTAGCGGGCCAGACCCTCAGGACCCCAGAACCGGGGCTAAGCTGCTCCAGCCCAGGGGATCCCACCACTGTCACCACGTCCCCACGCCACGCCCAAGCGAGCCAGCAAGCTGGGCGGCGGAGGCCTGGACGTCGTCCCTCGCAGTGAAAACGAGCTGGTGGCCGAGTCGCCACGAGCGCGCAGCTCCGCGGCCCACGGCGGATCCCCAGCCCCTCCTCACCTTGGCTGGGCGGTCCCCAGCCCCAGGATCCCGGTCTTAACCCCGCCGCCCACGCCACCTTGAGATTCGCGCCCGCAGCGGGTTCCAAGAAAGCGCCTGCGCGCTCGCCCCCGCGGCGGAATGCCCCTCTGCCTTCCGCCTTCGGCCGCGGGAGCGAGCCCGTCCGGCGTGAGGGGAGGGGCGTGGGGAGGGGCGCAAGGCGGGGGCGGGCTTAGGAGGCGTGACACGAGCGGCTGGAACCCGAGAGGCCTCGGGTCCGGGTTACGCTTGGGGCAGGTGGAAAGCCCCTTGCTCTTCTTTCCTGGGATGGTGGCCAGGGCTTGCGCGGCTGCTTAGTCCACAGATTCCTGCTAGGGGCGCGTCCTGGCCCGCTTCACAGAGTGGAGAGCCCTTGCCTGGTTCTGATCACAGAACAGTAGGTCTTCCTTTGGGCCTGTGAAGAAATCAAAAAGCCAACCTGCTCACTTTCTTCGAGCAATCTGCCTGTGAAGAGGAATGAATTAACGCAATAAAGACACTTTATATAAGAAACGTTATTGAATGACCATTTCGAGATCCCGTGGGCTATGCAGAACAGCCCTGGCTTCCAGGAACAGCCCTGGCTCCCACTACACGTTTCCCACCAGGCAGCTTGGACCACCTATTCCCAAACTGCCAAAAATAACTACATTCCCTCCTTTGTTCAGAAAATGCTCTCATTCCTCCCTTCTGAATCCTGCTGTTCTGTTTCAGCCTAACGCTCTAACTTGTAATCCACAAGTATCAGCAATGTTTGGCTCTGGCTTTATGCTATACAGGTCTGAGCAACTCTCTGGATCTTGGCTTCTTCATCTGTGAAATGAGTGAATGGAGCTAGGTAAACATCCAGATGTAGAATTTTATTCTATAGTTAAATGGCCATAGGCACTGGAAATTTGAACACATATGGCCAAGTCCTTGCCCTCAAGATACTTAATTCTTATTGGGGAGACATTTTCATAAAAGGATAGAAAGCAACAGAATGGAGCATATGCTAAATGCAGATTACAGGTAAATGCATTAAGCACTATAGGACTTCAGGGATGAGGGTTCACTGGAAACTGAAAACTATCAGGAGATGCTCTCCCTGGAGGAGCAGGGTGAGCTTTGAAGTAAAGCCCGAGCTTACATAAGCCAAGAGGGTGGGAATGGGACTCTAGATAAAGGTGGTTCAGGCCAAATTTGTTAGAGCTGAAAAGTACAGAACACTTCCTCCAGTTTATTTTTTTATATATATATATATTTTTTTTGAGAGAGAGAGATAGAGGGACAGACAGAGACAGACAGGAAGGGAGAGAGATGAGAAGTATCAGTTCATAATGCAGCACCTCAGTTGTTCATCGATTGCTTTCTCATCTGTTCCTTGTCTGGGGGTGGGGTGCTTCAGCTGAGCTAGTGACCCCTTGCTCAAGTCAGAAACCTTTGGTTCAGGCCAGCAACCTTTGGACTCAAGCCGGTGACCATGGGGTCATATCTATGATCCCATGCTCAAGCCGGCAACCCCGCACTCAATCTGGTGAGCCCACACTGGAGCCCGTGACCTCAGGGTTTCAAACCTGGGTCCTTAGCATCCCAGAGCGATGCTCCATCCACTGTGCCACCTCCTGATCAGATACTTCTTCCAGTTCAGACGGTGGGTGATGAAGCTGGAAAGGAATAATTATGGAGAGCCTTGAGTACCAGGCTATAGTGTTTGGAATTTATTCAATGATCAGTAAGAGGCCATTAATGACTTTTAGCACAGAGTCAAGTGCATGGGACTATGTTAGAGAAAATTGAAGTGATAATGGATAAAGGGAATCAGAGGAAAAGGTAGAAATCATTATAGTAGTCCTTGCACAATTAGACAGGGACCTGGACTAAGATGGTAACTGTGAAACTGGGAAAGAAGAGATCAATGCAAGAGGAAAAATGTTCAAGTCTTGGTAACATACTAGATATGTAGAAAAAGTGAAACAGAAGGAAAAATCAAGGAGGGCTCCCAAGATTTCAAGTCTGAATTACAAGATCTGAAAGATCTAGGGAATGCTAGAGGAGAAGCTAGCTTAGAGGGAAAGGTGATGCATTGTATTCAGTTTGAGGTGACATCAAGACAACAAAGTAGTAATGTTCAGGTGCTAGTTATGAGTCATACACGAGAAAAGAAGTTGGGGCTAAAGACAGAGATATGAAAGTCTTCCATTTGGCTAAAGAATGAGGAATACAGTATGGAAGAATAGACAACCATGCTTGAATAAACACATGTTAAAGGTAAAGAGGATAAAGGCAAGTTGATGAAGAATATTACATGGGTACAATTGTAGGGAGAAATCCAGTACATTGCATGATCATAAATGTTAATCATCTTGTGAACAAGAACCTTGTTAGGCAGACCAACAATCATGTTTTATTGAATCAAATTGGCTCTTTCCATTGTAAGAAGCACCAGTGTTTTATGTACCACTAAAAAAGAAAAAAAAAATGTTACCACTTAAACTAGTTATGATTGAAAAACATATTATTTCAGAAATATTAATATGTGAAAAATAAACAATTACAAATGGTGAAAGTCTGTATCAATCTCACCCTTCTGGCACAGTATTAACAAAGTTGGTGCTTAAAATGTTCATTGAGCCTGACCAGGCGGTGGCGCAGTGGATAGAGCATCGAACTGGGATGCAGAAGGACCCAGGTTTGAGACCCCGTGGTCGCCAGCTTGAGTGAGAGCTCATCTGGTTTGAGCAAGGCTCAGTAGCTTGAGTCCAAGGTCACTGGCTTGAGCAAGGAGTCACTCGGTCTGCTGTAGCCCCCCCCCCCAAGGCACATATGAGAAAGCAATCAATGAACAACTAAGGTGCTGCAATGAAGAATTGATGCATCTCATCTGAAGAATTGATGTCTCCCTTCCTGTCTGTCTGTACCTATCTGTCCCTCTCTGTCTCCGTTACACACACACACACACACACACACACACACACACACAATAGCCACTTATAAGCCAAAATAAAAGGTCTCAGTAGAAACCAACCCTGTCAACACCTTGATCTTGGAGTTCTAGCCTCCAGGCCTGTGAGAATATAAATTCTGTTGTTTAAGTCACCTAGGTATTTTGTATGGCAGTCCTAGCAAATACAAGGTATGTACTTATCCATACTCAATGTGCTAGTCAAACTTCCTCATACAAATCATACTTTTATGGTAGTTTCTAGTCATTTCCACCCACTAAGAAAACAAGCCCTTTTCTATATCAGACCCCAGGCTTCCCAGATTCTAGGTGAAAACCATTCATTTGATCATAGCTGTTCAAAATAGAATCTCTTTTCCTGTCTGTACGCCTTCCTCAATTGATCCTGGTATATCATTTTCCATTCTGAAATCTCCCAAGTTTAATTGTACCTTTGCCCCTTCCAGTGAATAAATCTACTTAAATAACATAGAGTTAGAATTAACCTTCACATTTCCAAGTTTCAATGTAGCCATTAGCCTGACCTGTGGTGGCACAGTGAATAAAGCATCAAGGAACACAGGTCGCCAGTTTTAAACCTTGGGCTTGCCTTGGTCAAGGCACATATGGGAGTTGATGCTTCTTTCCCCTCCCTCCATTCTCTCTCTCTCTCTCTCTCTCTCTCTCTCTCTTCTCTATCTAAAATGAATAAATGTTTTAAAACCTTATAAAAAATATATAGCCATTAACTAACAGTAGTCTCTTTTATATGCTAAAGTCTTTCATATTCAATTCATTTGATCCTCACAATAACTCTGAGAAATTGGTAGAGCAGGAATTATTATTCCCTTCTGACTACAAGAAAACTTGAGAGCAACATTTTCCAAAGCTCTACAGAACTCTCATTCAGTGAAATAACTTTTGCAAAATAATAATAATAATAATAATATGAAGACAGTTTCTAAATGAAGAGACAAGTTTGGAAACAATGGGTTCCACAAATCTAAAAAGGAGTCCTTAGGTCTTCTCAGAGCCTTTTATGTGTCATATACATCATGATTCTCAAATAGAATACAGCTGACCCTTGAACAGCACAGATCTGAGCTGTGTAGTCCACTTACATGTGGAGTTTTTATTCAATAAATAAGTGTACTATTTTTGATCTGCAGTTAGGTGTCTGTGGATACAAAGACCCAACTGTATGCATTGGTCTATGATATTTTATGTAGCAGACTTGAATATCCTGGGATTTTGGTGTCCATGGGGATGGGTAATCCTGGAACTAATTCCCTGTGGATACTGAGGGATAACTAAATTGTAGTGGAGTCTAAGTTATGTGCAGATTTAAACTGTTGGAGGTTAGGTGCCCCTAACTCAAAAGTTGTTCAGGAGTCAACTGTATAGAGCCCTGACCGAGTAGCTCAGTTGGTTAGAGCAGCTGTAGTCCCTGCATACCGAAGTTGCCGGGTTCACTCCCCAGTCAGGACACATACAAAAATCAATGAATGCATAAATAAGTGGGACAACAAACTGATATTTCTCTCTTTTTCTTTCTCTTTTCTTTCCTTTTTCTATCTTTAAAAAAAGTATATAAAAAAGTGTCAACTGTAGAGAATTTTCAGGCTTATTTAACCATGGAATACTATCCTCACACCTAACCTCACCTTCTACTTCCCATTCTACAGAGTAGTCCATGAAATACTGTTGGAAATGCTAGTTGGGAACATTGTATAATTTCCCCTAAGAGATACAGCAAATAAATGTCAGAACTATGATTAAACACAGATTTTTGTTACTTTCATTCATTTCCAGGTCTATATAAAAGAAGTTCAGAAGGGCAGAAATTGCACATGCAAAAAAGGCAAAACATTGACATGATGACTGTCGTTAGAATGACTATGAATTTTGAAAATTAAGTTAAGTATAAAGCAAAATTAAATGGAAAAAATGAATCCCTAAACATCAGAAATAAAATGAACAAAAGTACTTAAAAAATGTGTATCCAGTTGATGGCTCAATACACAAAGAATATTCCAAGTGACTTTAAAACAGACCCTGGCTGGGCTGTTCAGTGGATAGAGTGTCATTCCACTGTGCCAAGGTCACAGGTTCAATGCCAGGTCAGGGCACATATGAGAAGCAACCAGTGAGTGCACATCTAAATGTAACAGCTAAGTGGAATTGATGCTTCTCTTTCTCTATCTGTATCCCTCTCCTTCCCACTCCACCCCCCTCAAATCAATGGGGAGGGGGAATGCAGTAATTTGATGATAGATCCCTAATATACCCTAAGAAAAAGATCTGTTAAAAAAATAATTGTTTCCTGACCAGGCGGTGGCGCAGTGGATAGAGTGTCGGACTGGGATGCCGAGGACCCAGGTTCGAGACCCCGAGGTCGCCAGCTTGAGCACAGGCTCATCTAGTTTGAGCAAAAGCTCACCAGCTTGGACCCAAGGTCGCTGGCTTGAGCAAGGTGTTACTCGGTCTGCTGAAGGCCCAAGGTCAAGGCACATATGAGAAAGCAATCAATGAACAACTAAGGTGTTGCAATGAAAAACTGATGATTGATGCTTCTCATCTCTCTCTGTTCCTGTCTGTCTGTTCCTGTCTATCCCTCTCTCTGACTCTCTCTGTCTCTGTAAAAAAAAAAAATTTTTTTAAGTTAAAAAAAATCATTGTTAGAATCACGTTGTTGATTTTAAGATTAATATTGTTCTAACTACTGTATGTGTAAAGTGGGATAAAGAAAATGAAGAGTTATATGATATTCAAATTCTATCATTCCTGGTGTTTTGATACCAAGATTCTTGGTATGGAAAAAATAAATTAAAGGTGTAAGATAGAGTTAAGTATAAGTATAAATTCATGACTTATTTTATTGAATTATTGAAAGGAAGGAAGTGAGGAAGACAAATGGAGGGAGGGAAGAGAAAGGAAGGGGGAAGGAAAGGTAAAAAGGAAGGGGGGAATTGGGAAGCATAGAAATAAAACATATTTCCTAGTTATTTTTACTGAAAGGACTAAAAACAAAGGCCAACTTAATAATAATGAGCATCCTTAGCACAGAGATTGAAGTCTTGAAATATTATTCCTATTTAAAAGAAATCAGGGATCCTTGTAGAAATAGCTAATTAACAAGTTTGGAAAAGAAATATACAAAAATAAATCTGGGGCATTTTGTTATACCAGATATCAAGGAAACTATCAAAGACTACTAGGGTCAATGTCAAAAAGGCTCAGGAGCCAACTTGAAGAGAGTCCCGCCGGCCATAGCTGGCACACACCGAGTATTAGTAAGCATAATAACTACAATGGATTGAAACACATAAAATGTGAATCGACTGTTGAGTCATGTTGAATTCTCTGTACACTCATGATGATACTTAAAAAAAAAGAAAAAGTCACCAATAGAGGAAGCTAATAAGCCACTCATTATTTTGAAACTTGATAAAGAAAAAGACTCAAGCAGTTATTCTGCCTTTGTTATATAAATTATTCCACTGTATAGCCAAGTATAGTTGATTTGGAGAAGATTCTATTTATGGAGTATTTGAGCTGCCCTTCCCTTCCCTTCCCTCTCCCCTTTGTCCTTCCTCTTTCCCTTTCCCCACCCTCTCTTTTACACACACACACACACACGAACACACACGCACACACTGGCATAAGCATACACATGCAGTCGCCCTTATTTCAAACCAACAAAGAGCCTGATAGATGAGACAAATTGCTTTTGGGACTTCAGCAACTAACCTCATATTTGAATGGGACCAAAGTGAAATCAACCTAAACTGCATTGTTATCTACTGTGAATAAAGTGATTTAAATTTCTTTATTGCTTAAGTGAAGCTAATTCATTTATAATTACCTACAGATATACTCATTTATTCAACAAATATTTATTGAATAAATAGCCTGCCCCTAAGGATTTTATAGATCAATATTATATACAGCCCAGGCAAATATAAATCTTTTTTAGTTTTACTATCAGTTTCAGATGCCACTTGGAATTATTTTTATACAAATATAGACTTTTCAAATGTATTATTATAATATACAGCCCAGGCAAATAGGAATCATTTTTAGTTTTACTATCAGTTTCAGATGCCATTTGGAATTATTTTTATACAAATACAGACTTTTCAAATGTATATAATATACATATAAAAATAATTCTGTCAATATGGACCATAAAAGAAATAACACATGTTGCTGCCACATAGTTCAAACTGTGTTATTACAACAGAATCTAGGAACATTTCTAAAAACATCCATATTTTTATATCTTTAATTCTAGATGCAAAAAAGACTGAAAATATAAGTCTGTAAAGGTTCACAGATATCATTTGGTGTGGAAGTCTAAGTTTTATAAAATCGTAAGATTTTAAAGCTCTTGATTTTAAAGTTATTAAAATAGAGGATGGTGCTTATATCTTTACTGATAAAAAGAGTTCTTTAATGTGTCAATGTAATGTATTCATTGGTTCATGGTCCCCAAACCTCCAAGGAGTATAACAAATCTACATCTCTCTCAGCCGAGGATTTTGAATTTAAATTTAAATATATTATATGATATATGATATAACAGCCCAACATATTTTGGAGAATTGTAAACATCTATAATTTCCAATAATGAGTTACACTGTTGGGTCAGTGTTTAAGTAGATTTGTAAAGCCAATATGATAATACAAATGCTGCTTTATTACTTTATCTCCAGTATCTTTCACAACTGAGTGGATTGTCACACTCTATTATGTGGCACACAGATCCATTGGCTGGAGCTATCATGCTACTTGTCTAAAATGCTCTTTGAAAATGAAAATTTGGGCTAAATATAAAGGAGGCAACCTGCCAGTAAGAACTATTCAAACCAAAACGTCTCCCCGAGGAAAATGATAAGAACTCCATTTTAAAATCAGATAAATCAAAATGGTAGGAGGTTCCAACTTGTAAATTTTATGGTAAATACATCAAGATTTAAAGTCAGACTTTTAACCTGACTAGGCTGTGGTGCAGTGGATAGAGTATTGACCTGGAATGCAGAGGACCCAGGTTCAAAACCCCAAGGTCTGCCTTGTGTGTGGGGTCACCAAGTTGAGCATGGGATCATAAACATGACTCCATGGTTGCTGGCTTGCGCCCAAGGATGCTCGCTTGAGCAAGGGGGTCACTGACTCAGCTGGTGACCCCCCACCCCCGTCAAGGCATGTATGAGAAAGCAATCAATGAACAACTAAGGTGCCTCAACAAAGAATTGAGGTTTCTCACCTCTCCTGTCCTGTCTGTCCCTCTCTCTGTCTCTCTCTCTCTTGCTAAAATAAACTCAGACTTTTTTTTAAAAGATTTTATTTATTGATTTTACAGAGAGAAGAGGGGAGAGAACAAGAAGTATCAAGTCATAGTTGCTTCACTTTAGTTGTTCATTGATTGCTTGTTGTATGTGCCTTGACTGGGCAAGCCCAGGGTTTTGAACCGGTGACCTCAGCATTCCAAGTCAATGCCTTATCCACTGCGCCACCATAGGTCAGGCTAAACTCAAACTATTAAACATATTTTTATTTATAGTAAAAACTCAAAGTCCATATCAAAGAAACAGATGAAGTAATAAAATAAAGCCTTTTCTTCCTACTTGTTTTTTGCTGTTGTTTTGCTCACCAAAATATTTTTTAAAGATTGCCATCTAAAAAAGAGCACTGAGGAGTGGAGTGGGACACAAAATAAACAACATGTTTTATCCCCATTTTGTTTTACAGTGGGTTTGGGGTTTGGTTTTAATGAGAAAGGGGATGGCAGATATTGTCAGTAGTAACACTCTGCCTCTAGGAACATGGGTTTAATAATCTCAGTGAGATACCACATGTGCCCAGTAATAGTAGCTACTACATATCACCTGAATGATTCTCATAAAAATGAAGGAAAGAACCTAGGTACTTGGATGGTGTGAAGGAAAATCTTCCTTCCTGGATATGCAGTGAAGACAGGTTTGGGGGGAAAAAAATCTATCTATAAAAAATTATTTTCTGTAATTGATGGAGTTAATTTTCTCTAATAAGAGCCGAACTGAACAGAACTAAACGGTTATTGAATCCACGGTAGTCAGTTAAGCAGGAGGAGTAACATCTAGATGTCCTTTCTCCTCCAGTAAAGAAGTAAAGTACACAACAGTATATATAATATGCTATCTTTCATATAATAAATTCATATTTGCTTGTATTTACAAAAAGACACACTGGAATGATAAAAAAGAAACTAATAAAACTGTAGTTCTTTCAGGATCTGGAGAAGAGGGCGAGGAAAAGGAAGGCATCTGCTCCCTTCAGTTGTGTCAACCAAATCTGCAACCCAAAAACTTATGATAAGAAGAAACAACAGCAAACATTTTTTTCAGAACCCCTAACTGAAAGCTGTAGTAGAGTATTGTTGTGTTTAATTTTCAGATACTGGAGCACTTGCTCTTTATAATTGCTTTCGGGAAAGACTGGAACTATATAGCTTTACCCTCGGTATACATTTGGGCTGATTGTTAGGGTGGGGCCAGAGAGTACTAATCCTATTCAAATAAATGAAAGGAGCTGGAAAAGAAGAGTGTGAACAGTCTTTCTCCAAACTAGACCCCAATGAAATGCAATTACAAGTTATCAGGTACCCTGCATTTTCCTCTCCAAAAGATTCTACAGAACATTACGGTTTAAATGAAATGCACCAAAGCTGGTATCTAGTTACATTAACTCCTAATGTGATTGCTTGGTTTGCTCTCTGCTGGAAGCTTTCTGTCTGTATATACTTCTCTCTACAAATGAATTTTCCCTAGAGGCATCAGGGAAATGGAAAACCTTTCTCTGGGGGCTCCTTTTCTAATTTTTGCCTCTTGCCTTTTGTAAAATACTCAGGTCCTTTAAAGGCATTTCACAGTTTGAGACGTAATTACATTCTGAGTTGCTTTTTTGTCTTCTGGTCCTTCTTTGGTGTTACTAATTTAATGTCAACCTCCAAATAGAGGTTTTTCTTGAGTCCTGAGATCTACCACATTCACATCAAATTTTATAAAACCTTGTGTTCTTAATAAAGTCTACTTTCTCAGCATTGAATTAATAAAATTTTCATAGTTGTTCAAATAGATTTAAACATCACATTTTAAATAGAAAGAGAAGGTTCTACCTAACTGACCTATTTTTCATCTGTGATTTAGAAAAAGGTGAGATTAGCATGGATATTGCATTTTCAAGGACCTCACCACTATTAAATAGACTGTTAAGTGCATTTTATGGCTGAAGAGTCTGTTCCTAGTTCAGTCTACAAGACGTGCTAAGTTCATCTCTACCTGCTACATTGAACATTCACTGACTAAAATACTTTCTGTGGATGTAATACCTATCTCTGTATCTTTTAAGTACATAACTCTAAATATTTTAGCACTAGTAAAACGTAACTCGATAAAAGTCCCAAGAATATATGTTGTCCCTCAAGAAAAATACAGTGTTCATATTTAGTTAATGATATATTTTCTGTGCCCCATTAGCACCTGTATATCACAAGGTGACCAGATGCTGAAAAATAACATAGTCACTCATAAAATGAGATTACAAGTTTTATTTAAACCAAAAAGAGCAATGATAGCTGGTTAAAATGCCATCCTCACATCAATTCAACCTGTTCTCAGGGTTTCAAGGCTCTGAAAGTAGTGCTTTATAGGTTTTTATTTTAATAAACAGGATAGATATTTTATCATTTATTCTTATTGCAATATAGGCCAACTTTAGCATTTGTTGTTATTTTTAAAGAAATTTCTGCCTAGCCTGATCAGGCGGTGGCACAGTGGATAGAGCGTCGGACTGGGATGCGGAAGGACCCAGGTTCGAGACCCCGAGGTCGCCAGCTTGAGCGCAGGCTCATCTGGTTTGATCAAAAGCTCACCAGCTTGGACCCAAGGTCTCTGGCTCGAGCAAGGGGTTACTCGGTCTGCTGAAGGCCCGCGGTCAAGGCACATATGAGAAAGCAATCAACGAATATCTAAAGTGTCACAATGCGCAATGAAAAGCTAATGATTGATGCTTCTCATCTCTCCGTTCCTGTCTGTCTATCGCTCTCTCTGTCTCTGTAAAAAAAAAAAAAAAAAAAAAAAAAATTCTGCCTAACTGTTTACCTTTTCATGTAAGTGATTTTTGAACACAAAAGAAAATGTCAATGATTGAACATGAAATTTTTTTTTTTTTGGTATTTTTCTTAAGCTGGAAGTGGGGAGGCAGTCAGACAGACTCCCGCATGCGCCCCACCGGGATCCACCGGGCACGCCCACAGGGGGCGATGCTCTGCCCCTCCGGGGCGTCGCTCTGTTGCGACCAGAGCCACTCTAGTGCCTGAGGCAGAGGCCATGGAGCCATCCCCAGTGCCCGGGCCATCTTTTGCTCCAATGGAGCCTCGCGGGAGGGGCAGAGAGAGACAGAGAGGAAGGAGAGGGGGAGGAGTGGAGAAGCAGATGGGCGCCTCTCCTGTGTGCCCAGGCCAGGAATCGAACCCGGGACTTCCGCACGCCAGGCTGACGCTCTACCACTGAGCCAACCGGCCAGGGCTAAATCTTTAATTTAAAAATTAAAGATACTTATATAAATTAAGAAATTATTTTTTCTGCATCTCTATCTCTTTCATCAGAGTTTATAATTTATTGTACCATGTCAGCAAACCCAAAAGGAAGTCTGTTCAAGGGGAATTTGGTTAGTTAGTAGGACTACTGACATGCGTTCGCTCATTTGGCATGCCAGAACTTTGATTTTAATTGTTTGGTGGACTCCATCTATTCCAGAGCCATGCATAGTAGTAACTAAAAGAATTCTTCAATTTAGAACTATATGTCCCAAAAATGTCCCTTCAGGTAGGGAAAAAGACAATCTGTTCTGAAGCTACCTAATAGCTTAGACATGCATTCTAAACATTTAAGCCTTTTAAATCCCCCATCTTTAACTTCCTGTGAGGAAATTCTACAAACCATTCTAAGTTTAGAAAAAAAATCTCTTGGTTCTTTTACCTTTCTGACACAAACGATAATGTAGACTTTCTCACTCTGCCTAGTCTTCTATGCTCTCATTCCACTTTGCCAATACCTCCCTTATAGCATCTAATTCATTCCTTGTGTTGTGGTTAGTTATACTCGTTTGCCTGCAACTAGTCCTTAAGCTTCTTTATTTATTTATTTTTTTAAATTCATTTTAGAGAGGAGAGGGAGAGACAGAGAGAGAGAGAGGAGAGACAGAGAGAGCGAAGGAGGGAAGAGCTGGAAGCATCAACTCCCATATGTGCCTTGACCAGGCAAGCCCAGGGTTTCAAACCAGCGACCTCAGCATTTCCAGGTCGACGCTTTATCCACTGCACCACCACAGGTCAGACCTTAAGCTTCTTAAGAGAATGAATGCCTTATTTTTTTCTATATCTTTTTCAATTAAAATACAGTACAGTATTTTAAACCAATGGTTTTACAATAAACATTTGCTGAATTAATTTAAAATTTTATTAACCAACCAATTAATAATCAAGATTTTATTAATTAAAGACTAAGCAGAGCTGTTAAAAGAACTTCTAAATGGCTAGTGGGACCAATAAGGATAATTTAAATATACTTGACAGTGCGTTAGGTTTTAAAAATATCACAGCTCTGGCTGGATAGCTGGGTTGGTTGGAGTCTTGTTTCGATATGCAGAGGTTGCTGAATTGATCCTGGGTCAGGGCATAACATTCAGAAAGAGATTGACATTTCTGTCTCTCTCCCCCTTCATCTCTCTCTAAAATCAATAAATTAAAAATCTTAAACAACTGTTTAAAAAAATGAAATTAAAATATCCCAAAAGGGAAAACAATTTTTTAGACCTATCTGAACGTTATTTTTTTCAGACCATTCAACAATATCTGTTATGATGTATGGGTTTTTCAAATTATTCCTCAATCTGTCCATACACAGGTAACAATAAGTGTACTATTTAACATATCATTGCCTAGAGAAGGGAAAATTATTTCTAGAACATGTTTAACCAAGAGGCCAATACCTCTGCTGACCTACAAGAACATGAAGATGAACGTGATAGGCAGACGGTCCCCCATCTGAGCCTTCATTCACTACCGTTTGATAACCCTTCTTCAGACCCAGCTCAGCAGCACATTCCTGGTCAGCAATCATCGTTGTTCAAGAATACTTTCATCACCTTCTTCTGCTACAGAAATCTGGGGTACATGCTTCACCAGAAAAGGTGTTGCTACTTGAGGGGAAATGCCCTGGAAAGCAAGACACTGGTCATCCTCAAAGATGATTTTGGGCCTTGATTTGAGAGGTTGGTTGGAGCATTGTCCAGATATGCCACATTTGCAGATTCGATCCCGGTCAGGGCACATATAAGAATCAACCACTGAATGTATAAATAAGTGGGATAACAAATTGATGTTTCTCTCTCTCTCTCTAAAATCAATGAATAAAAAGGTTTTTTTTAAAAAAAAAAAAAAGAAGCTGAAGCTCTGCTGGAGACAGATGGCTCAGATGACAGCCAGTATCAACAACCAGACACTGAGTCCATTTTTGTTTATCTAGCTCTTGTCCAGTCACCAGATGACTGTAGCCACATGACTAAGAGAAAACAAAGAGAACTGCCTGGCTGAGTCCAGACCAAATCGCTGAACCTTAGAATTATAGCCAAATAAAATAGTTGTTTAGCCACCAAGTTTTGAGGTAGTTTGTTGTATAGCAATAAATAACTGGCATAATGTAGCTAGTAAAAAATAAAAAAGCAAAAATATGTCTTCCTTTCTCTCTAAAACTCTGGTCACCATGCCGAGAGACAACAGACCTCATATGGGAGTATATTCTACATACTGCTCTGCATCTTGTTTGATTCCCTGAATATAACATAAAACTTACATATATCAGCCATATAAGTGGCCTTTGAGCATTCCATTATATAGATAACTGTATAGCATAAGTTAGTTAACCATACCCCTTGAGATGGGCTCTTCGGCAGTGTCTGTCTGCTTTTCTGTTATTTACAAACACTGATGGGCCCTGGCCAGATAGCTTGGTTGGCAAGGGCATCGTCCAAAAGCTCAGAAGTTGCTTGTTTGATCCCTGGTCAGGGCACATACAGGAACAGATCAATGTTCCTGTCTCTCTCTCCCTGTCTCCCTTCCTCTCTCTAAAATCAATAAATAAACATTTTTAAAAAACAATGATGTAACGATCATCTTTGTACATGTACATCTATGCATACACGCAAGTGTATCTATCGGAAGTAGGGGATGATGATCAAGGATAGTGCTTCCTACCCCATTCAGATCTGGGGAGAGTCCATTCCAACAAACTTCAACCTAACAGCCAGACCTAGCTGGGAAGTCCTATGGGCCAGCCAATGGAAATGAATGTGATCCCTACTGAGGGCCACTTAGTTTTCGTTTAACTTTTGTCTCCCTGCCAAAGTCACTCTGTTGTTCTCAGTGCTGTGTGTTCCTTCTGGTACACTACAGCAGGCCTCTGATCTTTCACCAAAAGCTACATATTCTTTGCCCAGACATCTATCTAAACTTTCTGACTATGATAACAAATCTTACTGCTGCCTCTTACTGAGAGAATCTGCCCCCTGATAAGAGAGCTAGCAAAAAGATGACTGTTGGTAAAATAATAATAATAGCCCTGGCCAGTGGCTCAGTGGATAAAGCATTGCCCAGAATATGAATGTACTGGGTTCAATTCACAGTCAGGGTACACAGAAGAAGTGACCATCTGCTTCTCGCTCTCTCCCTCTCCCCCTTCTCTCCTTTTTTCTCTCCCACAGCCAGTGGCTTGCTTGGTTCGAGTGTGGCCAGGTGTTGAGGATAGCTGGGTTAGTTGGAGCACATCAGCCGCAGGCACTAAAAATAGCTCGGTACTCCAAGCATTGGGCCAAAACAGGGTTGCTGGATGGATCCTGGTTGGGACACATGTGGGAGTCTATTTCACTACCTCCTCTCCTCTCACTTAAAGTAATAATAATAATAACTAATAATAATATCTATTTTTCTCTGCATTATATCACTCAGAGTATGTTTGCTTTACTTCTGTTTCCAAACTCTGCTCTAGCTCATCTTCTATGGTGTTGTATAGAATCCCTATTGTGGTTGTAATTTTCCAGCTTCCTAATAGTTTTGGAGCAAGCTTGACCCTCTCCACAAATGCCTGATGAGAGAAATTGACCTCTAGAGAACTCAAGCCTCCTAGGCTCTGGTTCAAGGCACACACCAGCCCTATCTCTCAAATGTTCTTTTCAGAAAAACATAGCTGTAAGGTATTTTTCCCCACCGAGAAGGAAGGAAGGGGGCTGGAGACACAAAGTGTGGAATAATAAAAGGCTTTATTGAGTACAGCGCGCATCCTACCTGACGAGGTTCCCTAGCCCCGGGGACAGAGGCTAGGCAAGTCGCAAGGAGTGACCCTGCGTGGGAGATATTTAAAGGGTCCCTAGAGTGGTCGAGATAATATTATGTGGTGAAATCTCACTGGCTGATGGACAGTTGTTTTTTTTCCAAAGGGCTCCTGGGAAGTTTCTTTTGGAGCACTTGGTTGTGGGCAGTCCTAGCTAAAGTTCCCAGGCCTGAGCTACACACGTGACCTTCCCCCATTATCCACTGACCTTACAATAGCCAGTCTCACTTTCCAAAAAAACTAAAACCCCCAATTATGAGAAGCCCAGTTTCTGAGGTATGCAAACACTCTGCCTCAGCTGCTGAGGACAAATGACACCAAGCACACAGGACCAAGACTTTCTCACAGCCCTTTCTCTCAGGCATTGATGGAAGGCCTTTTCAGTCAGATACTTCCAGGTTCTATACCTCAGCACACTCTCTTATGCTTTCATTCATAATGACTTGAACCCATCTACGAAACTCATGAGACTGGAAAGTGACAGTGTTTCCTACCCTCCCTTGCAGCTAGAAGTGACCATTGTGTCCAAGTTCTGGTCAATGATATCTGAGAGGAAATCAGCTGGTAGGTCACCTGTGAAAATTTCCTTTCCCGACAAAAAAAGATAGATGCAGCATGCTCTTCCCTATTAACCCCTACCCCTCTTCTGGCAGTTAGTAAAAAAGTAATATCTAGAACTCTGAGCTTTCTATCAACGATGGGGAATGTATTAGTTTTTATATCACCACATTACCAGAAACTTGGTAGCTTAAAAAACAAAGTTCTAGAGGTCAGAACTTTTCTAGCTTTGTAAGGCTGTCTGCAGCCTGGCCCGTGGTGGAGCACTGGTTAGAGCATTGACCTGGAACACTGAGGTCTCTGGTTTGAAACCTTGGGCTTGCCTGATCAAGGCACATGCAACAAGCAGTCAATGAACAACCAAAGTGAAGCAAATATGAGTTGGTACTTCTCGTACAGCCTACCTACCTCTATCTCTTCTCTCTCTCTCTCTCTCTCTCTCTCTCTCTCTCTCTCAAATCAATAAATAAAATCTAAAAGCAAAAGAAAAGCTGCCTGCATTCCTTGACTCATGGCCCCTTTCTCCATCTTCAAAACTGGTAGCATACTATCTTTGCGTCTGTCTGTTTCTCTGACCTCTGCTTCGGTCAACACGTCTCCTTCTCTGCCTCTGACTCTCCTGCCTCCCTCTTGTAAGGACCCTGTAGTTACGTTATGCCCGTCCAGAGAAACCAAGGTAATCTTTCCACCTCAAAATCCTCAACTAACTCACACCTATAAAATTATTTTTGCTACATAAAGTGTATATATTCACAGGTTCTGAGTATTTGGGTGTGGACATCTTTGAAGGGGCCTTTATTTTCTCTACCAAAAGAAATATGCATAATGACCAAAGCTGATAATGGCAAAACAAACGATGAAAAGAGCCCAGATTCTTGATAACATAATAGATTCATAGTACTGTGCCAGCCCTGGATTGTCAGCCTACCTCTATCTAGGTAATTAAATGTCTTCATTGCTTAAGTCACCATTAATTAGGTTTTTATTTCCTTGCAGCTGAACACATTCTAACGGTATGTTGCTTTCGCTGGGCAAGATTTTATGTACTGGATTGAGAGAAAAGTGCTTTACATGCTTTGGTTATATTGAGTTTCCTGAAAGCACCATACTGTCTTGCTTTTAAGTCATTATTTTTCCTACTGACACATTTTTCCTTTCTACCCGCTCTCACATGCACCAACCCTTATGCCACCCCCATTCACCTGGCTAACGCATATTCATCACTTCAAGCTCTACTTAGCTGTCTCTTTCTGCCTGTCTGGAAGTCTTCTCTAATCTACCTCTGCTCACCAAAATTCTGGTTAGGTCTACTGCCTTGGTGCTGCCGTGACAGCCGGACCCTCTCAATCATATTGTTCTTTTCCTCTGTATAAGGTCTTCGGAGACAGAGACTGTGTTCACCTTATTTTTGGCTAGACCCAGATGGAAAGGACATTATCGGGAATCAGTTTCCCTCCATCCCTTAGGTCCGCTTTTCTTTTTCTTGGCTCTATTTCTGGGCAGATTCTTCCCACATAGAACTAGAAGGCCACCGGTAGCATCACACTTACCTTTTACCAACTTGGAAACCTACATGGAAAGAGAGTCGCTCACATTAGGTCCAGAAAAAGAACAGGCCTGACTCTCACTGGCTTAAATTGGGCCAAGCCTGGGCCACATACCAATTTGTGGAACACAGATATGGGGTCAGCCCCACCAGAACCATGAGAACTGAGAATGAGGGAGAAGTTTCACAAAAGAAATCTGAGGCTTTGCTACTAGAACAAAGAGATGCTGGGTAAACAAAAACAACAGTAGACCACTAGAGAAGGTGACACATGTTATATTCTTTTCTTGAGCACTTACTATGCTCCAGACACCAGGCTAAGCCATTTAAAAAAAAATTTTTTTTATTGATTGATTTGAGAGAGGGAGGAAGGACGGAGGAGGAGAGAGAATAAAAAGCATCAACTCATAGTTACCTCAATTGCCTCGCACAGTGCCCCAACCAGGGGCTCAGGCTGAGCCAGTGACCCTCTGCTCAAGTGAGTGACCCCAGGCCTCATGCCAAAAACCTTTGGGTTCAATCCAGCAACACTGTGATCATGCCCATGATTACGCGCTCAAGCCAACCAGAGGCACCGCGCTTTAGCTGGCAACCTCTGGGCCTCCAGCCAGGCACTCCAGCATTTTCAGCCGATGCTCCATCCACTGCGCCACCACAGGTCAGGCCAGGCTAAGTCATTTCTAGTCATTAAAAACAAACAAAAAACAACCAATTACTGAGCACCTATTACATACCAGGCATAAAAACAAAACAAACATAGAGCATTGACCTGGAATGCTGAGGTCGCTAGTCTCTTTACAAACATTTAATCCTCTCAACAGGCACATTAAGTATCTATTTTATTTAACCTAATAGATTAGAAAATAAAATAGCAGGTAGCATAGACTGCTTAAGCAGCTTGTTTAAAGCACATTGTAGCAGGTGCCAGAGCTGAAATTCAAGGTCTATCTGAGAGGTTTAGTCCCAATCTAATACACACTTTGCAAGTATGGATGACAAATAAAGTGAAAGGAGACAGCATCGCCTCTAGTGTCCTACAGACTATTCCATGGAATGCTGGGGTCCCAGACAAGATACTCCAATTAAGTCAAAATGAATATCAAGAGCAGGTAAAGAAATACATATTGAAAGAAAGAAGACAGACCCTGTAGTTTGCAGAAATGAAGGGGAATTTGGGAATCAGTTATACACTTCATTTCATTTTTAGCATAAATGCATCTTCATCTGCCCTCTTAGCTCCTTTCTTCACCCCTTATAGTCATTAAATTATAGAACCCAAGAGCTGGAAGTTAATTTAGAGAGCATCTAGTCAAAGTCTCTTTATAACCCAGAATCAGCCAAGCTCTCCCTGCCTCTTAAGATCTAGTGAAATTGACTCAAACTCCCACTCCACCACCTGTGGAAAATACAGCGTCCTTCCCAACATCTCTGAGAAGACCTGGGGGCTTATTTCCATGGTGGCTTCTTCTGGTTCCATCTGCTTTGTCTGTTAAGTTCTTGGTCTCTGTTCTATATTGTCACTTATCCTTCATCTTAGCCTTGTCTTTGATTCAAACGTATAGTTCAACTCAATTCTACAAAAGAAATATATTAATTTTCTACACCTCATTTTATACTAAAGAGAAAACTCAGGAATGAAGAGATAAGGACTTAGCCCAAATCACTCAGTTGGTGAAGGTCAGAGCTGGGTTAAGAAGTGGGGTCTTCTTTCTGTTTCATCATTCTGCTCAATCAGGTGCCTTTGTGGAGGGCAGAATGGGGTAAGAAAACTTGGATAACTGTGCCCATTCTTTGGCAAATAAATGTAACTCTAATTGTTGTTCTCAGTATTTGGTACTCATTAATTAACAATCCACTTTAATCTGTTCAGGTTGCTATAACAAAATACCACAGGCAGCTTAAACAACAAAAATGTATTTCCTCACAGTACTGGAGGCCAAAAGTCCAAGATCAAGGTCCAGCAGGGTCAGTTCCTGGAGAGAAGTTTCTTCCTAGCTTGCAGGTGGCCACCTCCTGCGTCCTCAAATGATCTCTCCTCTGAGCATGTGGTGGGGGTTGGGAATCTCTGTGAAGTCACTGTCAACTTCTTCTTATAAGGTCATCAGTCCTGTTGGACCTCATTTAAATTTATCTCCTAAAGACCCTCTCTCCAAATACAGTCATGTTGGGGGGTAGGACTTTAACATATGAATTTTGGGGAGACAAAATTCAATCCACAGCACAATCCTATGAAAACTTAGGGAGCCTTGGCCAGGTATCTCAGTTGGTTTAGAGCATCATTCCAATACGCCAGGTTGCAGGTTCAATTCTTGCTTAGGGCACATACAAGAATTAACCAATAAATGCATAAATAAGTGGAACAACAAATCAATATCTCTCTCAAATCAATAAATAAAAATGTTGGGGGAGCCTGACCAGGTGGTGGCACAGTGGATAGAGCATTGGACTGGGACGCGGAAGACCCAGGTCCACAACCCGAGGTCGCCTGCTTGAATGCAGGCTCATCTGGTTTGAGCACAGCTCACCAGCTTGAGCCCAAGGTTGCTGGCTGGAGCAAGGGGTCACTTGGTCTGCTGTAGCCCTCCGATTAAGGCACATATGAGAAAGCAATCAATGAATAACTAAGGTGCCGCAATGAAGAATTGATGCATCTCATCTCTCTCCTTCCTGTCTGTCTGTACCTGTCTGTCCCTCTCTGTCTCTGTCACACACAAAAAAGTTGGGAGAGGTGGGAACCCTGTGTTATCTCAGGAAACATTTTCATCTGCCTTTCCAACTCTTAGTAAGTCATAATTAAGAAAATAATGAACTATGGATAAACTTTTAAATTAGTAGGACAAAAGAACTTGCATGTAAAACATAGGAAGACCAACTGTCCCAGTTTGCCTGGGACTGTCCCGCCTACCAGTCTCCAAAATTGGATTTTCTCTGGAACCAGAAACAACTGTACTCATCCAACATACTTTTTGTTTTGTTTTGTTTCGTCATGTCTTTGGTTTCGGTCCTCAAAATCCAAAAATGTAACTTATTTTGTTTCTTATGATCTCTTTTTCTTGAGGGAGTTGATAACAGGTCTTGGCTTGAATGGGAGAGAGAGATGGGATTAGAGAGAGAGAAAAAGAAAGATTGCACTGAAGAGCCCAAAATAATTTCACAGGAAGTGCAATGCTCCTCTGCTTTCAAATCCCCAAATCTACCCAGAGGAACATTTATCTCAACTCTGGGAATCAGCCTGGCTTAGGGCAGACCTCACTACCCTCACCATCTTCTCCCTGGTTTCTTTTCCTCTCTCCTGCCCAAGGCTAGGAAAGCTTATATCATTTGGACAGGTGAGACTCTTTATCTTTTGTTCCAAAATCAACTGCTATCCCATGAACTTTTTCCCAAATATTTATGCTTTTGATTGGCAAAGAGCCCAGAGTTTCTTTCAAAAAGAGTTCCTTCCCAAAGTACTCTTTAAATTTTGTTTTTTAATTTATTGATTTTAGAAAGAGAGGGAGAGAGAGAGATAATACAGAGAAACATCAATTTGTTGTTCCACTTATTGATGTATTCATCAGCTCATCCTTGTTTTTGCCCTGAATTGGGACTGAACCCACAGTCAACACTTTAACCAACTGAGCTACCTGATCAAGCCTTCCAAAGTACTCTTTTTGCCATGAACTTCATAATGTCTGTTGTTGTTGTTTTTGTTGTTGTTGTTTTGTATTTTTCTGAAGTTGGAAACGGGGAGGCAGTCAGGCAGATTCCTGCATGTGCCTGACCGGGATCCGCCTGGCATGCCCACCAGGGGGCGATGCTCTGCCCATCTGGGGCATCACTCTGTTGCAACCAGAGCCATTCTAGCACCTGAGGCAGAGGCCACAGAGCCATCCTCAGCGCCTGGGCCAACTTTGCTCTAATGCAGGGGTCCCCAAACTTTTTACACAGGGGGCCATTTCACTGTCCCTCAAACCGTTGGTGGGCCAGACTATAAAAAAAACTATGAACAAATCCCTATGCACACTGCACATATCTTATTTTAAAGTAAAAAAACAAAACGGGAAGAAATACAATATTTAAAATAAAGAACAAGTAAATTTAAATCAACAAACTGACCAGTATTTCAATGGGAACCATGGGTTTGCTTTTGGCTAATGAGATGGTCAATGTGCTCCTCTCAATGACCACCAATGAAAGAGGTGCTTCTTCTGGAAGTGCGGTGGGGGCCGGATAAATGTCCTCAGGGGGCCGCATGCGGCCCGCAGGCCGTAGTTTGGGGACCCCTGCTCTAATGGAACCTTGGCTGCGGGAGGGGAAGAGAGAGACAGAGAGGAAGGAGAGGCGGAGGGGTGGAGAAGCAGATGGGTGCCTCTCCTGTGTGCCCTGGCCAGGAATCGAACCCGGGACTCCCGCATGCCAGGCCAACGCTCTACCACTGAGCCAACCAGCCAGGGCCCATAATGTCTGTTTTAAAACTCAAAAAGTAAGCAGATATTTTTTTTCTGTATGAATTTCTGCTGTAACAAATAATAATAGCTAATATTCATTATATTTTATGATAATGATAACTTGTGGCAGTTTTGGTGAGAATTAGATGAGTTAATACTTATTTATTGCCTAACACAAGTTAGCATTTACAAGTTTTTGTTGGCCAAGCACTGTGGTAAGCAGTTTACATGTATTTGCACAACTTCATGAGTTAAGTACTCTTATTATCTCCTTGTTACAGATGAGACACTAAGCAGCAGTAAGGTGATACAGGTCACACAGCTGCTAAGTGGGAGGGCTGGATTTCAAGCCCAGGCAGTCAGGATCCAGACTATGCAACACTGCTTCTACTTCTCTGAGAGAAAATAAAGCAATTGCAGGAAATTCCAAGGAAAGAATCAAAGGTTGGCGTTTTAAAAGATTACTGCAGCATTCAACTTTGAAATGCATCAGAAAAATAAGAGGAACTGATAAATCAAAGAATGGATAGCTGGATTAATTATATG
The DNA here is from genome assembly GCF_036850765.1 of Saccopteryx bilineata. NCBI lineage: Eukaryota > Metazoa > Chordata > Mammalia > Chiroptera > Emballonuridae > Saccopteryx > Saccopteryx bilineata. The sequence continues at coordinate 238,570,716 of NC_089492.1, forward strand.
ATAGAGCAAGTATATTAGGATATTAATGGTAGAATGGTGAGTATACAAGTGTTTGTTGAAAAATTCCTTCAACTTTTCTGTATGAAATTTTTCATAAGAAAATGTTGAACACTCTCCCCAAATATTACTGCAACATATTTGCACCCTAGGAAGAACCATGTTTGTGATTCTGTCTTTTAAAAATAAAATTTTGCCCTAACCTAACCAGTGGTGGTGCAGTGGATAGAGTGTTAACCTGGAGTGCTGAGGTTGTCAGTTCAAAACCCTGAGCCTGCCCGATCAAGGTTCATACAAGAAGCAACTACTACAAGTTGCTGCTTCCCACTCCTTCCCCCTTTTCTTTCTCTCACTCCTCTCTCTCAAATCAATAAACAAAATATTCTTTAAAAATGCTGTCCTATTCAGCACCTCATTATATATGATAGCACACATATAATTGTTAACTTGTAAAGACTAGGCAAAGTGCTATGGAACTCTTAAATAAGAGTGATCACAGTGGATTTTCCTAAAAACCTCATGGAAGAAGTTTAAAAATACCCAAGAAATGTTACTGTGAATCCCATTCCTGCATATTGTAGCAAGTAGGGAAAGGGAGAGAAAAAAAACTAAATTATTATGTTTAGAGCACAGTAGAAGGCCTCTGTGCTGATAATCAGTGAATAAACATTTCTAAGGAGTGAAGTTAGAAGTTGAATGCAAATTATTTGAAAATATTTACATTGTATCATTGAGCGAGTAGTACTAAGATAATAAGAAAAGTTAACATCTGTTGAATGCTTATTATATAACCAAGATTGTTTAAATACTTTATATGTATTAACTCATATAATCTTCTTACCAGCTCTGCAAGTGAGAAATGGAGAGACAGACAGACAGACTCTGCATATGCGCAACCAGGATTCACCAGGCAAACTCACTAGGGGGTGATGCTCTGCCCATCTGGGGCGTTGCTCTGTTGCAACCGGAGACATTCTAGTGCCTGAGGTGGAGGCCCTTGAGCCATCCTCAGCGCCCCGGCCAACTCTGCTCCAATGGAGCCTAGGCTGTGGGCAGGAAAGGGAGAGAGAGAGAGAGAGAGAAAGAAGAGGAGGAAGGATAGAAAAGCAGATGGGTGCTTCTCCTGTGTGGCCTGGCTGGGAATCAATCCAAGACTTCCACATGCCAGGCTGATGCTCTAACATTGAGCCAACCAGCCAGGGCCTAAGGTTAGGTACTTTTATTGTCCCCATTTAACAGAGAAGGTAACTAAAACAGAGAGTTTAAGTGACTTGTACAAGGTAACATAGCTGAAAAAAGATGGAGCCAGAATTTGAAATTAGGCAATCTCATTTCCACTCCTGTGTCCTTAACCACTCTCTTATATTGCCTTTCCTTAGGGTTGTAAGTAGTTAATTCATAATGCGTTTCTTTCCCATATTAATTTTGAACCAGTTGAGAAGCAGACAAAGAAGTCAGAGATAAGCAATATTAGCTTTATTTCTAATGAGAGTTAAAATAAATTACATGCAACCAAGTGGACTTGCTAATAGTTGGTGAACTAGTCAGATTTATCTACCCAGTCATAGGCAGCAATTAACAGTTGCAGAACTCAACCACAAATACAAAGCATATTCTGCTAAGGTCATGGCATGGCAGAGGCTAGAAACCAAAATGCATCCTCTCTGCAAGTAGGCAGGTCTAAAACATGCAGGAGTGGCTGATCCACCCTCCTTGTTCTCTCTTGCAAACTCACTAATCAGATAAATCATCTTCTCTCCCTTAGAGAAAGAGGCAGTAGGAGAGAAAGAATCACATGTCCTCTAATGAAAATTCCTCCCTATGGAAACACGTTGGGTATGAAATAAGTATTTTTCACACCTTGCACCTCTTAGTTATTAAATTCAGCTGTTTAAGAAGAAAAAATGACTTGATTGTACTCACACACACATACACAGATAAACACACACAAATAATGTGAAGGCTTCCCAGAGAGCATGTGTAATACCTGAAACCGACATACCCCTAGGGGGCCTGGAGGATAGAAATTTAAGAACAGTATCTAATAGAGGTAATCCACCTAAAGAACTAAACACAGTTCCTGACATGTGGTAAGTGGTCACTTAATCTTCTTAGCTCCTACCCTTATTATTGTAGTTTCATTGTTGTCCTGTTTCAGCTTCAATTCACTTTTGATGTGAAAATACAGAATAAAATCATTTAAATGGATTCCTGGCCAAGTCTTGTTCAGAAGACAGAAACATTTTACATTTTATAATACCACGAATAGCCCTGGCCAGATAGCTCGGTTGGTTAGAACATTGCCCTGAAGCACAGAAGTTGCCTGTTCAATCCCGGGTCAGGACACCTACAGGAATAGATTGATACTCCTCTCTCTCTCTCTCTCTCTCTCTCTCTCTCTATCTCTCTCTCTTCCCCCCTTCCTTTTTCTCTAAAACCAATAAAAACAAACAAAAATAACTCTATGATTTTTTGTAAAGCACTTTAACATATATTATCTCATTGGATTCCAAGAACAACCCTGGTAAGGAAGATATTACAGTGGAAATTACATTTTTTACAGCAGTTAAATTCTAACTTAACATATAAGATTTAAAAAATCAAACATAATGAAAATTAGTGACAATAATCCCTTAAATATGCCCTTACAGGATACAATCATACCATCTCCTCCTTAACAAAGCCGGCTTGTCCTCCATTGTGGGAACAGGCTGAGGCCTCTCTGGTTGAGCTCTAGATGTAATTGCTGGCTTGCACTTAGACATCGTGTTGTACAAAAAGTAAGGACTGCATATTTAAACACTGAGATCCCATCCCATTTTCTATAGCAAGATGTTCGCACTGTTAAAGACATAAAAGAACTGAGACTAAATGTGAAATATCTAACTTCATGCCATGATTTCTTCATTTTCCTGTGTCTCATGTCCATTCATTCATTTCTCTCTCCTCTCTCTCTCACACACACATACTTTTAAACTGATGTTTGGTTTAATTTGAATAAACTAAACAGACATAATGTCTCCATTAGATTATCATAACCTGAGGTTTACAGTTTCAAGTAATTTAGCCACTGTCACCAGGCAATAAACCTCAGCATATATAATATCTGAAACTGACATAGCCCTAGAGGGCCTTTAACTATACAGTATCAATCCTCCCATTAACCTGAGAGTATAACCAAGGTGGTTTTTACAAGTTCAGAATTATGTATTTGCTTATTAAGATTCAATCTAGGCAGATAGCAACTTCTACTGATATCTTAGTCTAAATCTAGAGAAATGTTAAAATTAGTCCACCTAGACCAGAGCTCAGCAAAGACATAAGGCATATGTCCTTGTTCTTGTGAAAGTGCTATCATATCTTTAATGACTATTGTCAAGACCTCTCATCCACAAGACTGAAAAATACCCCGAAAGTGAAAAAGTGATTTACCAGTGGCACTACAGAGTAAATTGTTTCACATTTGTTAAGTTCTGAGAACACAAAAATGATACTTAGTTCAAATAGATGAAAGGAACAGTGGTCTCAGCAACTTCATTTTTAAATATGAAATGTGACAACTATTGCTATATATCAAAGAAAAATAAAGGTAGCCTCATGAAAATATGACTGCTATAAAATCAGCAAAACTGTAAAGTAATAATGGCCAATCCAAATTTACATTATCATAATAAACCTTTATATTATGATCCCCACTTTATAGTTAAGAAGACTGAGATTCAGTGAGACCAAATAACTTTGATCAAGTTCACACATGATGAAAACTGCAAAACCAAGGAAATGGCAAAACCAAGATCTGACCCTAGGATGATCAGATCCAAAGCTCATGCTCTGTCCAGAATATCATTCTATGTCTCAAATTATAAACCATCCCTAGCAAGGAAGTCAATTTTGAAAACACAGTATAGCTATCTCTTACATCAGGGGCCCCCAAACTTTTTACACAGGGGGGCAGTTCACTGTCCCTCAGACCGTTGGAGGGCCGGACTATAAAAAAAAACTATGAACTATGCACACTGCACATATCTTATTTTAAAGTTAAAAAAAAAACAGGAACAAATACAATATTTAAAATAAAGAACAAGTAAATTTAAATCAACAAGCTGACCAGTATTTCAATGGGAACTATGTGCCTGCTTCTGGCTAATGAGATGGTCAATATCCGGTTTCATATTTGTCACTGCTAGCCGTAACAAGTGATATGTGCTCCTCTCACTGGCCACCAATGAAAGAGGTGCCCCTTCCGGAAGTGCAGCGTGGGCCGGATAAATGGCCTCAGGGGGCCGCATGTAGTTTGGGGACCCCTGTCTTACATGGTAAGTTTTCAGCTTTTATAACTTAAGTTTTTTCTCACACGTTATCTCATTTATATAAGAATATTTCAAAGTAACAGATAAATAGAATTCATTAAGTATGTATATTGAATATACTATACTAGAACAGTGGTTTCCAAAGTGGAGGATTCACTAACAGTCTCCTGTAGGGCTTCTTCAAGTCATTCATGTAAGCCCATGGGTGGTGGTGGTAGAGAAGGTGATTCGTTATCTTACCTTGAACTACAATATACACTAGCAATAGCAGAGTAAAGGAGTCATCAAAGTGCTTGAGGTCTAAATGACAGATACCTTGGAATCGTAGAGACCTTAAATCAAGACAAAGGTGAAATGAAGGTTTTAAAAAATCTCTAAATTTTTAAACAGTTACTCAAAAAGATCTGTTGGCTAAAATTTTGAAATGATAGTTATAATACTATAATTCCTCTCTGTCTTTCTCTCAGCTAAATTTTTAGTAGTGGTCTTTATGTGGGCAAATATAGAGCCTATCAGATATTTTCAAGTTCAATGTCAAGACTAGGACCAGGAATTAGTCTTGTCTTTTAATCCAGTCTGTTAACTCTTGCACTCAATTCCCTCCAGAAACAAGAGCAACTTTATCATGTGGTCATAATTCCTGATGTATGTGGAAAGGTGATGCTATTGAAATACCATCAATAAAGCAGATGTTTCACAGTAGTTGTGATTAGTTTGTGCTGATCTTGATACCACCTTGCTCTGGTAACCAATATTTACATTTGCAAGATGGTAGAACTTGAGAAATGGTGTACTGGTATAATCTGTAACAATGGCAAAGAAAGAAGCTAACCAGGCTAAACAAAGACTAAATCAATAGGGACCACATGAAGTAAACATATTTTTGCAAAAACAAAAACAAAAAAACATTAAGTGTATAACACTAAAGAGTCTATTATCTTGCTCCCAACTGGAGGGCAGTGGCCAAATAATCTGGGATTTTCCTTTCTTCTCCTTCTCCTCCTCCTTCTCCTCTTCCTCCTCCACCTCCTCCTTCTTCTTTTCTATATTAAATAGTAGAATCTACATGAATATTTTTCAGGAAAGATATCTAACTTCCTAGTTTCATATGTTGAATGATTTGGATGACCAATAGGGAAGAAGAAACTTTTATGTCAATAGTTACAGCAATGAAAGAAAAATTAAATAATGTTTAACTTCTTAAAAATTCTTTCTAGTTAAAAAAAAAACACCATGCGATTCTACCCACCATCCCACAAGACTTTTACCACCAGTGTAGTCTAACCCTAACCCCAGGAGAGGTGATAACTAACCAGGGCTCACCAAGTGGGTCTCAGTGCAAAGTCCATGGACTACCCGGGAACGTGTTTACTTAATACCGAATCCTGACCCTTTTTCAAAGCTTTAGCTTTTGCTCAGTTTTCCCCACCAACAGTAGTTCTAATATAGAAGCCAAACCACAGTGTATTCTTTGTGTTTCTAAATAAAGAAACCCAACACTTGATAATAAAATCTGTAATATTAAAATCTAAGCAAATGACTCTCAAATTCTCTATATTTTACTAAGGAAATAAAAAGGTTCTAGAAAAGAAAGAAACTCTCACAAATAAAGATGCCCTCAGTGCAGTGGGTTGTTTTGTGAGGTACTGATTCCTCAGCTACTGGAAAAACTGAAGCAGAAGCTGGTTAAGGTGCCTGACCAGGCTGTGGCAAAGTGGATAGAGCATAGGCCTGGGAAGCTGAGGACCCAGGATTGAAACCCCGAAGTCCGGGCTTGAGCCAGAGTTTATCAGCTTGAGCTCTGGCTTGAGCACGGGTTTATAGACGTGACCCCAAAGGTCACTGGCTTGAACAAGGGGTCACTGGCTCTTTTGGAGGCACCTGCCCCCCCCCAGTCAAGGCACGTATGAGAAAGCAATCCATGAACAACTGCGAAGAGTCTACGAAGACCTGATGCTTCTCATCTTTCTCCCTTGTTTGTCTGTCCCTGTCCATCTCTCTAAACAAAAAGAGAAAAGCTAGCTGAGGATGGTACTGGAGAGGGTTTTTCTCCATTAGCTGGGAGGTGGAACTGATTGCTGATGTTTCATTGTAGAAGAGTTTTCAACTAATTTTCAATGGCAGAGAAAACATTCCAGGAAATCCGATTGTATTATGACTGTGGATGTGTCTTTTAAGATCTCTGATAAGTGTTTTTTTCTCTTCAAATACAAGCAAACGTTTATTTAGAATGTCACAGAGGTAGAAGAAGTGAGCCCTGAAGGAAGAGAGCCAATGGGGCTGCATGGGCTCAGTGAACAGATTACCGAGGCAAACGCAGGGCCCTCGGACCAGGGAGAGGGAGAGACACGCCTAAAGGAAGAAGGGAGGGCTCTACCTTGTCATTTATTAGACAAATAATTTTGATCATCCCCTTTGTGTTCAGCAATGTCAGACAGTAAGTAACTTACTAAGGCATCATGATAACGGGCCATTTTTTGGTAGGTGGGCTCCAAGAAGGCGCAACTAACCCGAACTGGGAAGCTCGCAAAGGAGGCGCTTCTGGAGGAGGGGCTCCCGGAGGAGGCACCGCTGTCCAGGGGAGCTAGATAGCTAAGAAAATTGAGGGTTTAGGGTTGCTCTGGCGCGGACAGCCAGGCTCCCTGCGATCCCAGGCACGCGACCCTTGCGGAAAGGGGTCAAGGGCAAAACGTGTTCTTGATCTTTTGGAGAAAACTGAGCCTCGCTTACCATCTGTGGAGAGGAGAGTGGAAGGGAAGGAGGGAGGAAAAGAATCAAAGCCCGCTCTTCAGTAAGACCTGCACTGTACGCAGCTCCTACTGCGGGACCCCGGGACGGAGCGGTCCGGATGCCGAGCCCGCTGAGCCGCGACTGTCTGGGCAGGCACGGGGGAGAAACCCTGCGCGCACAGGCGGCTGGGGGAACAGACCCGGGTTGCGGGAAATCCCCATCCCTCCATCACCTTGCGGGGTCTCCAGAGCCCTCGCGAGCCTCCCTAGGACCGCCCAGGGCTGTGGCCTAACTGCCGTGTAGTAAACTTGCCCTGGTTCCCAGAGACCCCAGGTTCACACCGCGGGCACTGGCTCCGTGTCGCGAGCTCCCCGAGATCGGACAAGTGTGGCACTGCTGCGTAAAGCCCGGAGGAGAGTCCCCACGGAACCCCCAGCGACCCCCACCCCCGCAGGGGGTGCCTTTTACGGGTGGACTTCCTTCCTTCTTAATCCAAATTCTCTTCCCTCTTCTCTCCCTCTAGGAAGGGCAGGGGAGGGAGCCGAGCAGGAATCCCTCTGGCCGAGCCCCCCGAGATTGCGCAAGGGTGGACCCAGTGTGGGCGGGGGCCGGGGAGGGCGCGCCCGTGGGGACCAACTCGCGACACCCGACCGCTGTGGCCGGGCCGCTGCCCTGCGAGGTCAGGGGGAGTTTGGGGCCTGGAGTTCCCGCCTTCTCTCTTCTCCTCCCCAATCACGGGACCCGAAGGGAATCGAGCCGTCGGTCCGGGCAGAGCTGCCCAGCGCGGGGCGCAGCGGGAGCCCGCGGCCGCGGGACCAGCCAGGCTCGGTCGTTGCCCTTCCCGGAGCCGAGTCCCGCTCTGCCCAGCGCTCCGCTGTGTTAGTCCTTCTTCCTCTCCTCTCCATTCGTCCCAATATTCCTTGCCCCACTGTTAGCTTTTTCTTTCCATATCTTACGCGTGGGCTGCTAAGTGACCTTGGGGAAGTCGCAGAACCCTCTGTGCCGGTGTGAAAAGAGGGGCAGGGTGTTCTCTAGGCTGTTTTTCTGAAGATGCCTCTAAAATCCGGCCCCGGAAGACTCAGACGAGGGAGTGAGGGTGTTCCTTCTCCCTCTGCGCCTCGCCCACAGCAGCACAGAGCAGTGTGCACAAGCCCAAAACCATCTGGAAAAGAAGGGCTTTTGGTACGACTTCTATATTAAAATGGGGAGGGGATTAATTTAATTCTTATTTTAGAAAACTCTGAAAATAAGATGATAATGCTTTCTCACGACTTCTTGATTGATTTTGCAACACTCCAAATTTTGTTCTGTGTACCCGCCCTCCTCGGCTGGTTTCCCCCCTTGAAGCAAAGAATGGCGTGTACATTCCTAAGAGGGCAGGGGGAGGGGTGGTGATGGTTAGAGCGAGAGAAGTTGGCTCTGGGTGTGATTCTGCCAACTGTTGGAGGGAGGCAAAGGAAGGGTGGTCTTTTCCGCGGGGTTGGGATCTGGTTGCCTTTAACTCGCCCCCGAGGCCGCGACTCGCGCTAATGGGAGTCTGTCAACGGAGGGCTCGGGTTTCCCCACTTGTGTCCATAGTGGAAGCATAGGGCTAAACAGCGAAGTAGACCGCTCAGCCCGAAAGAAATATGCCAGTCCTCCGGAGAGGGCTGAGGGCGGGTGGGCACCGCGGGCTCCTCCTCGGGCCCAGGCTGTGGTGGAAGGACTCGACTAGGAGGACACTCCACGTTTTAAAACTCCCTCCCCTTCTCATCAGCCTCTTCTGCTACACCCTTTCCCGAAGCAGGCGGCTAAAAGAGGTCCTATGACCTTTCTTAGAAAAAACCCCTGCTTTTCACACCTAAGATCCAGTTGTTCAAAAACAAGCCAATCGCTGCAGGTGTTGGAACAGAGACGCTTTTCTGTCCAGAAGACATAAAAACAAAGACAAAAATCTCCTTACATGCCCTTAGCTCTTAACATTTTATGAAATATTTTCCACTGATACTAACCTAATTCTGCAAGCCCAAGGAGCAAGCAGACTGCTTGTTCTCATTGTAGATGCAAGGAAATAAAGAGACTCAAAGAAACAGCAGTTTGTGTCCAAGGTCACAGTCAGGAAACGCCTGATCCCTGATCAGGACCCCTCTGCAAGGGTTCTTCATTCCATTGCTTCCTGTCATCTCCTCCCATGAAACACACACACACACACACACACACACACACACACACACACACACCCCTGGTGAGACCTGGGCACTTTGTGATTGTCCTTCCAACCCCCTCGTTCTCCTCCCCCCAGCGAGGAGGAGGACTCTCAGTAGTTTATGGTGCAGTTTGCCACCATCACAGAGACAAGTGGGGTCCGATGAACACATGGCTCTTAATCTGACTTTCTTTCAGATCACATTCTCCTCAGGACAGTTCTTCAAGGAACCCACCTGCCCTCTCAACACACACACACACACACACACACACCAGCCTTTAATGTTCCCCTTAATGCCAAGATTCTCCTATAAACCATATTAAATAAATAACCTCAAATATAACTCTTAATTGCTTCCAAGTCGATGTTTCCTCATCACTAAACTTTATTGCTACCCAATCTTTCGGACAAATTCCCCTCGGCACTGTGTCCCTTTCAGGAGACAGGACAAGGTAAGCAGCTTCTCTGAAATTTGACCTGGGTGTCCCAGGCCCGGAGGATGAACAAGGGTGTCAGTGTGCTCCGAGTCTGAGGGGCCTCGGAGGGCTGGGGCTGGACTCTCGGAGACAAATGGGGAAGTTTTATTTCTGCTCGTTGCCCCCTACAGGCCACACGCGCCATTGCAGCGAGAGTCCTGAATGTCCCTTTCATACATTTTGCTTGTTCTCTTTTCTAGGAGCTCTGGATCCCTTCTCCATTCCCTGAGGGACTGCGTGCGGGGACCCCACTCAGGGACTACGCCCTGGGATGCTCCAAGGATCATAGGCCTCGGAATATAATTGACGTTCTAGAAATAAGTGTCGGAGAAAGTGGAAACCAGTTTAAATTCGTGTGTAGCCGAAAGCTAAAATCCTCCCCACAAAAATCAATCCGACTTGCCACTTTTGTTACAAATAAACCTGCCTAAGTGGAATAAAACGCGGGTATCAGTTGTGTTGTCTTTAAACCTCAATGAAAGAAGGGATTTCAGTGTCTTTCGTTGCCGGTGCCCGCGTTCAGTCATATCAAATAAGAGCTCCAACGCCCCCCCCCAGCCCCCCCCCCAGGCTAGCGTTCATTATACATGATTTTTGCATTTTCCCTTCTACTCTAAACCTTCGTGCTTTAACAAGCTTAAACCAAAAAGAGCTTTCCAGAGGGCACATCCAGGCCTATTTCCCAGACATCCGCCAGCACTTTAAACAGCCGCTGCCGGTTTGGGGTCTGGATCTGAAAGTCTCCTATCATCCAAGAAATAAAGGAAGGGGACCATCTCCAGGCTAGTTCAAGGTTAAGAAGTGGCTGGAAGTTGTCAGTGGTTCTCTCCTCCTCTACACCCCAAAGCCTAAGGCATCGCTGGAAAAAACCCTACGGATCTTAAGCGGCGGCTTGTGGCTGAGTGTCAAGCTGCAGGCGCAGGCTCGGCCGGTATTACTGCTATGCGCGGAAATATGAGCGAGTAATTTTATAAGTAACAAAGGATCAGGGATGGAATGAGGCCCCTGTTATCCAATGTCATTTAGAAGCCTTGGATCAGCAGCTTCTTGAGGCTAAAAGTGAATGCAAGAAGCCCTGCCTTTCCCTTTTCCCAGGAGTGTCAGCTATATTTAGAAATAACCTCTATGTGTTTGCACAAATCATGTGCCATTTGCTGTTTGTGTAAAAACCGATTAGCCAGACACAACTGTGAAACAACTTGTTACTTTTATAGCTGCGACACACAAACAAATTTAGATCCGTTTAGTTTTCCTTGTAAAAGGAGATTAGAAGGGACCCGCCCGGAGACTGTGGGGTCCATAATCTCCTCTCCGTGAAGGTTACTGTTGCTCCTCTCAGCGGCAGTTATCAGGTTCTTGTTTATCAAGTTGAACGATCTCACCCCCAGCAGCTTGTTTTATTTTAGGACCCTGATCCAGAAGGAATGTTTGCTCAGACACCATCATGTGTACCGTTTATCAAGAAAACAGATTCGGTATTTGCGAGGAAGGTCTTTCAAGGCGACTCCCTAGTCCACGCCGACTGCAAAGAAGTAAGGGTCGGATCTGAAGCCGAGAGGCATCTCCGCGACCAGGAGGCGAGGTGGACGCCAGCGCCAGAGACCCGTGGCCGGGTTTTGCAAACAGGATGAACCTAGAGCCGAACTGTCAGTACTGCTACCCGCTCCAGCTTTGAAAAGTGACTTCGCATAAGTAATTGTAACAGCTAAATTAATTACAAAATAATTAGAATTGATGCCGTTTGAGGATATATATGGTGGTGGTGGTAGGAACCAGCATCCGGAGTCTAGATGTTTCATTTGTACCTTAATACTTTTAAGGTTGCAACAGCTGAAATGTGCATTAAAAATAATATATGAGGCCATCTCCCCATTCCTGTCCTATGATCTCGCATTTCACACTAACCTAGCCTAAGGTATATGTTTGTTTGTTTGTTTTAACTAAAAAAAGGGGGAGGGTGATGTGCACCTGTTTTTAAAAGGGTATTAAGGCCACACTATTCCTTGGCCTTCAGGAAGACTGCGGATTGGAGGGAGAGGAGGCATTCAAAGGAACCCTTCAGAAATGGAAATTATGTGTGGATTGCCCTAGAAAAGAGGTATCTTATTTGCAAATGTTTAAAAATAAAACTATGTATTATCTACCAGGTTAATATAATAAAATTTCACTGCAAAATTCTAATGCCATAACATACATTTAAAATTCAACTGGGTTTACCACTTCCACTTAAGCAATGAAAATAAGTAATTTCAAAAACCTAAGATTTAAATGCTAAAAAATGAGGGCTATGATTGAAATTTACAGTCTTTTGAAAGGATAATTCTAATGACCAAGAACTCACTTTTGGGAAATTTTCATTGTGTAAAATGTCAATATTTTTTTTAAAATAAGATTATGCTGTTGTTTAAACTAAGGTTGTTTTTAAAATAGCAGTTTATTTTATCTGCAGAAATATCTGGTCATTTAGATTTAATGGATTGAGATGAATAAGATCATTGCCCACATCCAAGTTTTATGTAAAAACTAAAAGAAAAATATTAATACGATTTAAGTTAGCATCTTCTTCCCTTTCTCCAGTTAAAATTTTCTACAATCAAATTATTAATTTGCAACCTCTTCGAATTTCTGGAAAAGATAAAATGCACATACCATTTTAAAATCTTGTCATTTATCTCAGACACCTAAATGAAACACTAGGCTGAGCATTTTAAAAATTTATTTACAAAGTTGTGTACAACACGATGGAATAACATTTAGAATATCATATATATTCATCCATATATAAACAGATTTTTATAATAGAATGACACTTCTCGCCTTTTGAAAAATTTTTATATTTAAAATCTCCCAACGCCTCTGTACATCTTTTCTCACATAAAACTGTGGAGAGTGAACCTTCAAAAAAAATGAAAGTTCAGAGCTCTAATCTACTGAATTTGTTTTTTTCTTAAAAAAATAAAAACCCCAAAAGGAAAGTCAATAATTTTTATACAAATATGTACAAAGAATTTCTCTTCCATCCCCATGGTGTTGAGAGCAGGCGCCGTCAGGGTGTATTTTTGGAAAATTGGGTTCTCGGTTTTACCTGCACGGAAAGCTCTCCCCGGCGGGCGCGCGCGGCGAGCTGGCTCCGCCAGCCCAGGTGTGCGCGGGAGGGTGGAGGCTGCGGAGGGCGACGCCGCGGGGTCAAGGGGAGGAAGTGGAGGAGAGGCCGAGGCTGAGTCCTGGATTGGGCGGGGGGCCGGGGCCGGGGCGGGGCGCCCAGCCTGGGAGCGCAGCGGCCACCCCGGCCGGCCGCGGGGCCCCGAGTCCCGGCCATTGCGAGTCCCTATTGCGCGGGCCACTTGGCTTGCGCGGCGGCGGCGGCGGCGGCCGAGGCTGCGGGCTGCAGGAACTGTCCGGAGAGCGGCACGCTCAGGATGGGCGCGATGGTGGCCGTCGTCCGGCTCAGCGACAGCGGCTGGTGCGTGGCCATGAGCGCCGCTGACTGCACCGTCCCCGGCGGCCTCAGAAAGGACTGCGCGGAGCCCCCGCCTCCCCCGGCGCCCCCAGTCACCCCGGCGCCCGCCGCCGAGCCCCCGGGAGCCGCGGGGCCCCCGCCGATGATGTTCTCGATGCTGAACGACGGCCGCGCGCTCGGCTCCGACTTGATGAGCGACGCCGTGGTGCCCGCCGCGCCGGCCGTGCCCGCAGCGGCCGCGGCGGCGCCCAGACTGTTGAGCTGCAGCTGCAGGCTGGGCCCGAGCTGAGAGCCGAAGGCGGCGGCTTTGCGGCCCAGCTCGCCCGAGGGCAGCAGCGGCACGGCGGGCGGCAGCACGGGCGCCACCGGCGGCAGCGCGTACGGGTACTGCAGAGCCGCGGCCGCCGCCGCCGCCGCGGCCGCCGCCGCCGGGTGCGAGTAGGCGCCGGCCGCGGCCGCCGGGTGCAGGCCGTAGGGGCGGCCGTAGGGCCCCGCGGCGCCGGCCGCCGCCGCCAGGCTGTAGGCGCCGAAGCTCTGCATCATGAGCGCCGTCTGCTCGCGCAGGTGCTCCTGCTGGTGGCGCTTGAAGCGTTTCCGGCGCCGCAGGAAGCTGCCGTTGTCGAACATGTCCTCGGACTGCGGGTCCAGGGTCCAGTAGTTGCCCTTGCCCGGGTTGCCCGGCTCGCGGGGGATCTTGACGAAGCAGTCGTTGAGCGAGAGGTTGTGGCGGATGCTGTTCTGCCAGGCGGGGAACTTCTCCCGGTAGTAGGGGAAGCGGTTGCTGATGAACTCGCAGATGCCGCTGAGGGTCAGCTTCTTCTGCGGGCTCTGCAGGATGGCCATGGTGATGAGCGCGATGTACGAGTAGGGCGGCTTCACCAGGCTGTTCTTGGGCTTGCTCGGGGTCAGACCTGCGGCCGCTCCGCCGCCCGAGCCGGGGCCGCCGCCCTCCTCGCCGCCCTTGCAGCCGTCGGCCTCGGACGCGCCCGCCTCGCCCCCCGGCCCCGCGCCGGCCCCGGCTCCGGCCGCCTCCTTGGGCGGCACCGGGGTCTGCTGGAGCGGCGGCTGAGGCTGCCCGGGCTGCGGCGCCGGGGGCACCTCGTCCGCCTCGTCCAGGCGCAACTCCGGCGGCCCCGCGGGGCTGTCGCAGGCGGCGTCGCTGTCCTTCTCCTCCAGCCCGTCGTCCCCCTCGCCCACCACGTCGATGTCCACGTCCTCGGCCGTCAGCACCGTCTGGCCGGACATGTCGCTGGCGCTGCCGCTGCCGGAGAGGGTCATTCCTCCTCGAGGTGGGTGGCGGCTGCGAGGAAGAAGCGGCGCGCGATGGGGTCTGTCAGGAAAACTGCCGCCGAGCTCGGGGGAAGGGGTTTGGGGCGCCCCCGAAAGACGGGGCGCTGGGAAAGAGGAGGGAGCGCCTGTGGCGCGGGGCCCTCCCGGCTCGGCTCACACCCGGTGGCCCCGCATCGCGCGGCGAGGGCGCTGCCGTCCGCCCCCCGTGGGCGCGCTCCGCACACTCCTGCTGCCCCGGCGCTCGGCACGGAGCGCTCGGCGCTGCTCCCGGCCCGGCGGCTGCTCCGCGCCGCGCCCCCTCACTGCGCCTGCCTTCGGCCTCCGGGCCGCTGTGGGCAGCAGAGGCTGCGCCGGCGGGCGCGGGACGCCGGGCGCCGAGCCGCTCGCGAGGGCGCGGGCCGGGGCCACGAGGGGCGGGGGTGTCAGGGACGCCGGAGCCCAGGTAGTCGAAAGTCCCGTTTTAAGGACTGGCCTGATAGATTACTTTCTACTTAAAGATCCAGCGGGAGGCGGGGCCACGTGACCGCGCGTGACGTCAGGGCCGCGCTGAGCCGGCCAAACTCAAGTTGGTCCAGGGAATTGTCAACAAAGGGACCCGGGACGCGCAACTCCGCGCCGCGCCGTGCGCCGGCATCCCGCGGGCGCCGAGGGGGCCCGGCCTGCTCCGAGGCCTCCGTCTAGGCTGGAGCCCGGCGCGGGGGTCCAGGGAGCCCGCGGATGTGAGTGCGGGGGAGTGGGTGTGCGCGAGCGAGGGCGTGGGCCTGGGCGCGCCCGCCGGACCCGGCGCTCTTCCTGCCCTGCGCTCCCGCCGCCTCTCCCGGGCCCCGTCCTCCTTCTCCCGTCCCTCCTTCCTCACAGACTGGGCCATACAGAAACAGATTCACCCCCCACACACGCACAAAGAAAAACTTAGTAGTCTTCTGTTTTTTATTCTTTTTAGTTTTAAAGAGTGAGGACTGCACACCCGGCTCCGTTTGCTGATTAGACGTCAGACTCCCGCTTCCCGCCTCAGGGCTCATTCCACGGAAACGTCTGCTGAGGGGGCGCGCGCTCTCCCCCCCCAAAAGCCTCACCACCGGCTTCGCTTTTCCGATTCGATGTAGGCGTGCTTTTATATGTGTGTCTTTTTTATTCCCGCGACCAGAACAGCATCAGCTATGGTTTCCGAAGGTCAAAAAATAGTTACTGATGAATCTATTAGAATAGTTGCCGAGTGACATAAAAACGAGGCAAAATAACAGGTAACCTGTAAATAAAGAAGCCATATCTAGCTGCTCCGAGTTGTTAAACGACTTAGCGTGTGAAAAAATCGGAAACGAGGTGCTGGGAATGGAGCCGGAATTGGCAGCAGCCTGGGTAAGTCGAGCGGGGCAGGGAAGTGGCTTTGGACCTTCAGATCGGGTGCCGAGCGGGGCTGGGCCGCGGAACGGCGCCCGGAGCCCGCGGCGTGACTCCCCTGGCGGCTGGGTCCAGGCTCCTGGGAGTGGGGGCGTCTGGGCATGCCTCTGGACCAGGCTCTCAGGTGCTGCTAACTAACGTGGATTCTTTCCTCTTAAGACTTAGATACACCTTCCACGATTTAACTTCCTTGGAAATCAGCATCCGAACGGGTGGAGGAGGCGAGGAGGCGGCCAGTGCACACCGAGTTTCCCTGGCAAGGAAAGTCACTGATGGTAGGAGAGACAGGGGGATGGAGAGGGGGTACCGTAACCCTTCCCCCAGTTCATTGCATTACTGGGATCGCGTAGACCACACTTGCGAATACTACCCCTGACCCGGTGAGCCCGCGGCACACCACCTCTTCCCTCCCGCAGGTTGAGGCCGCCTCCTAGGGAGTCGCGAGCGCCTGCCGGAAACCAAGCCCAGTCTGTCCGCTGAGGTCTGGGAGGGAATGTCTGTCTCACCAGAGGGAAAAGCGAAAGGGGAGGAGGTCTGAGAGGAAATAATTAGTGAAATATTTACAGAAAACACAAACTGATTTAATTCCTGGTGGACAGTGGCATTCTCATTCTCTCAGTCTGTCTACTACAACTCCCTCTTTCCTTGGCCTACGCACCCTCGCCATATCGGTAAACTTGATTATAGGCAGCCCGACACACAGATTGACTTTCATTTCTGTTAGATAATTCACTGGATATAACACTTTCCTATTGGCTCCCCACTTCGTAGAACGTTCCAGGCTGGGGCTGGGGGAGAGTGGAAGCATTTATTCCATTCGGAGACACCTGCGAAACTTCAAGATTTTTCAGTACCTAAATGACCCCCCCCCCCAGTTGCACCTGACCCTAAATGCGTCTATTGAGTAGATTTCTGCAGGTGCACCGTTTTGTGGTCCACAGGCTCGGAATCGTTTACGATGCATCTTAGGCTCCTGTGAAACCGACCAGCGTGGTGCGCTGGCCGCCCGCTGTCCGCAGCAGGAGAGGTCACGGCTGCGACTGTCGGAGTAACCCAACCATCACAAAACGAAGTTCCGAGGGACAAAAGAGGAAACCGAGATTTACAAATTCATAAATTACTTTTGCTCAGCTTTGTTTTCCAGCCGCAGAGGCTGGCGCGAGTCGCGCAGCTCAGCCGCCGTCTGCCTAGGAGACTGGGCCGGCGCGAACGCGTGCACGTGTGTGCGCGAACGGGAGGGTGGCGGCTCTGGGGCCGCCCTTCGCAGCCTTCTTGAAGCGGCCTCTAAATGAGCCTAATTTCGATTCTGCTACATGCCAGCGCTGGATCTCGGAACTCCCTCTGCGCTGCTGGCCGCTGCCTCTCACCTCCCCCAGCCAGGAC
Source organism: Saccopteryx bilineata (assembly GCF_036850765.1). NCBI lineage: Eukaryota > Metazoa > Chordata > Mammalia > Chiroptera > Emballonuridae > Saccopteryx > Saccopteryx bilineata. The sequence continues at coordinate 238,587,945 of NC_089492.1, forward strand.
CTAGCCTGCTCCGTCCATTCCCCGTGTCACTTTGTAACCTCCCTGGGGAAAAGAGTGTGTGTGTGTTTTGGGGGGGCGAACAACTCCCAGCCGCCAGTTCCATTTGTTGCGCTTTTTTCCTTCGACACAATAAAAGTCAAATTAATTGATTCATACCATTAATTACGGCGCATAGCGTGAAAAGCGACGCTTCCCCTCGGTTAGAGATCTATTGTGCTAATCTCTTGTTCAATCAGTGTTACCATCTGATGCTGGGTCTGGCCCTTACAGAAACTTTTCGACTCGATTAGCTAAATGATGAAACGTGCAGGACCTACTGGCTGCGGCCCCGACGTCTGGCGGCCGCGCTGGCCCATCCACTTAATATCGATTTCCAGTGGAGTCTGCAGATTTTCCCGCTACTGCTCTCGCGTGGGAAACCTGCCGCGGCTTTCCTCCTTCTGGGCGGACAGTAGCGCCAGTGCAAACTCCCGAGGAGTGAAAGAGGCGTAGCAGCAGTTCAGGTGGGAAGAAGGAATGTTCCCGCAGTTCTCGCAGCCGCAGAACACCTGGGCGGAATGGCCAGAGTGGGAGCCGGACTTGGTGCAGGGACCTGCCCTAGGCCGGCTAGATCACAGGCTAAGTAAACTCTGTTTGCCGAATATTTGCACTTTGCAGCTAAAAGCCCACAAGTCGTCAGTTACCGCCAAAGTTAGGACAGAGAGAGATGGAAGTGGAATAGAGAAAATGACAATATTGGGGGGAGAGTGAAATGTGGATCAATATTTTCTGAGTCATAGAGGGTTACTGGGGGAGAGAGAAAGATGAAGTATACACACACGCATACTATGAGTGAAAGTGACTACTTAGGCCATAAGCAAACTTCCCAGGAGGGATTTAAAGAAGATGGAAGCCAGCTGTCTCACCTGTTCAAATGTTTGAAACAGTTCAGCCAAAGGAGAATGGAATGAGGCTTCTCCTGGGGCGGGCAGAGCCGGTGGCATCCACCTGGGGAAGCCACCGGGACAGGGGCGGTCCGGACGGCTTGGCGATGGTGGTGGAGGGGGCCGGAGTTCCACCAACAGGAAATACGAATCCGGGTCGATTAGAAGAAAATTGAGATGTCTCGGGGGAGGGGAGATTTGTGTGCGTTCTGGGGAATGAGATTGGTGGGGGGTGGGGGAAGAGAAGTGGATGGAACAATTTATGACGGTGAAGGGGAAATTCATTACAACTCAATTTGGGCTCAAAAGTGGTCAACACGGAGGAGGGGCATGACCAGAGTGTGCTGGGGGCTGGAATGTCCCACCTATCCCTCGCCAGGCCAGAGAAAACCCAGATGCTCCCTTCCTCCTCCTCTGAGTCAAAACTATGCCAGTGGCTTAAATAAATCGTTGGCCTGAAGTGAGATAGAATCATGCTCACACTCGGGTGCGCTTTTCTTAGAATCGGGGGAAATGGGACCAGGTTCTGCTCAGTGAGGGGCGCGCCCTCCACTGAAAGCAGCAATCCTCTATTTCTGAGGAAACAAAATGTGGGTGGAGCCTATTTGGAATGTACACCCCCCCACACACACCCCCAGCAAGATGCAAAGTCAGCTCCTTCTTGACAATCTTCATAGGTTTAAGCTATATTACCAACCTCTGTCTGGATGGCCACCACCGAGGAAGGTGGGAAGGGCTGAGATGATACTCGGGCCCCCAACCTACCCAGATTATTTCGATTTTCAAGTGGATGGGAATTTCAACTCACTTCCCATCACCCTTGTATACCTCTATAGATCTCTTCGGGGTGGGGTGGAGGGAAGGCCAATTTAATGTTCTTGTTTGGATTTGCATCTCAAAACTTCATTTATTTTTTAAGGTGTCTGCCATTCAGGGCCCATGCCAAGAAGTTCCTATAAATGGCAAGAGACCAAAGGAAAAGGAGGAGACAGAGAGAGAAGGAGAGTGAGGATGGTTTTGAATTTATTTATATTGGAAATGTATAAACATCCATTCTGTAAAAGGCAACACGTTTAATTAACGATGAGAGAGCAGTTAGGGGCAGAAAGCTAGTAAAATTGTGTGATAAATTTATGGCATTGTTAGCGTGCTTTTAATTATGGCTATTATGTTAATTATTTCACATTAGCATGGAGTTATCATCAGCATGTCAGATTTAATCAAAACGAGCCTTTCTCTCGAAAATTGTTCTTTTCATCTGCGAGGAGAAAGGTCTCGAACAGGATTGGAGCTTAAAATGACTTGGCATTGAAAGCTTGCATCCTTCCGACATGGTTTGGGGCAATGCGGCCGGGTCCGGCTGTCCGCTGGGTCCCTCCGGCTACCAGCAGCTCGTAGAGGAGCCGAGGGCTGGGTTTTTAGGAATTCACCATTTTCACCCCCATCTGAGCCAACACTTCATCATATGGGATCATTCTGTCAAACAATATGATGCTGCTCATTTTTATCTGTCCCGCATCACAAAACCCCCTTTCAGCCGGAGGAAGAGCAACAAAAGCCTTCGAGCTGCGTGCGGGCCGCTGCCCTCCACGGCCTCCCCCGCGCGCCAGAGACCTGCAAGGAGGACCAAGGAAAGCTGGGGGCGTACACTGCGCGCCTCGCTGGCCGGAGGAAACGGAACCCGCGGGGCCAGCGTGCCCAGCTGGTGGGTCCTCGGGTGCGGCGGAGCGGGTGTGGCTGGGCGGGACACACTTCTCCCAGGCCTGTGCCCCTCCTCTGCTTCCCCTTGGGCGCATGGCGGAACCACCTTTCCCTCAACCGCTACCTACTTGCCCACCCAAGTCACATCGATTTCTTAATCACTGCCGATCGATTTATTGGGAGCAAACAAATAGCCCGTTTTGGAAACGTTTCAATTGTTGGCTTGATGGTTGAGGCGCTGCCGCGGGAGGGCGCGCAGGGCCAAGAGGCACGCGTGGGAGGAGGCTTGGGGAGTGCAAGGCCGAGCCCCACAGGCCAAGCGACCTCGAGTATGCCCCCATCGGCCGCTGGCACGGACTCCCCAGCCTTTCCATCTCCGGGACGCCCGGACCTCCTCGAGGGTTCAGCTCCCTCTGGCGGCGGGGCGGGCAAGAGCTCGGCGTCCAGCACTTCCACCTTGTCACGTCCAGGCAAGTTCGCCCAGTTTCTGATTCCTTTGTAAAGTCCCCCCTTGGCCATCAAGCGACCCTGAGTCCCGTCCATGGGAACTGCGCGGGGAGAGGTCTGTGAGGCCCTGGGCTGCTCGGGCCCACCTCGCTGGCCTTCTGGCCCGGACCCGCGGACGCTGTTGCCTTTTCGCTCCTGGGCCGGCAGCAGCCTCTCTGCACAAGACCACTCAGGCCCCCGCCCTTCCCAGGACAGGGCTGTGGACCTGCCAGCTGTTGCCTTATTTTTAGCACCATTCCATTCGCATGGTTATATTTAACTCTCTGCTACACTCTGCCGAGGAGGTCGCTCGGACAGCGAATTCTCTACATCGCAGCTTGGGCCCGTTCTCCTCGCCTAGAGGCGGCTCCTCAGGGAAAGATTGGAAAACCCCTGCTTAAGAATCTTTGACATCGCCCTAACTTGGTTAGGAGTGATGTTGAGCGGTCAGGTTCTAGCAGCAGTCACTACGGTGCCTCCATACATACTGCTTACAGGTTCAGTCTTGGGGTGGAGTGGGGGCTGAGGGGGGAGAGATGGAGGAGGATTTTCAGCGTTGAGTATTGGGTCCATTTTCTAATTATTCATGACCCAGAGCATCCAGGTGACCTCTTACAACTCTGCCTCTCGAAAAGTTTATGATTCTTGTATTCACGCAGGAATCCCCTCTCCTCTCTACTCCCAAACACACCCAACAGGGTACTTAAATGTGAATAGTCTGTTGGCTCCTCATTTCCAGCCCAGTCTTCTATTGGCAAAATCTGAAGAAGACTGCCACTGGCTCAGTCACATCTCCGGGAAGGACCCACTTAGATAACATACAGAAACACCATTGTATTCACCCTATTCATTCAGAAGGTCAAACTGAATTTACAAACAATGTAAAAGCCCTGTACTAAAGGTATATATACACATGTGAGAGGCCTGGACTATCGAAACACGTTTTTTAAATTAAAAAAATTCTCTTTCTGATACTTTTAAAGAAAATACTTTCTTAGCCTTGGGTCCCATGTGGGTATTTCTGGCTGTCCCTTTGTAGATCTCCCTGCAATGCATAATGTGTGGAAGGACAAAAGTCACACTCAGATGAACTCAAGAGGAGAGGAATATATGTATATATTCACTCATTTATTCTTTTATTGATACTTTGTTGAACAGTTCTAGAGTCTAGAAAGTGCTAGGGAGGAAAAGAATTAAACTCAAGGTTCCAGAGGGATAAGTACTGTAGTAAAGGAAAACAGGACCAATGCAGGCCTTCTCACTGGGTGGGGAATGAGAAAGTGTGAAGGTTTCCACTACAGAAACTAGCTAGCTCAGACTGTATGGGTATACAGGGAAGATTAGGGAGAAGTAAATTAGAATTTAGAATATTTGGGAGAAGAAAGGACTAAGATACCTAACTGCCTGCCTAGACAGCCATAGGGCACTCCATATCAAGAGAAACTCAGAGTAGAGGTTGATAAGGAAACAAGAGAGTTGGGAGAAGGAGGAACTTACAGTGTAAAAAGAGAATTTTGCTTAGAAATTTTGTTTAGGTCCAGTGTGACCCCTTTTAGATTATATGGAAGTGCTTTGACTACCACATGGGAGAAATATTTCAAGGAAACAGCCTGACCTGTGCTGGCACAGGGGATAAAGCATCAACCAGGAATGCTGAAGTTGCCAGTTCCAAACCCTGGACTTGCCTGGTCAAGGCACATATGGGAGTTGATGCTTCCTGTTCATCCCTACTTTTCTCTCTCTCTCTCTCCTCTCTAGAATGAATAAATAAAATCTTAAGAGAGAGAGAGAGAGAGAGAGAGAGAGAGAGAAAGAAACTCAGATAAAAGGAAAAGTTCCTAGGGAAGAGACTTGACAAGGAGAGATTGTTGAAAAGATTGGTTGGTGGACCCAACTACATCTCTAACATTACCACATTAGTTCATCAAGGGCCAGGCACTACTGAAACCATGGTAGGTATGAAGATAGGTTCCACCGTTAGAATGGAACTCCACAAGGAATTTTGATCTGTTTTGTTCACTGTTGTTCCTAGCCTCCAGCCAAGCGCTGTGTGTGTGTGTGTGTGTGTAGAGATCCTCAATAAATATTGGTTCAATGAATCATTCAGACATAGCCCCACTCTGTTGGGTGACTTATTCAAGAAAATCCATAGTTAAAATGTAGTGTGATGAATTATAAATATTTATCATAGAATGTTACATGAGTACAGAGTAAACATACCTATTTGCCTGGAAAGGAGAAAGAGTGTGTGAGAAGGCTTCCCAAAGGAAATAATGCCTGAGCTATTTTGAATCATGAGTAATTGCTGTTAGGTGACTGAAGAAAGGAACAGAGTTCTAGGCAGAGAAACAGTATGAGCAAAGACACAGAGGTATGCAAGACTTGCGGAGCAGCATATAGTTTAATATGGTTGAAATGAGGTGTGGGAGTGGCTGGAGTTGATACTGGAGAGGTAGACAAATGTGAAACCATGAAGATTCTTGAATATTGGAGTAAAAATCCAGAAATTGATAAGGAACTATGAAAGGATTTTAAATTTATGATTGGCATGATCAAAGTAAAATTGTGGAATGATCTGTTGGGGCATGTAAAGGATAAGTTGAAGGGAGTAAGACTGGAGGTAGTAAAGAAGCTCAGTTATCTCAGTAAGAGGTGATGAAATTGAGACTTAACTTAGTGGCAGTGGGATTCAGAAAGGGGATGAAATGGAGAAGGATTTAGGAGGTGAAACTTAAAGAACTAAGTATCTGATTCCTAAGGGAAGAGTTTACAATAAGTCTCAGATATGAAATTTGGGTGACTGAAGGAAATGTGGGTACAAAAGGGAGAATATAAATGGAGGAACACTGGTTTCTTGCTCCTCAGTTATCCACACGCCTACCCAAGTTATCTCCTGAAATGTCAGTCATAGCATGCCAGTCACCATGTCTAAAACCTCATTTTTTTGTAGAAGAAAACCCAGACTCCTTATGAAAATACTTCAGGTGTCCATAATCTGGCTTCAACTTTCCTTCTTGTTTCATTTGTATTCCATGGTCAGGCCCATGGGACTATCTTGCATTCCCAGGACACACTGAACCCCATCATATACCAGTTGTGCGACCTTAAGCACATTTCTTAAGTTCTCTGTGCCTTCTTTCATCTGTAGAATGGGGATAATAGTACCTTCCTTATCGGGTTATTGTAAGGATTAAGTATCCCCAAAACACCAAAAACAGGGTTTGATATATGTTAAGGATCACTCCAAAAAAAATTTTTTTTTAAATGAATTGTGCCTTTTCAATGCCTTTTTTGTGTTTTCTGATTGAGGGACATAGTCCCTGCCTCCTAGGAATTTTCATTTTAGTTGTGAAGAGTGAGAGAGACAGACATTGTAAGCCCTTGAAGGTAGAGACTGAGAGGTTTCAATTATTTTTATCCTGGAAGTGACTATTGCAGAATTTTGAGCAGGGAAGTGCTGTGACTGGATGTGTGTTTTAGCATTGTCATTCTATATTTGGTGCGGAGAATAAACTGAAAGGAGAAGATGATGAGTTCAGTTTTGCACACACTGAATTTGAGATGCTGGTGAAATTTTTGAGTAGGGGTAATTAGCAGGAGGTAAGAGACTAGAGCTGTGCTGTCTAATGGAAATACACTGAGACACAAACGTGAACCATGTCTGTCCTTTCTATGCCTAATACTGTAGCTACATTTAAAAAAGAAAACCGAAACAGATAATTTGATTTTAAAGATACATTTTATTAATCCAGTGTACTTAAAAATGTTGTCATTTCCACATGCAATATATAAAAAAATCACTGAGATAATTTTCCATTTACCTTTTGCTAAGTCTTTGCAATGTGGTGTATTTTATACTTATAGTCCTTCCAATTTGAACTAGCCACATTTCAAGTGCTCCATAACCATGTGTGGCTAATGGCTATCATATTGGACAGCTTAGGTTTAGTGCTTAAGAGAAAAATCAGGACTGTAAAGATTCAGGAGTCATCAGCGTTCAAGTGGGATTTTTAAGCAATGAGAATGTGTAAATTCAGCAAATGGTGGGGGTGGGGTGAGGGGCTATGGGATGAGAAAAAGGCCAAGGGAATATCAGAGATGAGAGAAACAAGAGGAAGCCCATAAAAGAAAGTGAGAAAATAAAGCATAAATTGGGAGCAAATACTATCATAGGAAGCAAAGAAGGAGTTTTGAGTAGTCAACAAGGTCAAGTGTTTCTGAGCTGCATTTATATAATATGTAATTGCTTTATAGATATGGTTATAAGGGTTTGGCCATCTATGAGGAATTAATTAAATATAAATAGATTATTGCTCAAATTATGGTGAGGCAATTATTGAAAGTAGATAGCATATCTTCATTCTGTGCATAGTTGCAAAATGTTACTGTTTGATTTCATTGAAATATGTGTATTACCTCTTTCTAGGAACTTGTGCTACAATTAAAATGAGCAAGTAATTCATTGATAGTTGCAATGTTCCAGTTTAAGCCTACTTTTTAAGTATAATCCTCTCTAAGGCCTACTTTATTCTCAGAGATGTTGCAGTTTGGGTAATAAATTATATGGTCACCCCAAACATAGTAGACAGAACTTTCAACCCTCAGAAGCTGTCCATCATGTTTTCTGTTGACGCACAGGAAAGTGCTTGAAACAGATCTAGGTGCGACCTACTACAGCTTTAATTGCCTCCCAGTTACTTCAGGGCTTCCTTTGTACTCTTTTGAAGTGTCCTGAAGGGAAACCTGCCAAGTAACATGGTGACTAATCTTCTTTGTGACCCCAAATATATCTATACATTCCTATCTCTTTGATATCCCCAGGATGGAGAAGGTAATTTATTTAAGCACTTGCTATGTACCAGGGGCTCTCCTACTTAATTTTTTTTTTAATTTTATTTTTTTATTTTATTTTATTTTATTTTTTTATTTATTCATTTTAGAGAGGAGAGGGAGAGACAGAGAGAGAGAGAGAGAGAGAGAGAGAGAGAGAGAGAAGGGGGGGAGGAGCTGAAGCATCAACTCCCATATGTGCCTTGACCAGGCAAGCCCAGGGTTTTGAACCGGCGACCTCAGCATTTCCAGGTCGACGCTTTATCCACTGTGCCACCACAGGTCAGGCTCTCCTACTTAATTTACATGTATTTATTTATTTCCTACAGCAATCCTCTGAGTGAGAGCCTATCATTAGCAAGTACACTGGCTTTGGTGCCCACGCTTTTAACTGCTACATTGTGCTGCTGTGTAACATCATCTTTCTTTTCACGTGCCCCTTCCTGCCCTTCCTCATCCCCAATAGTTTTCTCACTGGCACCCACAACTGAATTAAACCTTTCAGTGTGGGCTTATTGATTAAATGCCTATATAATTTTAATATTAATTATTAGAATTATGGAAGGTGCCTGACCTGTGGTGGCGCAGTGGATAAAGCATCGACCTGGAACGCTGAGGTCACCAGTTCAAAACCCTGGGCTTGCCTGGTCAAGGCAAATATGGGAGTTGATATTCCTGCTCCAACCGCCTCCTCTCTCTCTCTCTCCTCTCTAAAATAAATAAATAAAATCTAGAAAAAAAGAAATTATGGAAGGTGATGTACAAAGAACAGAGATTTTTATTGCCTCATCATTAGTGCACAGTTTGATATTTTGTGTTTTTATGGGATGAAGATTTATGTCAAACATTTTGTCCTATTTTTTTTTAAAACATTTTTTTAAAATTTTTTTTAATTTATTTATTTTAGAGAGGAGAGGGAGAGACAGAGAGAGAGAAAGAGGAGGAGCTGGAAGCATCAACTCCCATATGTGCCTTGACCAGGCAAGCCCAGGGCTTCGAACCGGGGACCTCAGCATTTCCAGGTTGACTCTTTATCCACTGCACCACCATAGGTCAGGCCCTATTTTTTTTAAAGATGACTTTTTTTTTTTAATGAGAGAAAGAGAGAGAAGGACAGACAGGACAGACAGGAAGGGAGAGAGATGAGAAGCTTCAATTCTTCATTGCGGTATTTTTCTTATTCATTGATTGCTTTCTCATATGTGCCTTGACTGGGGAATCCAGCTGAGCCAGTGACCCTTGCTCAAACCAGCGACCTTGGGCTTCAAGCCAGCTACCTTTGGGTTTAAGCCTGTGACCATGGAAGCATGTCTATGATCCCATACTCAAGCAACCCCACACTCAAGCCAGTGACCTTGGGGTTTGAACCTGGGTTCTCATCATCCCAAGCTGATGCTCTATTCTCTGCACCACCACCTGGTTAGGCAACTTTATTATTTATTTATTTATTTGTTTATTTACTTTTAAGTGAGAGGAGAGGAGATAGAAAGACAGACTCCTATATGCTCCCCAACCAGGATCTACCTGACACCCTCCATTTGGGGCCAATGCTCATATCAACAGAGCTTTTCTCAGTGTCTGAGGCCAGCGCTCACACCAATCAAGCCACTGGCTGCAAGAAGAGAAGAGGAAGAAAAGGAGGAGGGGTGAGGAGAAACAGATGGCTGCTCTTCATGCATGCCCTGACTGGGGATTGAACCTGGGACTTCCACACACTGGGCCCACTCTACCCATGGAGCCAACTGGCCAAGGCCAAAAGATAACTATTTTTTTTTTTTTTGTATTTTTCTGAAGCTGGAAACGGGGAGAGACAGTCAGAGAGACTCCCGCATGCGCCCGACTGGGATCTACCTGGCACGCCCACCAGGGGGCGACGCTCTGCCCACCAGGGGGCGATGCTCTGCCCCTCTGGGGGCGTAGCTCCGTGGGGACCAGAGCCACTCCAGCGCCTGGGGCAGAGGCCAAGGAGCCATCCCCAGCACCCGGGCCATCTTTGCTCCAATGGAGCCTCAGCTGCAGGAGGGGAAGAGAGAGACAGAGAGGAAGGAGAGGGGGAGGGGTGGAGAAGCAGATGGGTGCTTCTCCTGTGTGCCCTGGCCGGGAATCGAACAAGATAACTTTTTTTGATAACTGATGTTGAGAGCCTCTCAGAACAGGTAGTCTTCAGGAAAAAATGACAGAATTTTTAATAACTACTTCTAATTGTTATCTATTAGTACATTATCCCTAAATTTAGCTGCTTAAAATAATAAATGCTTATTTTCTCATAGTTTCTATGGATCAGGAATTCAGAAGGGGGCATAACTTGGTGGTTTTTGTTCAGTAGCTCCCATGAGGCTGCAGACAGCTGCTGACTAGGGCTGCATTCATCTGAAGACTTGAGTGGGGTTTGCTTATGTGGCTGTTGTAGGAGGCCTCAGTTCCTTGCCAGGTAGGCCTCTCCATAGGACTGCTTAAGTGCCCTTATGACATGGCAGCCTGCTCTGAGAACAAGTGATACGAAAAAGGAAAGTAAGACAGAAGACACAATGTCTTTTAAGAATTAGCCTCACCATATGCAGTCACTTCTGCTGAGTCTGTTGGTAGCACAAAACAACCCTGCTGCAATGTAGCAGTATACTATCTGCTCACAACAATTAGGGGATCAGGGAACGTGCAGGTACTCCAGTACTCTCAGCCTTTTGCATAGTGCATTTTCACCAATGAAATAAAGGTTTGTTTTGCATCTCATTTGCATAATCAAACAACTTTCTTTGACTTGTCGTTTACTTTTCTGATGTTCTTGTTTAATAAAAAAAAATCAGCCTGACCTGTGGTGGCGCAGTGGGATAAAGCGTCAACCTGGAAATGCTGAGGTCGCCGGTTTGAAACCCTGGCTTGCCTGGTCAAGGCACATATGGGAGTTGATGCTTCCAGCTCCTCCCCCCTTCTCTCTCTCTGTCTCTCCTCTCTCTCTCTCTCTCCCTCTCCTCTCTAAAATGAATAAAGTAAAAAAAAAAAATCAAATAAAAAAAGTCAAATGCTTCTTTTTTTAAATCATTTCATATTCATTTTTAAATATCCCCTAATTTTTGTGAGCAGTATATATAAGAGTGAATAACAGGCCTGACCTGTGGTGGCACAGAGGATGAAGCGTCAACCTGGATTGCTGAGGTTGCTGGTTCAAAACCCTAGGCTTGCCCCATCAAAGCACTTATGACAAACAATCAATAAATAGCTAATGTGAAGCAACTATGAATTGATACTTTTTGCTTCCTCTCCCCTCTCTCTGTAACATCAAAAATAAAATCTTAAAAAAAAAAAAAAAAAAGAGTGACTACCAGAAGGTAGGGGTCATTGGGGGCCATCTTGGAGGCTGACTACCACAATCCACTTTCTGGTCACCTATGTTTCCTGTTACTCCCACATGCAAAATGTACTCACTTCTTCCAAGTTCCTAAAAGTCTAATTCCATTACAGTAACGCCTCAAATTTCAGAATCTCATCATATAAATCAAGTTTAAGTATAAATGAGACTTCTCAAATGTAGTTTCTTAAGTACAGCTCCGTGAGTACAGTTCTTGTTCTGAAGACCTGAGAACTAAAGAGACAAATGATCTCCCTCTACACACACCCTAAATACAATGGTAGGACAGGTACAGGATAACTGCTCTACAGACAGTCCTATTCAGCAAGGTGGAGTAAGCCCTGACCGGGTGGCTCAGTTGGTTAGAGCATTCTGCCCATACACCAAGGTTGCAGTTTGATCCCAAGTCAGGGCACATACAAGAATCAACCAATAAATGCATAAATAAGTGGAACAACAAATTGTTTCTCATTCTTGCTCTCTTTCTCTAAAAATGAATAAATATGACCTGACTTGTGGTGGTGCGGTGGATAAAGCATTGATCTGGAATGCTGAGGTTGCTGATTTGAAATCCCGGGCTATCTTGGTCAAGACACAGAGGAGAAGCAACTGCTTCTTGCTCCTTCCTACACCCCTTTCTCTCTCTCTCCTCTCTCTAAAATCAGTAAATAAAATCTTTTTAAAAATAAATAAAAATCAATCATTTTTTTAATCTAAAAGGTAGAATAAAGAAGTTACATACGAATAAGTAATCTAGAGTAATTTTGAGACCCAGTTGGGCATTTCCTTGATTAGGGCTCAGTGCCTGATAATACTTATCTGTGGCTCTTGACTCCACCTTCTTTTTTTAGATTTTATTTATTCATTTTTATTAGAGAGAGAGGAGAGAGAGAGGGAGGGAGGGAGAGATAGAGAACAGGGGGAGGAGCAGGAAGCATCAACTCCCATATGTGCCTTGACCAGGCAAGCCCAGGGTTTTGAACCGGCGATCTCAGCATTCCAGGTCAACGCTTTATCCACTGCGCCACCACAGGTCAGGCCTTGACTCCACCTTCTGAGTTATTTTTTTCACCCTCTAAGTCATCTTTCATAGGAAAGACAGTACATGTTTGTAGCGGAGTAATTTTCTTATCCTGCTTTCTGTTTGTGTAAGTTTGAGGATCAAAAGAACTCTTACCTTTTAGTACTGTTTATGTCCCTTTTAGCCCATTCTGGTGATGTTTCTGCCAACATCATTCTCTTCTGCTAATATAGTGCTCCAGGTACCTTCTGTCATCCTCATGGGCATGTATGTTGATTGAAGTTAGCCCCATTCCAGTTACAGGGAGGTATGGGAGTTTGGAAAAGCTCCACAAACTTTTTCTTCCACTTCCTAAGTTCTTCTAGTTGGGCTAATAATCAAATTAACAGAGACAGAGTAAGAGGAGAAAATAAAATTTTAATATGTGCACCCAGGAAATTCACATAAGCATGAAAATTCTGAAGACAGTAAGGCAAAAATTAAGTATATATGTCATTTTGGACAAAGGAGAAAAGGAGGGAATGGAAGTTAGATTTTAAAAGTGACAGTGGGCAATTTACAGGTAATCGAGGGAGAGTGGAACACACATACAGGCAAAGTTTTTGCTGGGCAACCCAGGAAACAGTGGGCAAAGGAAAGGGGGCTTGGGAGTGTGGGGGTTACCCAGCTACCAGGCCCCGGCCTGGTGTCCTCCCACCCACCACACAAAATTCAAATTAGGCTAAGGCAAACGCTCTAGGATTTCCTTCCTGAATTCCTTAGGCAGGAAAGGGGGGAAGGTCAAAGATTCAGTCTTTCTGAATCTTTGTTTCTTAATAACCAGCTTAAAATCAATATCCCAAGAGGCAGTTTTGGGTGGCACAACTTTGTCCCCCTTCAGGATTGAAACGTGGCTGATTTAATCCAGCGATGATGGTGTCATTCACCTTGCCAAAGGTTGAACAAGGCATAGTCAAGTGATACGATTCTGTCCAGTGGGAAAGAAGGGCAAGATTGTTCAGTGGTTTCTTGGAAAGATTTTCTTTGCTGACAAAAAGATCTCTGGGGAAGAAAGAAAGAGTTTCTCTTCTACTACAAGTTGTTTTGATTGTGTCCCACTTGCAATTGTTGTCTTTTGGCCTTGAGGCAGACAGAGGAAAACTATGGAAAGCTCTTAGGTTCTTGACTATGTAATTGATCAACTAAATTAATGCCAGCAAAAACAATTTTCTTTATTTTTAAAGTTGCTAGTTGTGGTCATGGATTTAAAGTGAAACCCAGTCATCATGGCTATGTGGCTTTTTTGTTTGTTTTTGTTTCCTGGACCAGTTGTTCAGGTGAAAGCTGGAGGAAATGGTGGATAATTAATGGGCTACAAGCAAGGACGTATACGTGATTATGGGCTTGCCAAGGACAGTGGGTATATTTTGCCAATAAGTGATTATTATAATTATGGTTTCCTTTCTTTCGTCTCCCTTCGTCTCTTCCCTGTGCCCCCGCCCTCGTCTCTTATTTCTTCCCGTTTCATTTTCCTCATCCTATTTTCCCTTCCCCATTTCTCCTCTTCCTCCTGCATAGGTAGTTTTCTGATTTTCTGTCTTCTCTGAGTTACCATTTATTTGTATGTATTGTCTTAGTCCTTTGAACAACCCTGTCTACTAGGAACTGATTAATATTTCCATCTTTTTAGTTGAGAGATTAGATTAAGCAATTTGTTCATGGTGATACAGCTAAAAAGTAGCCAAACAGACATCCAGCTGAAGCCTGTGTGATTCCAAAGTTTGTGAGTTAACTGCTATGCGGAATGAAAGGGACTCTTCTAAAAGGAAGACGATATTCTAGCTTTCAGTTGAATTCTCATACAAATTCAACTATGTAGTTGAGTTTGTATATATACCTGGCAGAAATAGTAAGTAGAAAACTGTGGTCAAACCTCTAGTTCTTAGGGGAGCCAATATTGTATTTAAAATAATCAACATTTAAGTGTTTATTTTCCTTTAAAACAAAGGAGATAAAACCCACAATGTTTAAAACAAGATATAAATTCTAATTTCTCTAACCAATTCCAGCCTATTAAGTTACCTGGCTTCCCAGAGATAAGCTTACTTTGCCACCCCTAAACCTGAGGCAGAGACAGGATGAAAATTTCAATTCCAGACCTTCTCACCCCTCCCCCAGTATAATGAGCTGCTAAAAGGGTGGCAGCCACCTCTCATATTTATCATTTTTTTCTAAAGTATTTTATACCAAACCATGGCCTGGAGAGTGTTTTCTGAGGCCCGAGAAAATGAATTTTTGTATATTAGCATAGATTACTCTACTTTTAGTGTCCTGATCTTGCACTTGTTTAAAGGTAGTCATAATTTTGACAAGTATCATTCCTTTTAAAAATATATATAATTGAAATTATTGGAGTGACACTGGTTAACAAAATTATACAGGTTTCAGGTGCACAATTTCACGACACATTACATGTATGCTGTATTGTGTGTTCACTACCTCAGGTCAGATTTTCAACCTTCACCACTTATCACCCCCATACTCTCTTCCACTTCCCCTCACTACCTGCTGGGGTCCGCCCCACAATCATCTCCTGTATTTTTCCTTTTTAGGAATAGGAAATTGGTTTTTAAAAAGCTGTGAAATCTTCTGTCTCTGAAAGTTTTAACAATCTGTAACTCATTGGGACTCCTTAGGTATTCAATTTTAAAAAAAAAAAAACACATTTCCTTAAAGAAGAAACATTGTGCTCTGATTTGGGTGTTGTTTATAGAAAGTGACAGATGGGAGATGGGCAGGCCTCTCATCTTCTTCCATTTAGTAGCATTGATTCTCAAAGGGCCTGATGACCCAGGACATTTACCGTTTTTGAATATTCACTCCTATTTATTTAAAAGACTTAGAGGAAAACTGCTATACTTACTCTTTTATTAGGTTAATGATATTTACATAACAACTGGAATTGTTTATATAGGATATTGCAACAGTGGTATTGTTTGCCTAAGGAAGAAAACTTCGTAGCAATCTTGTCATGCAATATTTACCATCTGCAAGCTGTATTTATTTGGAGAATCTTGCTACAATGTTGCATGACAAGAAATTTTAATAAGCATGTTTAAATGAATTCTAAGAAACTAGACAGAAAGGAACTGTGCCTCTCTGATTCTGAAACATTTATCTTCCTGGGCGGAAAAGGGTAGGGGTGAGCCTTTGAATGATAGATAGTCCAAATGAAAAATGTACATTAATCTGTGGTTTAATATGTTCCCTAAATGTCTTAATTGTTTTAAGCCATGTAAATAAATAACATTCAGAGGATGTGAATTAATATCCTGAGCATTAATTCCCCTACATGCGTGCCTTGACCAGGCAAGCTTGGGGTTCTGAACTGGTGACCTCAGCGTTCCAGGTCCATGCTTTATCCACTGAGCCACCACAGGTCAGGCTAGGATAAGTTTTAGTATTATATATATTTTTAAAGTATTTTATTTATTCATTTTAGAGGAGAGAGAGGAAGGAGGGGAGGAGCAGAAAGCATCAACTTCCATATGTGCCTTGACCAGGCAAGCCCAGGGCTTCGAACAGGGGACCCTCAGCTTTCCAGGTTGACACTTTATCCACTGCGCCACCACAAGTCAGTCAGCTTATTTCCCTTCTCTTCGCCTACCAGTGTCCCACACCCTCCTTTTACATCTCTCAACATGAAGGTTTTGTGATATGTTTATCTTTGATTCATATAAGAAATATATGATTCAATATATAAGTAAATGTAACTAGATCCCACTTTCTTGAAACATGTGTTTCATATAAGATGACCAACTTTTTTACAATGAAAAGGAGGACAAAAATAAATGGAAGAAAACAATATCGTAAATAAAAAAACATTTTATTTATTGCAACAATACACTATAATATGATAAATGCATAATAAAAACATTTGTAGTATTTATATTGTAATTATGCTTACATGCCTATTAATTTTTAATAATGATTGTAGGAAAATGTACTCATTTAGATAATATTATCTAAACGAGTACTCATAATTGCATCTCGCCGCACTGTACTGATCCTTGACAAATCGTCATGTCAAATACAAATATGTCAGATCACACACAATGGATCAACTCTGCATTGATCGAATATGGACATTTACGGATAAGTCTTCCAATATCAAAAAGGAGGACATCTTGGAGGACACTTTTCGAGGGAGGACGAAACTCACAAAAGAAGGACTGTCCTCCCTAAAGGAGGATGATTGGTCACCTTAGTTTCATAGAAACGTAAGATTCATATTTTGTGTTGTATTGTGATTCCCCCAAACCCATTCTGAGAAAAAAAATGCTAGTCAAGACTCACAAAATCAATTTCATGGCCCATTAATGAGTTGTGACAAACAGTTTGCTAAAACATCTAGTTCAAGAGAAATAACAGAATTGACTAAACAAATTCTTCTTGACTTTCAGGATTCTGAAGTCAAGTAAAACTTTCCTACTTCCTTTACATTGTCCTTCATGTTTTCCCCTGTTTATTCCCTCCATACGTTACATTTAGACCAGGGAATTTGCAGGTTGAAAGATGGAAAGGAGATTATTTTTTATCACTGCTAGATTTAGGAGTGGGGGACGTTGCAGCCAGGAAGTGTCTCATAGAATAACCTGTTAAGAAACAAAATAGCCTGTAACGTGGGTATGACTATCAGATCCTTGCTATATACAGTACTTTAAAGCTATTGTAGAGATGGTCTTTTATTATCGATGTATACACTTCATGTGGTAGGTAAATATAGCCTTGCTTTTTAAGCATGTGTATGAGTAAAAGAATCTCTTTAAAAAATTCTCAAAATTAAAAAAAATATATCACATATTCTTTTGTATTATAGCAAATAATACTAGCACATTAACTCTAGGAAAGCAGGGCTTTTTGTCCATTTTATTCACTGATATATTCCTGGCCCCTAGAACACTACCTGGAACAAACTGATACCCTTTAAATATTTGTTCAATAAATCTAAACATTGTGTTTCTAAAAGAGTTCCCCAGCTGGGACGTGCCTGTATTCAAACAGCATGAAAATTATGCAGGATGTTGCTGGTCAGCATTCCTTATTGCATTTTCTTTAAGACCCTTCAGCCGAGATCACATTTAAAAAAACAACCTCAGTGCAGTTCATTGCATGTCAATTATATCTTAATAAAGCTGTTTACAAACAGAGAAATAAAAAAACTCCCATATTAACATAAAAGTGATCTTTTAAGTGAAGCAAATGAAGTCAGGGGAAGGAGAATAACTGCTCAGTGGGAGACAAAAGAAATTCTAATATGAATAATAATATCAACCATTTGTTGAGTGCTAATAGCTCAGTGTGTGTGGGGAAATACTGTCATTCATTTCTCACATCTCAGAGAAGTAGTTACTATTTTTGATAGTTTTTTTTTTTTTTTTTTTTTGGAAAAAACTGAGCTTAGAGGGCTTAAGTAAAGTGCTCAAGGCTATAGAACTAGCCAGCAATTGAATTGGAATTTGAACCCAGGTCCAGTGTTTTAACCATTATATAGTATTTGAGACTGAAGCTTATTAAGGCACTGAAGTCAACCTAAACACTTCAGTTTGAAGTGCATGTATTTGGCATTTTTTTTCATTTATTCATTGAAACAAATGAGTTGAGAACCTACTATACTACTAAACATCAGGAATTCGGTCTGCAGTGGTAACCACACAAATGTGGTCTTTGCTGTCATGACCAAAGCATCCGATGGAGCAGTTGCATAACAGATAAAAAACAAAATTTAAAAAGTACACAATGTGATAAAGGAGGAGACTGTTATGATAGAAAATGGTAGGTGGGAGGCCTAAGGGAACTTCTTTTAAGATAGAGTTGCCTGGTATGTCTTTTAGGATCTGGAGGTTGAGGACCTAGTCTTTGGAAGAGCAATGGGTAGTTAGTAGGTGGTGGGGAGGGTGAAAGAGGGGGGCACTGTGTTCTAGGTAGCCTAATAGAGGGAGCCAAAGCCCCGAGGCAAAGAAGAGCTTGGCTGATTGGACAGGAACTTTGTGTGGCAGGGGGACCTATGAGGCAGCTGGACAGGTTGGCTGGGGTCAGCTCCTATCCAAGCCGGGTGTTGCTGGCTATGAGAAGGAATTTGTATTTTGTTATCAATACAAAAGGAAAGCCATTCTTAGATCAGTCTCAGATAAACACTAACAACCAGCAGTTCTTAATAGGAATACTATTATCTAGCTTTCTAACACTTTTTCAAGAATGCTTGTATTTTCTTTGGTAATTTCCCATGGAAACGCCCAGCATTTTATTTTTATTCTGTAGTATTTGGCTCTATAATACATAGATTGAATTTACAAAGCATGTATTAAAGTCTTGCTAAGTAATATGGGTCCTAACCTATTGAACTTGCAGACAAATAGTGGAGTTAAAATACATAAAATATTATATTCAAGTAGAATGTATTAAGTGGGATAAAAGATACCAATAAAGTACTTCTTGGAGTTCAGAATAGAAGAGATTCTTTTTAACCCTGGGTGGGTGAGGGTTAGGGGGGAGGGAAGGATTAAGAGAGATTTCCTGGAGGAGGTAGCATTTACTCTGGTTTTGAAAAGGTAAGTAGGATTTAAACACTAGGAAGCTGAGAAAGGGGCAAAAAATCCTATTAAAACTTCCCATATAAATGACTGTCTGTGTGTTTATCATGGTCTTTACTGCATTTTGGATGCTCAGTTTGATATGATTGTCACTAGATCTTTGGGAGACATCCAGGACTAAAATAGTTTGAATGTGGTGTGCAGCAGGATTGAAGTTCATGGCACTCTGCAGGAAATGATCTGTAGTCCCAGCTAGGGCTGTTTATTTGATTTTCTCAGCTGCTTAAATTTATTAACAAATTATACGGAAGCCTAAAGAATTAGAGAGAGAATTTTAAAAGAGCATTGGATGGGGAAACAAAGAATCCAGTCTTTTCTCTTGCTATCTTGATGTGTGATCTTGTCTCTAAAACTATTTGTTTTTCTGTCTATAAAATGGAAAGTGATTCTGGCCCCTCCATCCCCTCCCTTCCTATTAAGGCGTGGATGACTATGAATGGTGGTGAAAAAAAGCTCAGAAGAATGATGCTGCGTAAATCAAAATGCTAAAAACACCAATTAAGAAAACAGTATAACGTAAAATGACATTATTTAATCTCTTCCTCTTTAGGAAGAAGGCTTTATAAAGAACCACGGGGTAGTTTGAAATTCCCTCTCTTCCCTTTTTTTTTTTAAACTTATTCTGCATTTATTTTAGCAGAATGTATTAAATTAGAGCACATTGATCAGTGCACTTTATTCCTTTTTTTAAAACAAGATATCTCTCAGCTTGGAGGTTAAAAGAAGACTGAAGATATTTAAATTACAGTTAAGGGTGGCCAATTCAGCCTGGAGTGTGTGCAGACAGTTTATCTTATAAGGCTGTCCTCACTAACTGGGTGGTGATGGTGTCTTTTGTTAAAATCTGGAAGTGAAAAGGGAGAACCAACACCAATTTAGAAAGCAGCATTCACAATAACCTCAGGATACAGCTGTACCAATTAAAGTCAAGACAAAAAATATTTGCAGTAAGGTTGAAGATGCTGTTAAAAGAGTTTTTTTTAGAAAGCAAAGGTGCAATATTGATATATTTTATTCTGAACACCATCACTGTATGATATATCTTTAAAAAATCTTAAATTGAAGAATGGTAAAGTATATTATGGTGAGGTAATTACTACATCTGCCAAACTCCCGGTGCTCTGTAGCTTAATATATTTCAGTAATTCTAATTACTATGTGAAGGAGATTATACTTCCTGATCTTAATTTAAATCAATTTTTATTTTAAATACTAAGAAGACAAAAGAAAACTAGAACTTTTAGTTAATTAATGAAGCTATTTTCTAGAGGATTAAAAACTCAATACATTTTAATCTTCAAATTCAGAGCAATACCATCAACTATGTTAGTTTTATATATCTTATAATGACTTAAAATGTCTTTTCTCAAAGAATATGTTGACTTCTTACATATTAATTTATGAGTAAACCCTCTTCACAAACCTTTTTTCTCATACCTTGGTTTCTAGTAAAACCTACTCGCAAACCAAGGTTTCCAAAATACCAGCGTTTCTAATATGTAAAGTATTTAGAGAGATTTTTAAAAAGTGTATTTGAAAATACTTCTCTTTTGTCTTTTATACCAAAGTTTTAATATTTTGCCGATATCAAACCATGTTGAGTGTGTCCTGATGTTATAGGAATGGGAAGATAAGCTTTTTTGAGGATGCCATACCAGGAAACGGATTAGTCTTGGACGTAACAAAATTATACCTAAGTTCTTAAGGCTACCTGTAAGATAGAAGAATAATGAAGAGTTATCTAACTGTTTCCACACCTTTAAATATATTTTTCTAAAGTATAACAAAACTTTTATTTCCCTATATCTGTATATGTGTATATGTATATCCATATTTTAAATCTTGCTTATTATTTTGGACCAAACAAATCAGTCCTTGCAATAATAGCTGTTAATAAAGCTATTGGTAATGGTTTTTTGGACATTGTAAATGATAGATATTGTAATTTAGTTGCTTTGTTTTTTCTTCTCTATCTTTTCTTTGTGTCTCTTATATAATTTCGGAGTTCTTTTCTGTAAAGTACTCCACAAAATAGTTATGAAGTATTGTTATACAATTAATGAGATCTGTGATAGAAAACCATAAGAAGAAACTTAGTCCTGTCACTTTACACTCACACCTAACTTTTGACCCCTAATTAGTACTGGCTTGATTATCTACTTTTCTACAACTGACTTTTGGAGGCTATTTTATAAAATAAGAGCCAGCTTCACATAATGACTATTTCTCATCCTTAAGGATGATCAAAAGACTGGACTTTAGTCTGTAAAGGGTTTTGCAAACAGGATTCCAAAAAAGGTTTTGTTTTGTTTGTTTTTTTAGATTTTATTTATTCATTTTTAGAGCGAGAGAGAGGAGAGAGAGAAGAGGGAGGAGCAGGAATCATCAACTCCCATATTTATTTGCCTTGACCAGGCAAGCTCAGGGTTTCAAACTAGTGACCTCTTGTATTTCCAGGTCGACGCTTTATCCACTGCGCCACCACAGGTCAGGCCAAAAAATGTTTTGAGCATTTGAATAAAACACTTGAACTCCCAAGGTGGTCTGTCAGAAAGACAGCAGTCATCTGGAAAGAGAATAACAGTTTTAAGCAACAGTGCTTTTCTATATCTCTGTCTATGAAATATTTTCCACATAAATATAATACATGTTACTGAAATTTAAGTATGTATCCACCTCCCTCCCTAGCCCCCAAGCATGTTTAGTGAGCTTTTGTACATTGACCATTGAACTCTCAGGGTATCTGAACTCTGGTCATCTGCTCTCAGCCTCGGAGTGCTTTTTCTTGCCACCCTGAGTTGAGTGTGTTTTGCAATGACTGTTCTTTACTGTTTCTCTGCTGTTCATCCTGTGTTCTGACAAATCCGTAATGGCTGACAAAAGAATACACAAATAGTACTTTGTTACAAAGTAACAAGGGAAGGATATCATACTGAGTGTTAAAATGTATTTTTTAGGCAGCTTGAGGTGTCTTCAAGTGGAAGGTGGAGGAAAAAGAATCAGGAATAGCCAAGAGAGCATTAAGGATTGCTGGAGACTTTTGACATTATGAAGGGCATTATAAACATCACTGAGTCTTACAGGATTGACAGATGGCTGTAGGAGAGGTAGCAGAAGATGACTGTTACCCAAGGGATGTAGTGATACCAGGGGATTGGAAGACAACAATCACTGACTTAGAAAGCAACTCCACAGGGGCTATGCAGAACATCTACATATAGACTGGTTTAGTTTGCACACCTATTTCAGGAATGCAACCCACCCCCCTACCCTGAATAAACAGGATATTCATGCCATTAACCTTTACTCTGGCATAAAAACCTAATAATAGTCTGTGATATGGAGTGGGAAATTATCTAGATTTGCTGTTTTTGTCAACAAAGAGGACAAAAATATATTATTCTTGCTTTTGCTTTGCTTACTTAAAACAGTAGTGTCCTAAGTAGAGGCGAGTGTAACTAAGGTAAATAAAGCATTCTGAGAGAAGAGTAGAAATTGTACAACACAAAGGGGCTTCCAGGGAATCTTTCCTTCTTTTGTTTGCTTTTGGTTACTGTGAGGTTATTGCAGTTAGCATTTGTTGGGTTAAATGAATTTATAGATTACTATATAAATAGCCTTACAGATTGTACGGATAATTTAAACTTGAAATGATTCCTGCAAATAAACTTTGGCTTGAATATATTACTAATAATGAAATGGTGGGAGCCGACTTTTCTCTCCCCTCCTAGTAGAGGTTTTCTTCAGCCATGTTAGAAGACAAAAATAATGATATAATTAGAGCTTTTCCCCAGCACATTACAAATAAAAACAACAAGATGATGATCTAATTAGAGGTGACAAGAAATTAGCTCATGTTGGTCAGATAAGTTTGTAAATATGATGTATATGTTTGCTTGCTTACAGTTTGCATTGGGGGCTGGGCAACACCAGATATAGTGGTCTGGGAGGCTGCAGGTTGCCTTCCTGATTGGGAGGGGTCATTGTCTTGCTAATGTTTACTGATAGAGGATTCTTCCCCCACCACTGAGAGGTGCAGGAGGATTTCTTTTTTCTCTCCTCCCTGATCCCTTGCCCTCCATGGGAAAAGCAGGTTCCCTTGGGCTTTTCTTGTGGCTTGCCGGTCTTGGTGAGACACCAATAAACAGAATGGCCCACCATCCTCTGATTCCGCTGTTTCTTTACTGTCTGCTCGAATTTAATGAGAACCTGCATGTGAATGGCCATGTTGGCAGCAGTGGCCCCTGGCCTTACAGCTCACCAACTTAAAATCATCAAGAAAGATTTTAAAAGTAATTTTTAAAGATGTATTCATTGAGAGAGATAGGAAGGGAGAGAAGAAAGGAGAGAGAAAGAGAAATGCCGATTTGTTGTTCCACTTATTTATGCATTAATTGGTTGGTTTTTGTATGTGCCCTGAGCTGGGATCAACCCACAACCTTGACATATCAACACAATGCTCTAACCAACTGAGCTACCTAGCCAGGGCAAGAAAGGTTTTTTGAAATATGGATTTATATCCACTCTTGTTAATGATGAACTACATTCTAAGTGTGTATTATGCTTTGAGAATAATAGTTAAACAAATCTTTATAGAGCACTTGTTATACAACAGGCACAGTTCTAAGAGCTGGGGCATCAGTG